>NC_134247.1:22197084-22500792 GCF_965152275.1 Natator depressus | reverse complement strand
AAGAGAGAGAGGGGGTTGGAGGAACTGGGTACCTACTAAAATGTTTATAAAACAGTTTCAACCCATCTCTACGAGAAGTTAAACCATTTTCAACCCCAAGGGAAGCAGAGGGGATCAGCGGCAGACCATCACAGCCAAATATGATTAGTTTTCCTCGTGTAGGTGGGGACCTATAAGCAAGTCCACAGTCTGGTAACCTGAATGGTCATGTCAATGTTTTCTGATCTGAAGTGCCATGTAAAACATAAGGCATACCTCCCCCTGCACCCTCTTCAGAGTATACTCCACAAGTCAAACACCCATTTCTAATATTAACTTAAGCACAGCAGTAATCAATAACGCAGGTTAAAAAGAAAGGTTGGGAAGGTTAAAAAGAAATGGCATGGCTGCCATTTTTCAGTGCCTAAAGTTTATTTTTTTGTATCATTACTACTAGCAGGAATCATTTGAAACCTTTTTTTCCCCCTTTCCAAAAACAAATTTCTTGCTAAAGTCAATAGTGCTGGCCAGTATATGAAATGTTTTTACAGGACATAGCTGAAGAAGAATTGCTTCTCTATTGAAAGGGGGGTTTGTTGGGGACAGGCCATACAGTACATATAAACTGGGGGTGGGGTGGGGGTGACAATCTCTGTTTATAATTCTCTGTCGATAGCACCCAACTCTATTAAGACTGGTTTTTTTACCAGGCTTCTTTAAAACTTATTGTCCTGGGAGACTTGTAAAAAATGCTCTCAAACAGCTCCCAGCAACTCTGAAATAAAAATGTTTTTCTTAATCTTCCTTATAACTCCACAAAATAAACGGTCAGGCAGCTACAATTTAGGAGCATGGAAAATGTTAATGACTTGGATGACAAGCCAGGCCACAGAATTCCCCAAATCCCACAACAATTCTCATGGCCTTTATTCAAACAAGGTCTACTGATTTTCTCTTTCCGATAGACTGAAAATGTTCCCGACTCCTGGAGAATATCTAACGTCTTCGTTCCAACAAAATACCTGAGTTATCCTACTAATTGAGACCCATTTAATCAGGTCTTTCATCCCAATGGATGTTGTCAGTAAAAGTCATCAGGACACATCGCTGCAGAACCAGGAGTAATTCATGAGTACTTCATGCATGAAATTTTTAAATTCTATCTTATTATGGAGGCCCTGGTTGCAGCTCTAACAGAGTTAAGGGCAAGTTGAGTTTTGCACTTGATAAAGAGATTAAGTGCCTGTTTTAAGTAGGACATATCTTGCCCAAAATTACACCACTTATTGTTTAAGTACAAAATGAATTTTCTGGGGATTTACAAGTAAATCAGTTAATTAGTTTATGAGTTAAAATTTTAAAGAGTGGATGCTGTAAGAAATTTAGCATCCGTCTCAGACTTTTTTTTTGTCCTGAATGATCTCATCTCAGGTAGTTGTCGATCTACAAAATAAAATAAATAAAAAAAATGGGCAGACAAAAAATAGAACAGATCTACAGCAATGGGTCGTTTTTGAAAAGACATTTTTAGGATTCAGAGTAACAGCCGTGTTAGTCTGTATTCGCAAAAAGAAAAGGAGTACTTGTGGCACCTTAGAGACTAACCAATTTATTTGAGCATGAGCTTTCGTGAGCTACAGCTCACTTCATCGGATGCATACTGTGGAAGCTGCAGAAGACCTTATGTACACACAGAGACCATGAAACAATACCTCCTCCCATCCCATTCTCCTGCTGGTAATAGCTTATCTAAAGTGATCATCAAGTTGGGCCATTTCCAGCACAAATCCAGGTTCTCTCACCCTCCGCCCCCACCCCCACACAAACTCACTCTCCTGCTGGTAATAGCCCATCCAAAGTGACCACTCTCTTCACAATGTGTATGATAATCAAGGTGGGCCATTTCTTGCACAAATCCAGGTTCTCTCACCCCCTCACCCTCCTCCAAAAACCACACACACAAACTCACTCTCCTGCTGCTAATAGCCTATCCAAAGTGACCACTCTCCTTACAACGTGCATGAAAATCAAGGTGGGCCATTTCCAGCACAAATACAGGTTCTCTCACCCCCCCCCTTTTTTTTTTCCCAAAAAACACACACACACAAACTCACTCTCCTGCTGGTAATAGCTCATCCAAAGTATCCACTCTCCCTATAATGTGCATGATCATCAAGGTGGGCCATTTCCAGCACAAATCCAGGTTTTTTCACCCCCCCCCCACCCAAAAACACACACAGAAGCCCATTTCCAGCATAAATCCAAAATTAACCAGAACGTCGGGGGAGGGGGGGAGGGAAAAACAAGGGGAAATAGGCTACCTTGCATAATGACTTAGCCACTCCCAGTCTCTATTTAAGCCTAAATTAATAGTATCCAATTTGCAAATGAATTCCAATTCAGCAGTTTCTCGCTGGAGTCTGGATTTGAAGTTTTTTTGTTGTAAGATAGCGACCTTCATGTCTGTGATTGCGTGACCAGAGAACTGAAGTGTTCTCCGACTGGTTTATGAGTGTTATAATTCTTGACATCTGATTTGTGTCCATTTATTCTTTTACATAGAGACTGTCCAGTTTGACCAATGTACATGGCAGAGGGGCATTGCTGTTTGGGGGGGGGGGGTGAGAAAACCTGGATTTGTGCTGGAAATGGCCCACCTTGATTATCATGCACATTATAGGGAGAGTGGATACTTTGGATGAGCTATTACCAGCAGGAGAGTGAGTTTGTGTGTGTATGGGGGTGGGGGGGGTGAGAAAACCTGGATTTGTGCTGGAAATGGCCCACCTTGATTTTCATGCACGTTGTAAGGAGAGTGGTCACTTTGGATAGGCTATTAGCAGCAGGAGAGTGAGTTTGTGTGTGTGGTTTTTGGAAGGGGGTGAGAGAACCTGGATTTGTGCAGGAAATGGCCCACCTTGATTATCATACACATTGTGAAGAGAGTGGTCACTTTGGATAAGCTATTACCAGCAGGAGAGTGAGTTTGTGGGGGGGGGGGGCGCGGAGGGTGAGAAAACCTGGATTTGTGCTGGAAATGGCCCAACTTGATGATCACTTTAGATAAGCTATTACCAGCAGGAGAGTGGGATGGGAGGAGGTATTGTTTCATGGTCTCTGTGTGTACATAAGGTCTTCTGCAGCTTCCACAGTATGCATCCGATGAAGTGAGCTGTAGCTCACGAAAGCTCATGCTCAAATAAATTGGTTAGTCTCTAAGGTGCCACAAGTACTCCTTTTCATTTTTAGGATTAATGGTCTTTTTTTCACTATTCTTTACAAGTGAAAGTTTCTCTTTCAGCAAAGGCTGAAGAATAGTGTTCTCCCTCAGAGAAACTCATGAAGAAATGCCCTATTTCAAAATGGCTGCTGTCTGTAGTCTCAGTCCCATTAAGAACAATCATGGACATTTTGAAAATGACAGCTTAACTCAGAGCTGCCTATGCCCTCAGTCCTGATGAGAACAATTGATATTGGTAGGCATTTTGAAAGGGCAATACCTTTGAGTTTCTATGAAGTTTTATGTGCCAGCCTCTCAATTATGAGAAACAGAAGCAAAACATGACCATTAATCTTAAAGTTTCTTTTCAAATACCATCTGCTGCATCAGATCTATTCAACAGGGAATGCCAAAAGGGAAACTTGCCATACATTAATATGATGGATTTCTGTTAAGTTTAACCTTAACTCTGAAGTTCTTGGATTTATAATGCTTGGTTTTGAGAAAACTGCACTATCCCTGTAATTTGTTTTTACCCTAAATTACTGACATGTCCTCCCAAACTTACCTCCATCTTAATGTACTTTTGGTCTGGGAATACTGAGTATATTTAAGGTTTTTTTAAATTAATTTTAAAAATTAAAAAATCTTGCGTGCCAGAAAGAAAAACACTAATTTCACTGGTCTCTCGAGGACTACCACCATAATCAACCAGGGGAATTGGATTAGGATCTATAATCAGTAAAATATTCCCTCAACTCCAAGAGTGACTAAATTTGCTTTGTTGCTTTTCTCCACTACTTTAACAAAGTCTATTCCATCAAGTGTTGAGAAAACCAATGCCATGCTGTCGCTGAAAAAGTAAGTTTCTGGCTGTAATGATTGTGAAGATGAATTATGAACGTGAATGGAGTGTAAATTGACTCAGGGTCAAACAGGGGAACCTGCAAAGCACCTACCACTTATGTTGCTGCTTATAGTTTTGCCAAACAGCAAAAGGTGTGAAATTACCAAGACTCTTTTTAGTTTCACTGGCGTTTCAGAATCCTGCCAGCAACAGTGACATTACCACCAATCATGTCCATTTCATGCCACTGCTACTTGCCTAAAGCTAGGCTAGAGCTATTTTCATGACAAAGTGGCCCAAAAAAGGCTGGGAGGGAGAGTTAGAGAAGCAGATCCCACTGCCCACTTCCCCACTCACTCTTCACAGCGGGCAGAATGCTCGAGTTGGAAATGACAAGATGAAGCTCCTTCCCCTTTATAGAACTTAAATGGAAATACAGCTTGAAGTCCTCTACTCTAGTCAGAAGCGGACACTAAAAGAAAGCACTACTGAATTAGAAATCCCAGCTGCATGGGGAAAGGGAGCCTGGGTTTCTCACCAGCTGTTGCCCTGGATCTCACTAGCCTTCCCCCACAACTTAGCCCTGGTCTACACTACGGGGTTAGGTTGAATTTAGCTGCGTTAGGTCAATTTTAAAATGAATGCGTCTTCACAACCAACCCCGTTCTGTTGACCTAAAGGGCTCTTAAAATCGACTTCTGTACTCCTCTCCGGTGAGGGGAGTAGTGCTAAAATTGACCTTGCTGGGTCGAATTTGGGGTAGTACAGACGTAATTTGATACTATTGGCCTCAGGGAGCTATCCCAGAGTGCTCCAATGTGACCGCTCTAGACAGCGCTTTGAATTCCAATGTACTAGCCAGGTACACAGTAAAAGACCCAGGAAATTTGAATTTAATTTCCTGTTTAGTCAGTGTGGCACAGAAGCACAGGTGACCATGCAGTCCCCCCAGAATCGCAAACAAGCTCCAGCATGGACCAAAAGGGAGACACTGGATCTGATTGCTGTATGGAGAGAAGAATCTGTGCAGGCCGAACTCCGATCAAAAAGAAGAAATGCTAATATATATTCCAAAATCGCACAGGGCATGGTGGAGAGAGGCTACAACAGGGACACACAGCAGTGCCACGTGAAAGTTAAGGAGCTCAGGCAAGCCTACCAAAAGACAAAGGAGGCGAACGGTCGCTCCGGGTCAGAGCCCCATACATGCCGCTTCTATGATCAGCTGCATGGCATTCTAGGGGGGGGGACCCTACCACTACCCCACCACTGTCCGCAGACGCCTGCAAGGGGGGAGTCTCATGCAACAGGGAGCAGGATTTTGTGGATGAGGAGGAGGAGGAGACTGCACAGCAAGCAAGCGGTGAATCCGTTCTCCCCAGCAGCCAGGACCTTTTCATCACCCTGGAGCCAATACCCTCCCAAGGCGGGATCCCCGACCCTGAAGCCAGAGAAGGCACCTCTGGTGAGTGCACATTTGTAACTACAGTACAGGGTTTAAAAGCAATAGTGTTTAATGTTTGATTTGCCCTGAAGAATTGGGATGCATTCACAGCCAGTACAGCTACTGGAAAAGTCTGTTAACGCGTCTGGGGATGGGCGGGAATCCTCCAGGGACATCTCCATGAAGCTCTCCTGGAGGTACTCTGAAAGCCTTTGCAGAAGGTTTCTGGGGAGGGCTGCCTTATTTCGTCTTCCACAGTAGGACACTTTACCACGCCAAGCCAGTAGCAAGTAGTCTGGAATCATTGCAGCACAAAGCATGGCAGCGAATGATCCTGGGTTTTGGTCGCATTCAAGCAACATTCGGTCTTTATCTTTCTGCGTTATCCTCAGGAGAGCGATATCATTCATGGTCACCTGGTTGAAATAGGGGAATTTTTGTAAGGGAATAGTAAAAGGACCCTGTTCATGCTGGATTGTTTGCGCTTGGCTAAAAGGGATCATCCCGGAGAATAGCCACATGGCATGGGAAGGGGTGAAGGGATCATCCCAGAGAATAGCCATGTGGTGGGGTGGGGGGAAGTGTGTGCTGCACATCCACCTGAAAAACGCAGCCCCTCCAAATTCTGTTGCCCAGCCGTGTGTGATGTGTCACCACACCAGCAGGCGCTCAATATAAAAGACAAAATGCGACCTTGTACCTAAAGCACATGTGCTGTCTGCTGTGAATTGTTTGATTCACTTTGAAAGAGTCTCCCTTAACCGCCTGCCCTCCTCCCCAAGTTCCATATCCTCCTCACCCAGACTCCCAAGAACACGGGGAGGGGGTGAGGCTCCGGGCACCCAGCCACTCCACTCCAGAGGATGGCCCAAGCAACAGAAGGCTGTCATTCAAACAGTTTTGATTTGTAGTGTGGCTACAATAAGCAATGTGGCCTTGTCCTTCCCTCCTCCTGCACCCCACCCCACCCGGGATACCTTGTCAGTTATCTCTTTTTTTTTTTTTTATTTTTTTTTAATTAATAAAAGAAGAATGCATCGTTTCAAAACAATAGTTACTTCATTTCCTTTGCCAGCTGTGATTGAAAGGGGGAGGGTGGCTGGCTTACAGGGAATTAAAAGCAACAAAAGGGGTGAGTTTGCAGCAAGGAGAAACACACACAGCTGTCACACTGTAGCCTGGCCAGTCATGAAACTGGTTTTCAAAGCTTCTCTGATGCGCAGCGCGCCTAGCTGTGCTCTTCTAACCGCCCTGGTGTCTGGCTGCTCAAAATCGGCTGCCAGGCGATTTGCCTCAACCTCCCTCCCTGCCATAAACATCTCCCCCTTACTCTCACAGATATTATGGAACACACAGCAAACAGCAGTAACAATGGGAATGTTAGTTGCGCTGAGGTCTAACCTAGTCAGCAAACAGCGCCAGCGAGCTTTTTAAACATCCAAAGGCACATTCTACCACCATTCTGCACTTGCTCAGCCTATAGTTGAACTGCTCCTTACTACTGTCCAGGCTGCCTGTGTATGGCTTCATGAGCCATGGCATTAAGGGGTAGGCTGGATCCCCAAGGATAACTATTGGCTTTTCAACATCGCCAACGGTAATTTTCTGGTCTGGGAAGTAAGTCCCTTTTTACAACTGCTCAAACAGCTCTGAGTTCCTAAAGATGCGAGCGTCATGGACCTTTCCCGGCCATCCCACACTGATGTTGGTGAAACGTCCCTTGTGATCAACCAGGGCTTGCAGCACCATTTAGAAGTATCCCTTGCGGTTTGGCAAGGTGGTCCAGTGCCAAGATAGGGATGTGTGTTCCGTCTATCACCCCACCACAGTTAGGGAACCCCATTGCAGCAAAGCCATCCACTATGACCTGCACATTTCCCAGAGTCACTATCCTTGATAGCAGAACGTCAGTGATTGCACTGGTTACTTGGATCACAGCAGTCCCCACAGTAGACTTGCCCACTCCAAATTGATTCCCGACTGACCAGTAGCAGTCAGGCATTGCAAGCTTCCACAGGGCTATCGCCACTCACTTCTCAACTGTCAAGGCAGCTCTCATCTTGGTATTCCTGCGCTTCAGGGCAGGGGAAAGCAACTCACAAAGTTCAAGGAAAGTGGCCTTACGCATGCAAAAGTTTCGCAGCCACTGTGAATCATCCCATACCTGCAACACTATGCGGTCCCACCAGTCTATGCTTGTTTGCCAGGCCCAGAATTGGCGTTCCACTGTATCAACCAGCCCCACTGCCGCCATGATGTCCCAGGTGCCACAGCCTGTGCTTTCAGGAACGTCTGTGTCCATGTCCTCATCACAATTATCCTTGTACTGGCATCTCTTAGCCCGGTTCTGCACATACTCCAGGATAATGCACGAGATGTTTACAATGCTCACAACAGCAGCGGTGAGCTGAGCAGGCTCTATGCTTGCCATGGTATGGCATCTGCACGGGTAACCCAGGAAAAAAGGCGCGAAATGATTGTCTGCCATTGCTTTCACGGAGGCAGGGAGGGGCAACTGATGACATGTACCCAAAACCACCCTCGACAATGTTTTTGCCCCAGACATTGGGAGCTTAACCCAGAATTCCAATGGGCAGCGGAGATTGCGGGAACTGTGGGATAGCTACCCACAGTGCACCGCTCCGTAAGTCGAAGCTAGCCATGGCATTGAGGACACACTCCGCCAACTTAATGCGCTTAGTGGGGACATACACAATCAACTGTATAAAATCGATTTCTAAAAATCGACTTCTACAAAATCGACCTAATTTCGTAGTGTAGACATACCCTTAGTCTTTTGTATCTACCTCTCACTAGCAGATAATCTTTCAGCTAGTGGTTCCACCTATTTACCACTTCATCTCTCTAAAATAAAGAAATAGAGTATCTAATAAAATGCTAATTTATAATCTTTAACTTAACTCTGCAGCCCCTAATTCTGGTCTGGCACAATAAGATTTTAAAAACTAATCTTAGTCTCTGGAGCTTCTGTGCATTATATATAAGACCTTGGCAGTGGGGAGATCTTCACTGCTCCTCTTTAAGAGCAAATAACCTTGTCTGACAAAAGCATTAGCAATATGAATGTCAAAATAAAGCATCCCTTGGGCATTTCAATAAACAATCAGAGCATCAATTTAACACATGAACAGGACAGTGCATAAGCTAAATAGATTCTATTCAAGGCTAGACATTACCATATGCTTCCCACTACAATGAACCAAACTACCATAAACCAGTGGAAGAAACCCGGTTGATCTCATTGTGCACCCAGTTACACCAGTGTAGGGGAGAGGAGAATCTGCCCCAACATGCCTAATGTTCGTCTTTGACTCAAACTCAGTCCATCTAAAAACAATTTTTGCCTCCTAATGGCAGGCTGGAGGTCTGAGCAAGCCAGAACAGTACTGTGTAGAATACTTATTTTAATATGAAATATTACATTTGGAGGGGCAGGGGGCAGAGACAGTCACAGCTCAGCCAAAAGAAAATATCCCCCGCCTATCTGATTTTCTATTCTTTTAAAATTATCAAGTTTGGGAAAGCAACTTTAGAGTTCAATTCACACTGCTAATTTTCTTTGGCAAAAGACCATGTTATCAATAAATACCGGCTAAAATCCCAATTATAGTACACGATACCCACACCCTGCTACATAGAAACAGAATAAACAGAGAGACGTGGAAAAATGTAACCATCAAAAAATAAAGGCAGGTAACAAGCCTATCTGAAATTACATGCCAAGCAACTACATTAAACAATGCTAAGTTTGTAAAGTCAAGGACTAAAAAATTAAGGAATGCCAGAATGAAGGTTGCCCATCCTAGTGCCCCATGGCCCTCCCTTAATTCTTTATACCAGTATCCCCCTCTGCTACCCCATCCCCGCCCTCCCCCCAGTCCGGCTCCTCACCTCCCTGCATTCCAATCAGGCAGCTTACTTGTTTCTCCTCCTTCCTGCCAGCAGGGGGAGCATTAAAAGTGGGGGAGGGGTGAAGGAGAGAGAGTGCGAGAGAGAGCCTGCATGTCCTTGCACTCTCGTTCTAGTGCCCAGCACCAGGGTAGTCCCTAGCAGTTGGGAGGTGCAATTGCAGGGAAAGACCTGCTCAGCCTCTCCAGATCTGAGATGGGCCACACTCAGTACAGATTAAATCTTTGGAGGATTTAGTTGCCGAACTCTAAAAGGTCTCTATTGAGCATGTCCCAAGTGAGATTTTCAAAGGTTCAAAATGTAACCAAATATGGGCAAAGTTTGACAGGAATGAAGAAAGGCTATGCAGATGATAAAGTGCTGTTGGCAGATTCAGAAGGCCTGATGAAGTTAGTGGAGTTTATAAATTAATATGGCAAAGAACAGAGTCTAGAGTTGAATGTGGACAAGACAGAAAACTACGGTGGCACGCAAGGATTCTGTGAAATATGCAAGATTCCAGTGAACGATACCTCCAGACAGCAAGACAGACATTATTGCTACTTAGGAAGCATCATTACAGAAGATGGGAGATCGGATACTGAAGTCAGCACCAGAGTAGCAAGAGTGAAAGACACATTCTGGAATAATAAACACCTGATGAGAGGGAACATAAATCTGTTTATATTCCAACTCTTAAAAAACTTACATTTGGTTTGTGTTAAATTACAGCTGTGACACACGTACACACAAACAATAAAAGAATAAAGAACCTACAATCCTTCGAATGACGGTGTTATGAAAGAATTATGAAAACATCATGGATAGACCGTGTAATCACCAAAAAAGTATTGGAGATGACTGGAACTCTCTAAGCAGAGAGCTTATGAAAAGAAAGAGTCAATGTGCAGGGCACATTTTAAGGGGTTCAGAGGGCAATGCATGTTTACGTGCACTGGAAGGGAAAGTTGATGGCAGAACACATGGCAGAAAAAAGTTATCTTGGATGGCATGACGAAGTGGGGTTTTCCCCCCTTGTTGTTATATGTGAGTCTTATGGTCTTGTATTAATACTGTGTGTACCTCAGTTTCCCTGTGGACTGCACCAATGCCTCGGTGGTGGGAATATGGGTGTCTGACTTTTGCTGAGGCCCTTGGGGGCAGGTGAGGCTGTCCACTTGTCTGCACATAAGCAACGGACGGGCCCTTTGTAACTTGAGAACCAGGAGGGGGATGCGACCAGGTGACACTTTGCCCGGGAAGCAGGACAAAGACCATAGGAGGGGCAACGGGCGTGTCAGAGGCCAGACAGCTGGGTCCAAGACAGTCTGCTGTGGTGGAACTGGAGAGGAGGGGAATCCAGGGTGTCTGGCCTGGGGTTTCCCCAAGATGGACTTTGCTGTAATTCATGATGTCTGTGCTTACAAGATCTGTTCTACGCTGTGTTCCTGTCGACCCACAAACCAACTGTTTTACTCACTGGCTGAGAGTAACTGCTGACTGCAGAGTTGGGGTGCAGAGCCCCTCTGGCTTTCCCAGGGATCCTGTCCAGGTGGACCTGCTGTGGGAAGTGCACGGTGAGAACAGGGGCGCTGGATGCTCGGAGGTCAGACCCAGGAACGCAGTAGCCAAGGAGGCTTTTTGCCTTGGGCAGCGTGCCCTGAGCGGAGTCATGCTACACCAGAGTCCTGGCTGGCTTCATACAGAGCAATCCCAGAGCATCTGGCTGGTGACTCTGTGACAGATGGTCAACGTGGTATCCTGGCTGAATTAAAAAGAGCATTCATCCACACAGATTAGCAGAGAATCATATAGAATGGTTGCAAACCTCCAGTAATGGAGATAACACACAAGAAGAGGACAACAAAAAAAGACACCTCACTGGCAGCAGGATCATCCCGTGCCAATTTCAAGTCCCTGTTCCAAAGCATGGAGATGCCAGGGCACCTCAACAAAATGGTAAGAATTTAACCTGGTTAAAACAATGTATTTTTTCCCAAACCCTCGTTCTGAAAAATGCCTCCAACTTTTCAAAAACACAACCTGAGGCAGACATCCAGCATGGACAATTTCAGGCCAAACAGTTCAAGTTTGGAAAAGTTGTAAGCCTCTGAAAACAGGCTTTGATAGGGTGCATCTACACAACATTTTGGAGCGAGTCTCCCAGCCCAGGCTGACAGTCTCAAACTAGTGGGGCTCTCACTAGAGCTTTGAAAATAGTTGGACAGCCCGGGCTTTGAAGTTGTGGCTCAGGCCGGAGCTGTGGCTCTGAAGCCCACCAACCTCCCTAGACTTCAGAGCCTGAGCTCCATCCCAAACCGCAAGCTAAAAGCACGAGCTGTCCAGCTATTTGTAGAGCTCCAGTGCGAGCCCCATAGCCTGAGTCTGTCGGGCCAAGCTGGGAGGCTTATGCGAATATACTTTATATAGACGTACCCATAATGGGAAGGGTTGAGTAACTTTCCTACAGGCCTCTCTATCTGTGCTGCCTACCTAATGCATCAGGGGCACTGAAATTTTCAATCAGGCGCTCCCAGGGAAACACATCAGCTGGCTTGATAAATGATAGTCGGCTGCCTTGAGTTATTGTCATCTTTAGTTTCATTCTTGCATTACAGCCTATTTCAGAACACTGCAATCTGCATATCTTTAGGACTTATATTTCAGAATGCGTTTCTACCCTGATGCTTGAACAAAGATGCCGTGATCTGAACTGACTGAGCATCTACTTTACCGTGACATGTAGAAATGTTACCTACAAGAGTATGCTCTGCTGGAGTGAGCAGAGGGGCATGATTTAGTTTTGTCTGCTTCCCGAACAAGGGATCACCACTGTCTATGGCATAACAGAGAACCATACTAGCCCTTGATACACTGTCTGTGGTGTTTACTACTACCTAAGCGGTATTAAAAAAAAACACATTATACTCAAAATGCCTGCGGCTACCAGCAGAATTATCTACACTAACATGCCCAGTGGCACTGACTGGTGGGGGTGGCAACAGAAGGAAATTATTGGAAGTCTAGTGTCCTTCCCCCTCCGCAATCATCTGCAACACTAAGGCAGTACAAAGGATATATGCTTACAAGTCAGGCACCAAGGTATCACAATGAAGCATCTAAGTGCATGGGGCTTTATGGATATTTTTTTAGGAAAGAAAATCTATTTACAATATCAGTGATCACAAAAGGGTTCAAAGTCCATAATAGATTTACTCCATTCAGATGAATTACAAATTGGTATTTCATTATCTGAATTTGCCTTTTATTTCATTTGAAACACATATCCATCCCCATGTCATAACACTGGGTAATGAATCAGAATCCTAATAAAATTATTTGGTTCTTTGTTTTAAAATCACCCCAATGTTGTCTCTTTAGAACCTTAACTTACAACACTTTAGAAACACATGGTATCTTTTTATCTGGTCACATTAACCTCAATTATGTTTACAACTGAAATATACAATCTAGTTTAAGCAAACACTTGTGCCCAGTGCTGCTCTAATTCTACAGATGTCTACAATTAATTTTGTAGACACTCAATCTAGAAATCGCTACTCATGGTGCCATTTCAGTGTCTGAGTTTAGCTGAGCATCACCTGCCATTATCAAGGCTATTTCTGAAAGCAGATCTCTACTAATCATAGAATATCATCGTTGGAAGGGACTTCAGAAGGTTATCTAGTCCAACCCCCTGCTCAAAGCAGGACCAATCCCCAATTTTGCCCCAGATCCCTAAATGGCCCCCTCAAGGATTGAACTCACAACCCTGGGTTTAGCAGGCCAACGCTCAAACCACTGAGCTATCCCCTCCCCCCAACCACTGAGCTACTGTAGTGCTATTTAAACAGGCAAGAAAGCCGTATCTTCTATTCAGGTGTTGCACAGTGAAGAGTTCTGTTTATACATAAGACATTAGTGGAATATCCAATTTTATCCTGCTTTATTTCTCACTCTGGTTGGAACATTACAAGAAGTCATTTAATTCAGCTTTCTGGTCCAGTGAGGCACTGATTACTAAAGTACTTCCATATGTTACATTTATTTATTGTAGAAGGGATCAGGGAAGAATTCTAACTATCTGGCAATTGGTAAACATTACAGGGGATCAATTTTTGACATAGCCGCCATAGTTCTGCTTTTGGGAATTGCTCAGTGATGGAAATGGGCTGGAACGGTCTGAACGTCAGTCTGGAGGGACGTTCCTATCTCAACCGGATCTGAACCATATCAGCGGTCTCACTGAAACCTACCAACACCATCTCACCTTCTACATAGAGTTCAAATGCTTCCCTGTAGATTTCAAGCTCTGCACAACTCTGCGGTACCCTGCATCTCTCTCCACTGTCCACCTCCCGCTGACCTCGATCCTCAATACACACCTTCCACCTCAGGAACTCCTTTTGCACTGTGTCACTTCTCTTTGACCCTCCTTTCATGCTGCCCTACCCTGGAACTTCCTCCCTAATACTGGTGTGGAAGGCTGTGAAAACCCTCCTCGCAACACACTTGTCCCACAAAGCTTATCAGTGGAGCTCTGTAGCTCTACCATTTCAAACACTGCTGCAAAATTGGGTGAAGAATCCACCTTCTGGTCATGCGGTGCTTTGTCCACCTAAATTGTTGCCCACTGTTCATCCATTTACACTATAAGGCCATGGGACAGGGACTGTGTCTCTTGGATATTTTGTACAGTGGCCAAGCACAATATTAGTGTTCAACAAATCAAAAGAAAAACATTAATAATGCCACAACAACAACGATGTCGGTGAAACCAGACAATCATTACATCCTCAAATGAACTTGCACAGAAAAATCATAAAAAAGAAAACACCATATCACCTTGGGACAAACACTTTTCATGGTGATCACTCCGTATCTGATCTTTCAATACTCATCCTCAAAGGAAATCGGCACAACACCTTCAAGAGCCTGAGAACTTAAATATGTAACTCTGCTAGACACAAAAAACCATGGACTCAGAGACGCTGGTTTTATGGCTTATTACAACAATTTATAACACCCCAACACTGCCTGCTCCCTTTAATTGCCCACTTCAAACCCCTTATTTATAAAACATTCTAACCCTCAATTGCTCATTTCATTTCAAGTGCCTGCCTACAACGAGCATTATTTAACAATCTGTCCCAGCTTATACTTAGCTCACTCTGATTTTCTTCCCCAGACCTGAAAGAGCTCTGTATAGCCTGAAAGTCTGTACCTTCCACCAACAGAAGATTATCTTTTTTTTAATTATTATTATTACTACCACCACCACCTCATCTACCTTGTCTCCAACGTTAGTAATAGTCGTTGGGGCTTTGAGTCAAGGCAAAAATGACAATGGTCAGCTCTTCTGTTTGCCATAAAGGATTGTGCATGCTTGAGAAACTACACACTCTTGATTAGTGATTAAGGAGATGACAGAAGACGAGCTTTGAAAAAGCAGGGATCTCTTCCTTCCTTCCTTCCCTCCACCTCCCCCACCATTAGATTGAAAGTAACCTGCCACTTTCATTCTGGACTCAGATTTTGTTGTGATGCAGATAAGGGGAAATGAACTGAAGAATCCACCTATGCTCAGAAAAAGCACTAAAATATTTCTGCTAACATTCCCAATATACAGGCCACTCACCTGCAAGGTTGCAATTCAACCATTTGAACACAGTTCTCTCCTTACTCGCAACTCATTGAATAGACCACCTCACCCCCTCCCCAGCCCACCACTGGAGCCAGAGCTCTTTTGGGAAGCAGTGATGCATATGAACCAAAAGGTAAAATGGCTGTTTGATACTCCAAGATGTGCACAGGTTTTCATTTTTTTGCAGAAAAAGATAATCCAAAGATTTAAAGAAAAAACACAGTAAGACAACTCCTAGAACTGTTCAACACCTCTCAACCAGGCCTTCTAACTTCCAGGCAGTATGAATCCCAGATCACAAGCTTGCATAGCAGCATAAAGTGACTGCTCTTCTCATAATCCAGGATATAGGATTTCTGAGGCCTTTTCTATTACAAAATAAAACACTTTCTTGCAGTTCTTTGCCTATTTTCATAGGGTTAGTGTGAAATACAGGAGAATCCAACAGGTACAGTTCACAAACTGACTCAAGCTTAATGGGTAACTGACTTCAAAATGTCCTTACTTGTTCCAGTAACATCTCATGATGATCGAATGACCAGGGGTGTGGGTTTCTTCTTCTATGTTGTAACCACCTAGGCTTTGACTCTCCTGCAAGCTTTCTGCAAAATCCATTAAATGGCTGTTAAGCCCACTTGATGAAATCACCACAATACAATGGCACATGGCCCCCACCAGTCTTGACTCTCCCCTATTGCTGAACATTACACAAGTCCTGGTGGATATTTAAGTAAGCCATGAGGCTCATCACCTAGGCAGCAGATGGATCCACATTTGCACAAGTCTCCTAAGTAAAAGGTAGAGAGGATTGAGGGACGCCTTTACAGCAATATAACTTTTGTAAGGAAAAACTCTCCTAGCTTATTCCATAGCCCTCCTCTTTGTAAATTATCTTAAGCAAGTAGGCCCAAGACATTGTCATGTTATTTTTGTGTAACAGTGTCTCTTTAAACAGAGCCTTGAAAAGGGATGTATAATAAATACTAATCATTTAAGAACACTGACAACATGACATCTAACGTACCATATCAGAGCACCTCAGAGGTGTGAGACTCAAAAGGAAATCCATAGAAGGATCAATCAGACCCAGTTAGCGGGACAGACAGGAGAGGATTTGAAACCCAGTCTACAACAGTTCCCTGCCCTTAGAGAAACACCAGACAGCCTGCACCCAAGAAGCATATGCTGGATGCCTGAGATCAAGGCATCTATGAGGGAGATGATCAAAAAGGCTAGTTATTTTAGTCATTTCCTAGCTTTTCACACAAAAGCCACCATGAGCCCATGAAGTCGGAGGACGTGCATCCTACTGCTACTTTGCTGCATATATAGATTATGAAAAGCTGAGACATACAACTCAATTGCTGGTCATATTCAGGTGTGAAATTTCCTTAAATATGGCCTGTATAGGAAGAGAGATTGGGTTTGTGCCTTTCTGCTTCCTCAGACCACTTTCAGACACTATAAAAAAGATGTGGGACATGTGTAAAAAAAAAAAAAAAAATCCCCACACAATAGAAATCCAGCTCGTCTGCCCCTTGACCCTCTGCCCTTCCCGGAAGACTATGGCTGGCTGTGGAGCTGGCAGCATTAGGGAACACGAGATGCTAGCTACGAAGTGAAATTAACAGGGAACATTACGTATCCCCCATGGAGCTTACCTGGGTCCCTGTGTGCCAATAACTCAGGGAGGGACATGTTCTTGGATGCTAGGGGGCCAAGGGCAGAAACAGCCTGCTAAGCAAGCCAGAGGGAGAGAGCAGAGATGCTATTTCAGGCGACAGGCCAACTCAGAGGAGGAACACTGTCTGAGCGAAAGTGGGGTGAGAGTCAAAGGATGAACAAGAAAAAGGTCAGGAAAGTAGAGCTAGCCTGACCGATCACAAAGGCCCCCAGTGAGATGGCCTCCCCGGGAGGACTGTGAGAAGAGAGAAGTTATCTGGGGAGAGTGTGCAGCCAGCCACTGAAAGGGTAGGACTTGCTGTCTGGTGAGCTTCCCAGGGTGTACACAGGGTCCACCTGAGAACTGGCCTCTGGGTGCCCAGAAGCAATACCCCTAAATTTAGTCCTTTCCCTACTCAAGATAACTCTCAGTTTACAGGTAAAACTCCCTGTCCAGTCAGGCTGAGGTAGATCTTCAGCTCCCTAGATAAATCAGTTACCCCTTGGCAAATGATGCACTTGCTGGCACTTGCCTGCCTACAATGATAGTATCTAAATTCTAGGGTAGGAGATTAGGAGTTAGGATTTTTTAGGACGGGTGTTATAATCTGCACCCTGATCTCTGTGTCCCTTTATGGTGAGGGGAAATCTCAGGAACAGAAGCAGCCTGATTCCTGTCTGAAGAGGACACCTGCCAACTGTGACTGTCAGCCCCTCTGAGGAGTCCAGATTCAGCTGTAAACCTGAGGATCATTCACGGAATTGTGAGGGCACCATCTTGTAGCTAGAGAGGCAGATAAATTGCTTGGGAGACCCCCCCCCCCCAATTCCCTCAATTGCATTCTCGAGCCAGCGGGTAAGGACTTTCATTACCTACTGTCTATTAAACCTGTGGAGGGTCTTGCCATCTTATCCCACATGTGAGTCTTTTGGGCTGTGCTGAACTAAGTCAGCTAAACTGTTTAATTGTTGCTACAGAAGAGATTGTCCCAGGTCATCAAGGGCACCCCTGGAGAACAGCTACCAATGGGACACAAAATTTTATTCTTGCTATATCAGCTCACAAGTGGGGAAATTCATGGTTGCTATCAGCATAGGAGGGCACTGGTGACCCTGAGAATATTGGATTACCCTGTTATATTTATTTGTTGTTCAATACAATTATTCTGTTGACTATATTGTGTGTAAAAAGAACGGAGGAGTCCTTGTGGCACCTTCAAGACTAAAATGTATTTGAGCATAAGCTTTCGTGGGCTAAAACCCACTTTATCAGATGCATGGAGTGAAAAATACAGTAAGCAGTACATGTACACACACACAGAGCACATAAAAAGATGGGAGTTGCCTTACCAAGTGGGGGATCAATTCAATTGGCCTGGTTAGCACTGACCCCCCCACTTGGTAAGGCAACTCCCATCTTTTTATGTGCTCTGTGTACACATATGTGTACACACACACACACACACTCTGCTTACTGTATTTTTCACTCCATGCATCTGATGAAGTGGGTTTTAGCTCACAAAAGCTTATGCCCAAATAAATTTGTTAGTCTCTAAGGTGCCACAATGACTCCTCGTTGTTTTTGCTGATACAGACTAACATGGCTACCCCTCTGAAACCTGTATATTGTGTGCATTTATGTTATTCCTTGGGAGTCTGCCATTATCTGGCAGGTAGCTCAGGGTTACCCTGTGCTTCGAATTTTCCTTCCAAGATGCCCCGGTGATCCCACCAGGAAGGAGTGAAGAGGTGGAAGAACCACCAAGTAAGTTTATCTGGGAAGAGAGTAAGGAAGTTATATCCCACTGAGCTGATCCAGATCAAGCCAGATCAGTCCATCAAAACCCAAAAGGAGACTGGCATTAAAGAGATAACCAGGTGGACAGTGGCACTAGTTTTTTTTTTGTTCACACTGTTAAAAACCAGAGGGGTGGGTTGTTGGTTTCACTAAAAAAAAAAAAAAATTACTCAAAAGCCTGAACAAGCAGTTGGGAAAAAGCTCTTTTCTTAAAAAAAGAATGGCAGATTAAGCTTGCCATTCATATCTGACACCCACCAATAAGCCCTCCAGCAAAGCCAAAGGTAAGACCTGACCGGCCTGATGCTTATAGTATAAAGAACAAGGAAGAAAGAAAAGCTTTGAAGCCGCCTTTCAGGGCTTCTTTATCGATCTTAAAGAAATAAAACAATGTTACACGACCAGTCTTTCTTATGCACTTCTGATCACCTTTAAGATGAGAGGAGGGAGACCGCTTCCCCCGCACAGAATGGGATGGGTGAGTTAGAGACTGACTAACCATGGAAAAATCCACATAATTGAGAAGACAAATGTTGAACAATTATTTTACAGCTTGAACTATTCAAGGAAAAAAGCTAAATCTGCCAAGAGGCCAGACAGATTCCCTGTATGCATGTATTAGTATGGAGCAGCCGAGTCAAGCTTCAGAAATGTAATGCTTTTATCTTCATCCAGTTTGTGCTTTGGTGGTTATCTGTTTCTGAAAGCACTAAATAAAGCAGTAAAAATGCTGAAGGAGAAAAAGGATGGACTCCACATATTGTGTGTGTGGCAGGGTGTACATATGTGTGTGGGGGGTGTAAAATGGAGGGGGGCTGCAGGAAAAGAAAGGAAGGTCTCGTGGTTAAGACAGTTGCATAGTGACAGGGAGAACTGGATTCTTTTCCTGCCTCTGCCACAGAGTTCCTGTGTGTTACTAGGCACATCACTTAAACCAAACTTTTCACAGGTGGTCACTAATTGTGTGTTCCTCATTCGTTGGGTCCCCACCTTGACAACATAGGTCTGACTGGCTGAAGTGCCAAACACCCACAGCTGCAAGCTGAAGTCAATGAGAGCTGTGCTTTGAACATAATGGGCTACATAACCCTTTACGTACCGTGAAAAATTCAGGTCCCAGGCATCTCAGATTGGGCACCTAAAATTGGTGGACACTTCTGATCTTAATTTCTCTGTAAAATGGGGATAGTACCACCTCCTTGCCTCACTGAGGTTCCTTGAAAAATAAGTATCTGCTTCCAAAACATTAATAAATTTAAGTGATGAGCGCCATAGAAAAGCACAGTATGAAATTAATAATTCTGTCTTCAGATCAGGATTTGCATACTGTGCAGTAAATATGGCAATGGGGCCACACATTCAACAATGAGGCTAAAACAGATACCACAAATAGCTGCTCTTTAAGCAAGCACCATCCATCCTGAACACTGAATGAGAAAGGGATCCTATGGGAAAAAAATAATGTGACCGTGTCATTAAAGATCATCATAATGCATACGCACAAGGGGACCTGACAACCTTAATTCTGGCATTTCTTATATTGAGGCTGTGTATTCTGTTAATGAGATGATTCAGGACAAAAAATTATCTGACACAGGTGGTAAATTTTTTCCCCCATATCAGGTTAGTTCTAACTAAACAATATGCATTAAGATACAGAAAGATTCCGCAATTAAACGGAAGGCAATTCTGCTCTCAGACTGTAAGCGTAGGGAGGCTAGATAAAAATTAACTACTGCCTGAGGTCAGTCACTCCATGGGTTATGGTTATGTTAAACTTGAACATTAGAACCGTGTGCCTCTCAAGAGACTATTTTAAGTCTGATCCTGCAAGGTGCTGGGCAGCTCCTGAACACCCTCAAATCCCAGTGACAACTCAACCCCTTTCAGAAGAAACTCCGTGTTTTGCAGGATCAGACCCTACATGAAGGAAACAAATATTGCTTAAACAAGAATGTTAACATTTTTAAAGTTAAAAATATCTTAAATCATTCCTTATTTACCAAGCTAATGCTAACAATGAGATAATGCCCCCAACCACAATTCTTTAGTATTCAGAGTTCAGACATATTCTCTGTGTACAATGCTAATTGGCTTTGACAATAAAATAATGCTCTTAATATCCAGCAATGTAAAACCACTTCAGAATTCCACTTTCTGATTAATTACTATAGAACCTCTGAGTTATGAACACCTCGGGGACAGAGGTTGTTCGTAACTCTGAAATGTTCATAACTCTGAACAAAATGTTACGGTTGTTCCTTCAAAAGTTTAAAAACTGAACATTGACTTAATACAGCTTTGAAACTTTACTATACAGAAGAAAAATACTCCTTCACCCCTGTTTTTTAATAGTTTACATTTACCACAGTATTACACTGTATTTGGTTGGGGTTTTTTGGTCTCTGCTGCTGCGTGATTTTGTACTTCTGGTTCCAAATGAAGTGTGTGGTTGACTGGTCAGTTTGTAACTCTGTTTGCTGGGTAAGAGGTAAATAGCTGTACCAGAAAGGAAGGATAGGCCTCTGGCAAAGATACGGAACTGGGACTCAGGTGGTCTGGTTTCAAGTTTCACCTCTGTCACAATTTCCTGTATGATTTTGGACAAGTAATTTAATCTCTCTATGCCACAGATAATACTTCCTTTCTCCCACCCTTCACCTTGTCTTATTTAGATTGTAAGATCTTTAGAAAAGGGTCTGTCTCTTACTAGGTGTACATACAGCCCTAATCTCAGCTGAGGCCTCTACTAAGATCCTAGTCATTAATAATTATGTGCTAGACTGAGTGTCATTTGTGACACATACACATGCTACATTGTGCGCCAGGCTAGTTACAGGCTTTGAAAGTCCTACTGATGAAAAATCAAGCACTCATTTCCTCCTACATTTGGGGTTTCAACAGCATCCATCACCATAGTAGTGAAGCGTCTCAGCAATAAGTAGCCTTACAGGTTTCAGAGACAGAAGGCTGGTTCAGTTATAAGGAATGGATTTAATTATAATGGAAAGTGTTGGATCGACAACCCTCAAGTCTGCCATCCTATTTGTCTACAGAACGGGTACAGGAGAGGCAGCAGCAGGGACTTTTCTCCACACTGTCCTACCAAGCTGAGTCAACAAAGAGTCTTTGTCAGTCTCAATTCCCCTTCAATCCTCAGGGTCAGACTGGCACTTAATTAGTATCAACTGGGACCTTGTAGCCCATGACTGATCCATTTCATATGCACCTGAAAATGGTAATAGCCTTTGCTGACTAATAAACCTGGATCTGAACTGGTGACCAAGAGGAAAAAAATGAACCCATTCCCTATCATCAATCCTGAGCCATCCATTTGCGGATTCACTGCCTGTATTCTGGTACTGATTAGTCCCATTAGCTGGATGGGCTCTGCAACAATACAGACATAAAGCTTGATTCTATTCTGGTTCTTGCAACAGCAGCAACATTGTTAAAGTTCCAATTACAACATTTTCCATTACTGTTGATAAAGGGGAGGTGATAAGCGCAGACAGTCACTGCGGTAGTTACAGACATAATTCTGGGCCAAATTCTCTGTTAGCATAAAACTCTACTGAAGCCCACGTATTTGCACTAGTAGAGAATTTGTCCCTTTGTCACATTGATGGTGCAAAAGATTGTAGGTACATGGGCAAATTTAATGTTTATAAAAACTTTAACTCTGTATTTCCAAGTTTTCTTTTTGGAAATTTGATCCTTAACATTTTTTAACTTTCAATTATGCAAAGGTGTTCTCTGTTAAGTTAAATTAAGATAGTAAAGACAGATTCATTACTTCAGAAAAAAATCCTTTGGAACTTTTTAGTTATTAACATAGTGGCTATTAATATAGTGATCCACAGCATTTTGAAGATTCTCCTAACTAATAAAAACACTAGCTGCAAACACAGATAACCCTCTGTCCACTTTAAATAATGTATTTTTGCAGTACTGTACTCTCATGTGAGTATCCCACAGTGAAAAACAACATCTCTAGGAGGGTAAAACTAACAGCATTCAGAGTTTCTGAAAGCATTCTCCAAAAATTATTGCACTGTGATTGCCTCATCAAAAGGGCCAGAGGCCACTTACTTGATCTATTCCATGCTTTTCTTCTTCCATATCACAAATAGAAGAGGACGTGCAGAAAATTTTCCAAGGCCAAAGTTGGAACTAACGATGGAAACCCTCATCATTTATCCCCCACCCCTCCCACTGCTAACCAAGATCAGAGTCCTAAGTCTGTTTTTTGAACATCAGCAAAAGTTACTTCTCTTTGGTATCGTTTCTGTTTTGTTCTCCACTGCAGCTTCCCACAAAATAACATGTATGCATTGGATGTCCAAGCAGACCTGAAAAGCAATCCTAGGGATACAGTCCAGCTGGCAAACATTTAGCTACCCTATTTCTAGAATACTGATTACCATAGTACTTCGGTAAGGAATGACGTGAAATCCCATTAAAACTCAAGAGTGACCCAATGAAATCAAGATGTCTGCTCATAGAGGCCCTGTGACCAATAGCAGATCTAGACTTTTTTTTTGTAAGTGCAATCTTGGCAAGAACATACTTAGCACCTCCCCCTGCTCCACTCCCCACCTCCCACCTACTAAGGTGATCCAAATTACAATATGCCACAAGTCTCTTAAGAATCCTGGATGTATTACTATCTTCAGCAGCTTGGTCAGACTTCGGCAAGAGACCATCTTTCCAAAGATGACATTTAATCATTTTTGGTCAGATGAGCCAACACAATAGCATTTACATGTGTGAACCATGATTAAGGAATAGCTTCAACAATTGTCTGGCATGCGTATAGCACTCCCTGGGACTGGAGCACCTCTTATTGCATTGCTACACAACGGGCATTAAACTAAAGGGAAAAAAATACCTGCAGGCCATTGCTACTGAACTAGAAAGAGCCCAAACCTCAGCAGAGCAGACTGTCTGAGCTGCTGCTGGGAGAGAGCAGTTAGCAACAGTGGTTTTGCCTACAAACGTAGGCTGCTTGGGAAATGGTTAACCAACAAAATTCAGAAAGGTGGGTCAGTGCGATTGGCAGAGGTCAGATCAATTGTAAGGCAGCTGAAGTTTTAATCACAAAATATTTAATTCCAAATCTTTACAAGTGAGGAACAGACCTCAACCTAGTTCTAGGAAGCAGGAACTCCCAAAACAGACTAGCTTAGTGACCCGGAAAATGAGCTTCCCATAGAAGTGTATAGTTTCATGGAAATTTTGACTCCAATACAAAAATATTGATTCAGCATTCAAGGAAGATGAACTTCCCCTGCTTCACCAAAGTATGTATGATGCCATCACCACTCAGCCTTAAGAAGGAAAAGATTTTGAATACAATGGCGATTACAGGGCAGTTACGTTTGTCCATTTTGACTGTATAATAGTGACCAAATATTGGCAAAGTGTGTGAAAAAGATCAGTTGAGAGTTACATACAGTGACCAAAATACAAAGTGTAAAGGGGCAGGAAGCCACTGGATAATACATGCAAGGAATTTCAGCTTTTCCAGTGGGCGAGCGACATGGAATGGCCAGCTACCGTGCTCCACGCCATGGGCAGAAGCATAAGGGAAAAAATAAAGCATGGGAGTTCAGCTTTGCCATTGATTCACAGAGAGAAGCTAAGTCACTTGCTCAGTGCCTCAATTTCCACACTTTTGCAAAGCGCTTTGAAATCTACAGCTGAAGTGTGCTATATAAATGCCAGGTATCATCATGATGATTGTAAGATAATGAACAGAGACGGACAGGCAGTTTTAGCATTCTCCCTTCAAACATGGAATCTGGTCAAAACTTCTGGGAGATCAGCAACAAGAAGTGGGTGATGGTCACCGTTTACCACTTAAAAAGAAAAGGAGTACTTGTGGCACCTTAGAGACTAACAAATTTATTAGAGCATAAGCTTTCGTGAGCTGTTTGTTAGTCTCTAAGGTGCCACAAGTACTCCTTTTCTTTTTAAGTGATACAGACTAACACGGCTGCTACTCTGAAACCTGTCATTTATCACTTGGAACTCTTAGGTAATGGTTGTCATTTTTACTGACATTTGAAGCAGTGTTGTCGAGTAGCTAGAGCAGGGTGGGCAACCTTTTTGGCCTGAGGGCCACATCTGGGTATGGAAATTGTATGGTGGGCCATGAATGCTCACAAAATTGGGGGTTGGGGTGCAGGAAGGAGTGAGGGCTCCAGCTGGGGGTGCGGGCTATGAGGTGGGACCAGAAATGAGGAGTTCAGGGTGTGGGAGAGGGCTCTCGGCTGGGGCAGGGGTTTGGGGTGTGGTTGGGGGGGGGTGAGGGCTCTGGCTGTGGGTGCGGGCCCTGGGGTACAGGAGGGTGGGACCGAGGGGTTTGGAGGGCAGGAGGGGGATCAGGGCTGAGGCAGGGGGTTGGGGCACGGGAGGGGTTCAGGGTGCAGGCTCTGGGTGGCACTTACCTCAAGCAGCTCCAGGAAGCAGCAGCATGTCCGTCCTCCAGCTCCTATGCGGAGGTACGGCCAGGCGGTTCTGCGCACTGCCCCATGCACAGGCGCCGCCCTTGCAGCTCCCATTGGCCCCATTTGCTGGCCAGTGGGAGCTGCGGGGGCAGCGTATAGAGCCCCCTGGCTGTCCCTAAGCGTAAGAGCTGGAGGGGGGGCATGCCGTTGCTTCCGAGAGCCATACGGAGCAAGCCCCTGACCCCACTCCCCGGCAGCAGCTTGAGGGCCAGATTAAAACATCTGAAGGGCTGGATGTGGCTCCCGGGCCGTAGTTTGCCCACCCCTGAGCTAGTGGAAGGGACTGGAAGTCAGGACTCCTGGGGTTCTACGCTACTCTTACTAGCCAGAAGCTAGGACAAGTCAAACCAATCTGAAAAATAGGTTTAAATAACCTGCCTACTTCACAAGATGTTTTGAGGATGCATTGTTTAGAAAGAGCTTTACACAAAAAGTGCTATGGGGTACACTTACTCTTACCAACACTACAGAGCCACAAAGCTGCATAGGAGAAAACACAGACAGAAGATTTTGGAAACCCCTCCATGTTTAAAGAGAACATAGTTCACA
The DNA here is from genome assembly GCF_965152275.1 of Natator depressus. Taxonomy (NCBI): domain Eukaryota; kingdom Metazoa; phylum Chordata; order Testudines; family Cheloniidae; genus Natator; species Natator depressus. The sequence continues at coordinate 22,475,228 of NC_134247.1, read as the reverse complement.
ATCCAGATTACAAGATGTCAAAGACTGATGTTTCACTCAGAACTGGAAAAATGGCCTCTCCTGAGGATTCCGTTACTTGAGGGTAAAAACAGCAAACAAAGTGTTTTGGTTGGTATTTAAAAAAAAAAAAAAAAAAGATGGATAATTTAAAAGACAACTTATGAAATTAGATATTTAATTGAAAATTTCTTTATCCACATGGGGCAGAGGGGACTTAATTATGCTGAGCATCTTTTCCTAATTTCTCTGTTTGCATAAGGCTATTTCCTAATATAGAGGATGAGTAAAGGGCAACATATTCAAAACAATGGATAAAAATCCCTGGTTTGGTAAGAGAGAGGATGTCAGACAAGCATGGGGAAGCTATTCTATATTAAGCCTACTCAGGGAGCTCGATGGAGGCTACCCAATTGTGATTTATATTATCTAAACATTAACTGGAAATGTTCACTTAATATCACATCTGACAAAATATAGGGAAGAACACTGATTCATGGAGGAGGCAGATTGACGTACACAGTTAATTGGCAAGTAAAGGGGTCTTTGCCTTCTCAGTGGTTAGATACAATACTGCCCAATGACAGACCACATGGATCAAATCTTCATGCCAGAGAAAAACTGGCAGTATTTTCAAAGTTCTAACTCAGCCATGACTATATTGTGAGGAATGAGCGAAACCAGAAGATCTGCTCTCAGAGGATTCAGTTCAGGTCATTTGGACAATTAAGTTGATGACACAGCATCTTTAAACAGCAGATTATTTATTATTTGTATTACCTAGTGTCTAGGAGTCCCAATCATGGACGAGGAATCCCATTGTGTTAGGTGCTGTACAAACCCAGAACAAAAAGATGGTCCCATGCACAAGGGGCATATCTGATCAGCTTTACCAGTAAAACACCAGAATCTAAAGAAAAGATAGATTTTCAGATCCCCGTACCTCACTTAATTTGATCCTACTTTGATTTCCTGAAATCCTCAAAATCCAAATCACTTGTATAACACAATATGCCGGTTCTTTAATCACTGGCCACAGACATTCCCATTTAATTAATAACAAAAGGCTAAAATTTTAATGAGACCAAGAGAGGAAGAACCCTAATGGGATCCAAGAGCAAATAAAAGACAACTAAAAGTCAAGTTATTCACACATGGCTACTGTTATATGAGATGCTGCTGTTAATCAGACGTGCTAAGACACATCTCTTTGCAAGTAACCTAACTTTCCTTTATGGATGGCCCTGAATACATTAAGCCCTGGTCTACACAAGGAGTTGAAGCCGAATTTAGCAGCGTTAAATCGATTTAACCCTGCAACCGTCCACACAACGAAGCCCTTTTTTTCAACTTAAGGGGCTCTTAAAATAGATTTCCTTACTCCACCCCCGACAAGGGGATTAGCGCTGAAATCAGCTTTGCTGGGTCAAATTTGGGGTACTGTGGACACAATTAGATGGTATTGGCCTCCGGGAGCTATCCCAGAGTGCTCCATTGTGACCGCTCTGGACAGCACTCTAAACTCAGATGCACTGGCCAGGTAGACAGGAAAAGGCCCGTGAACTTTTGAATGTCAATTTCCTGTTTGGCCAGTGTGGCAAGCTGCAGGTGACCATGCAGAGCTCATCAGCAGAGGTGACCATGATGGAGTCCCAGAATCGCAAAAGAGCTCCAGCATGGACCGAACGGGAGGTACGGGATCTGATCGCTGTATGGGGAGAGGAATCCATGCTATCAGAACTACGTTCCAGTTTTCGAAATGCCAAAATCATGGAGCAGGAATCAATTCTGAATCACTTGGAGAGGAAAGTGATCAGAAACAGTCAACATGGATTCACCAAGGGCAAGTCAAGCCTGACTAATCTAATTGCCTTCTATGACGAGATAACTGTCTCTGTGGATGAGGGGAAAGCGGTGGATGTGTTGTTCCTTGACTTTAGCAAAGCTTTTGACACGGTCTCCCACAGTATTCTTGCCAGCAAGTTAAAGAAGTATGGGCTGGATGAATGGACTATAAAGTGGATAGAAAATTGGCTAGATTGTCGGGCTCAACGGGAGGTGATCAATGGCTCCATGTCTAGTTGGCAGCCGGTATCAAGTGGAGTGCCCCAAAGGTCGGTCCTCGGGCCGGTTTTGTTCAATATCTTCATAAATGATCTGGAGGATGATGTGGATTGCACCCTCAGCAAGTTTGCAGATGACACTAAACTGGGAGGAGAGGTAGATACGCTGGAGGGTAGGGATAGGATACAGAGGGCCCTAGACAAATTAGAGGACTGGGCCAAAAGAAATCTGATGAGGTTCAACAAGGACAAGTGCAAAGTCCTGCACTTAGGATGGAAGAATCCCATGCACTGCTACAGACTAGGGACCGAATGGCTCGGCAGCAGTTCTGCAGAAAAGGACCTAAGGGTTACAGTGGACGAGAAGCTGGATATGAGTCAACAGTGTGCCCTTGTTGCCAAGAAGGCCAATGGCATTTTAGGATGTAATTGTTCCCCTCTATTTGACACTGGTGAGGCCTCGTCTGGAGTACTGGGTCCAGTTTTGGGCCCCACACTACAAGAAGGATGTGGAAAAACTGGAAAGAGTCCAGCGGAGGGCAACAAAAATGATTAGGGGTCTGGAACACATGACTTATGAGGAGAGGCTGAGGGAACCGGGATTGTTTAGTCTGAGGAAGAGAAGAATGAGGAGGGATTTGATAGCTGCTTTCAACTACCTGAAAGGGGGTTCCAAAGAGGATGGATTTAGACTGTTCTCAGTGGTAACTGATGACAGAACAAGGAGTAATGGTCTCAAGTTGCAGTGGGGGAGGTTTAGGTTGGATATTAGGAAAAACTTTTTCACTAGGAGGATGGTGAAACACTGGAATGCGTTACCTAGGGAGGTGGTGGAATCTCCTTCCTTAGAAGTTTTTAAGGTCAGGCTTGACAAACCCCTGGCTGCGATGATTTAGTTGAGGATTGGTCCTGCTTTGAGCAGGGGGTTGGACTAGATGACCTCCTGAGGTCCCTTCCAACCCTGATATTCTATGATTCTATGAAAATGTGTCAAAATCTCCCAGGGCATGAAGGACAGAAGCCATAACAGGGACCCGAAGCAGTGCCGCGTGAAACTTAAGGAGCTGAGGCAAGCCTACCAGAAAACCAGAGAGGCGAACGGCCGCTCCGGGTCAGAGCCCCAAACATGCCGCTTCTATGATGAGCTGCATCCCATTTTAGGGGTTCAGCCACCACTACCCCAGCTGTATTGTTTGACTCCTTCAATGGAGATGGAGGCAACACAGAAGCAGGTTTTGGGGACGAGGAAGATGATGATGATGAGGAGGAGGTTGTAGATAGCTCACAGCAAGCAAGCGGAGATACCGGTTTTCCCAACAGCTAGGAACTGTTTCTCACCCTGTACCTGGAGCCAGTACCCCCGAACTCACCCAAGGCTGCCTCCCGGACCCGCCAGGTGGAGAAGGGACCTCTGGTAAGTGTACCTTTTAAAATACTATACATGGTTTAAAAGCAAGCATGTTTAATGATTAATTTGCCCTGGCATTCGCAGCTCTCCTGGATGTACTCCCAAAACCTTTGCAAAAGGTTTCTGGGGAGGGCAGCCTTATTCCGTCCACCATGGTAGGACACTTTACCACTCCAGGCCAGTAGCACGTACTTGGGAATCACTGTAGAACAAAGCATTGCAGTGTATGTTTGCTGGCGTTCAAACAACATCCGTTCTTTCTCTCTGTGTTATCCTCAGGAGAGTGATATAATTCATGGTCAAGTGGTTGAAAAAGGGTGCTTTTCTTAAGGGGACATTCAGAGGTGCCCGTTCCTGATGGGCTGTTTGCCTGTGGCTGAACAGAAATGTTCCCCACTGTTAGCCACGGGGAGGGGGAAGGGGCTAGCCGCGCGCTGGAGGGAGGCAAAAGGCGACCTTGGAACGAAAGCACGTGTGCTATGTATGTAAGGTTAACAGCAAGGTTTACCGTGAAAGAGTAAGCTGCATGTGTTTCAAGGATCACAGGATCTTCTCCTTCCCAGAGGCTAGCGAAGATCAGAAGGCGAAAAAAACGCGATGAAATGTTCTGAGCTCATACTGTCCTCCCACACTGACAGAGCACAGACGAATGCGTGGAGGCAATATCAGAGTGCAGGAAATCACAAAATGACTGGGAGGAGAGGTGGCGGGCTGAAGAGAGGGCTGAAGCTGAAAGGTGGCGGCAGTGTGATGAGAAGAGGCAGGAGTCAATGCTGAAGCTGCTGAAGGATCAAACTAATATGCTCCAGCGTATGGTTGAGCTGCAGGAAAGGCAGCAGGAGCACAGACCGCTGCTACAGCCCCTGTGTAACCGACCGCCCTCCTCCCCAAGTTCCATAGCCTCCTCACCCAGATGCTCAAGAACACGGTGCGGGGGGCCTCCAGCCACCCAGCCACTCCACCCCAGAGGATTGCCCAAGCAACAGAAGGCTGCCATTCAATAAGTTTTAAAGTTTTAAACTTTTAAAGTGCTGTGTAGCCTTGTCCTTCCCTCCTCCACCACCCCTCCTGGTGCTTCTCTCCTCCACCACCGCTCCTGGGCTACCTTGGTAGTTATCCCCCTATTTGTGTGATGAATTAATAAAGAATGCGTGAATGTGAAGCAACAATTACTTTATTGCCTCTGCAAGCAGTGATCGAAGGGAGGAGGGAAGGGTGGTTAGCTTACAGGGAAGTACAGTGAACCAAGGGGCGGGGGGTTTCATCAAGGAGAAACAAACAGAACTTTCACACCGTAGCCTGGCCAGTCATGAAAGTGGTTTTCAAAGCTTCTCTGATGTGCACTGCCCCCTCCTGTGCTCTGCTAACCGCCCTGGTGTCTGGCTGTGCGTAACCAGCAGCCAGACGATTTGCCTCAACCTCCCACCCCACCATAAACGTCTCCCCCTTACTCTCACAGATATTGTGAAGCGCACAGCAAGCAGTAATAACAGTGGGAATATTGGTTTCGCTGAGGTCTAACCGAGTCAGTAAACTGCGCCAGCACGCTTTTAAATGTCCAAATGCACATTCTACCACCATTCTGCACTTGCTCAGCCTGTAGTGGAACAGCTCCTGACTACTGTCCAGGCTGCCTGTGTACGGCTTCATGAGCCATGGCATTAAGGGGTAGGCTGGGTAGGTAGGGTAGGGGTAGTTATCCCCAAGGATAACTATAGGCATTTCAACATCCCCAACGGTTATTTTCTGGTCTGGGAATAAAGTCCCTTCCTGCAGCTTTTGAAACAGACCAGAGTTCCTGAAGATGCGAGCGTCATGTACCTTTCCCGGCCATCCCACGTTGATGTTGGTGAAACGTCCCTTGTGATCCACCAGTGCTTGCAGCACTATTGAAAAGTACCCCTTGCGGTTTATGTACTCGCTGGCTTGGTGCTCCGGTGCCAAGATAGGGATATGGGTTCCGTCTATGGCCCCACCACAGTTAGGGAATCCCACTGCAGCAAAGCCATCCACTATGACCTGCACATTTCCCAGGGTCACTACCCTTGATATCAGCAGATCTTTGATTGTGTTGGCTACTTTCTTCACCGCAGCCCCCACAGTAGATTTGCCCACTCCAAATTAATTCCCGACTGACCGGTAGCTGTCTGGCCTTGCAAGCTTCCACAGGGCTATTGCCACTCGCTTCTCAACTGTGAGGGCTGCTCTCATTTTGGTATTATTGCGCCTCAGGGCAGGGGAAAGCAAATCACAAAGTTCCATGAAAGTGCCCTTACGCATGCAAAAGTTTCGCAGCCACTGGGAATCATCCCAGACCTGCAACACAATGTGGTCCCACCAGTCTGTGCTTGTTTCCCGAGCCCAGAATTGGCATTCCACCGCATGAACCTGCCCCATTAGCACCATGATGCCCACATTGCCAGGGCCCCTGCTTTGAGAGAAGTCTGTGTCCATGTCCTCATCACTCTCGTCACTGTGCTGACATCGCCTACTCACCCGGTTTTGCTTTGCCAGGTTCTGGTGCTGCATATACTGCTGGATAATGTGTGTGGTGTTTAATGTGCTCCTAATTGGCAAAGTGAGCTGAACGGGCTCCGTGCTTGCCGTGGTATGGCGTCTGCGCAGAAAAAAGGCACAGAACGATTGTCTGTTGTTGCCCTGACGGAGGCAGGGGCGACTGACGACATGGCTTACAGGGAATTAAAATCAACAAAGGGGGTGGCTTTGCGAGAAACTGAATTGCCCCCTCAAGGATAGAACTCAAAACCTCAAGGATAGAACTCAAAACTGAGTTTAGCAGGCCATTGATTTCACAGAGGGAGGGAGGAGAAAATGAACACAAAACAAATCTGGTTTATTTCTTGTTTTGAGCCACTTCATCTATCTTTATACATCTTGCTGGCAGCAAACTGTGCAGTACGACCACTAGCCATCGTCATCTCCTGGGTGCTCAGCAGAAGACGGTGCAGTATGACTGCTGGCCATTGTCTTCTGCTGGCTGCTGATTAAAAGACAGTGCACTGCCGGTAAGACTGAATCGCCATGAGACGAAACTTAAAAGGGAAATGACCTGGCTGAGTCACTCCCATGTTTGCCCACGCGCCCCTGACCTCATCGAGGTCAGTTAAAAGAGCACCCAGGACTACATTGATGACGGCTACCACTCATACTGCACTGTCTGCTGCCAAAAGGCAATAAACTGCTGCTGTGTAGCAATGCAGTACCACGTCTGCCAGCACCCAGGAGACATACGGTGACGGTTAGCTGAGCAGGCTCCATGCTTGCCGTGGTATGGCGTCTGCACAGGTAACTCAAGAAAAAAGGCAAAAATGATTGTCTGCCCTTGCTTTCATGGAAGGAGGGAGGGAAGGGGGGCCTGACGATATGTACCCAGAACCACCCGCGACAATGTTTTAGCTCCATCAGGCACTGGGATTTCTACCCAGAATTCAAATGGGCGGTGGAGACTGCGAGAACTGTGGGATAGCTACCCACAGTGCAACGCTCCGGAAGTCGACGGTTGCCTTGGTACTGTAGACACACTCCGCCGACTACATGCACTTAGAGCATTTGTGTGGGGACACACACAATTGACTGTATAAAAACTCTTTCTACAAAACCGACTTCTATAAATTCAACCTAATTTCGTAGTGTAGACATACACTTAGGGTATGTCTACATTATGAAATTAGGTCGATTTTATAGAAGTCGATTGGGTATGTCCACACTAAGCGCATTAAGTCGGCGGAGTGCGTCCTCACTACCGTGGCTAGCATCGACTTACGGAGTGGTGCACCGTTGGTAGCTATCCCACAGTTCCTGCAGTATCCGCCACCCATTGGAATTCTGGGTTAAGCTCCCAATGCCTGATGGGGCAAAAACATTGTCTCAGGTGGTTTTGGGTACATGTCATCAGTCGCCCCTCCCTCCGTGAAAGCAATGACAGACAATCATTTCGGGCCTTTTTTCCTGCGCAGACGCCATACCACAGCAAGCGTACAGCTTGCTCAGCTCACCGACACCACCGCTGTTGTGTCCTGGGTGCTGCTGGTGGATCACAAGGGACTTTTCACCATCATCAAAGTGAGATGGCCGGGAAAGGTACATGACGCTCGCATCTTCAGGAACTCTGGTCTGTTTCAAAAGCTGCAGGAAGGGACTTACTTCCCAGACCAGAAAATAACCGTTGGGGATGTTGAAATGCCTATAGTTATCCTTGGGGACCTTCAGTTTGTACAGCAGCTACTCCTTAATGCCATGGCTCATGAAGCCATACACAGGCACCCTGGATAGTAGTAAGGAGTTGTTCAACTATAGGCTGAGCAATTGCAGAAGGGTGGTGGAATGTGCATTTGGACATTTAAAAGTGTGCTGGCGCAGTTTACTGACTCAGACCTCAGCGAAACCAATATTCCCATTGTTATTGCTGCTTGCTGTGTGCGACACAATATCTGCGAGAGTAAAGGGGGAGACGTTTATGGCGGGGTGGGAGGTTGAGGCAAATCGCCTGGCCACTGATTACATGCAGCCAGACACCAGGGCGATTAGAAGAGCACAGCAGGGCGTGCTGTGCATCAGAGAAGCTTTGAAAACCAGTTTCATGACTGGCCAGGCTATGGTGTGAAAGTGCTGTTTGTTTCTCCTTGATGAAAACCCACCCCCTTGGTTCACTCCACTTCCCTCTAAGCCAACCGCCCTCCCCTCTTCGATCACCGCTTGCAGAGGCAATAAAGTCATTGTTGTTTCAAAATCATGCATTCATTATTAATTCATCACACAAATAGGGGGATAACTGCAAGGTAGCCCAGGAGGGGTGGGGGAGGAGGGAAGCACCGGGGGGGTGGTGGATGAGGGGAGAAGGGAAGGACAAGGCCACACTTCACTTCAAAACTTATTGAATGCCAGCCTTCTGTTGCTTGGGCAGTTCTCTGGGGTGGAGTGGTTAGATGCCCAGAGGGCCCCCTGCATTCTTGGGCGTCTGGGTGAGGAGGCTATGGAACTTGGGGAGGAGGGCGCTCGGTTACACAGGGGCTGCAGCGGCAGTCTGTGCTCCTGCTGCCTTTCCTGCAGCTCCACCAGACACCGGAGCATATCAGTTTGATCCCCCAGTAGCCTCAGCATTGCATCCTGCCTCCTCTCATCATGCTGCCGCCACTTCTCCTGTTGCTCCAGCCATCTATCCTCTCACGCGTCCCTCCTATCCTCTCTTTCATTTTGTGCTTTCTTGGACTCTGACATTGTTTGCCTCCACGCATTCTGCTGAGCTCTTTCAGTGCGGGAGGACTGCATGAGCTCAGAGAACATTTCATTGCGAGTGTGTTTTTTTTTCCCCTTTTTATCTGCACTAGCCTCTGGGATGGAGATCATAGGGGGAGTGTTGAAACATTTGCAGCTGCGGGAGGAAAAAAAGGGAGAGTAGTATTTAAAAAGACACATTTTAGAGAACAATGGGTAGACTCTTTCACGGTGAACTAAGCTGTTAACATTACATAGCACATGTGCTTTCAGTACAAGGTTGCATTTTGCCTCTTATATTGAGGGCCTGCCAGTTTGGTGAGAGAGATCACACACGCAGGGCTGGGCAACAGAATTCGGCTTGCAGGTAGCCATGGTAAGCCACAGTTTTTCGGCTTCTTCAACCTTCGTAACATGTGGGAATGGTTTCAAACAGCAGCACCCTCCTTTCCCATACCAAGCACCCGTTGGGTTGGTCATTTAAAAGGAGGGGCTGCGGTTTTCGGGTTAACATGCAGCACAAACCCCCACACCCAATTCTCTGGGATAATCACTCTCCTGGGGATAACACAGAGAGATAAAGAACGGATGTTGCTTGAATGCCAGCAAACACCAGGACCATATGCTGCCATGCTTTGTTATGCAATGATTCCAGACTATGTGCTACTGACCTGGTGTGGTAAAGCACCCTACCATGGAGGACGGAATAAGGCTGCTCTCCCCAGAAACCTTTTGCAACGGCTTTGGGAGTACCTCCAGGAGAGCTTCATGGAGATGTCCCTGGAGGATTTCTGCCCCATCCCCAGACACGTTAACAGACTTTTCCAGTAGCTGTACTGGCAGCGAATGCATCCCACGTCTTAAGGGCAAATTAAACATGCTTGCTTTTAAACCGTGTATTATATTTACAAAGGTACACTCACCAGAGCTGCCTTCTCTGCCTTCAAGGCCTGGGAGCCCGGGTTGGGAGGGTATTGGATCCAGGGTGATAAACAGTTCCTGGCTGTTGGGGAGAACGGTTTCTCCACTTGTCTGGTGTGCGCTATCTTCCTCGTCCCCCAAATCCTCATCCCTGTTGCATGAGACTCCCCCCTTGCAGGTGTCTGCAGAGAGGGGTGGGGTAGTGGTAGGGGCCCCCCCTCTAGAATTGCATGCAGTTTGTCATAGAAGTGGCATGTCTGAGGCTCTGACCCGGAGCGGCCATTTGCCTCTGGTTTTTTTGGTAGGCTTGCCTGAGCGCCTTAATTTTCACTCGGCACTGCTGCGGGTCCCTGTTGTAGCCTCTGTCCATCATGCCCTTGGAGATTTTTGCAAATATTTTGGCATTTTGTCTTTTGGAACAGAGTTCTGATAACACGGATTCATCTCCCCAAACAGCAATGAGATCTAGTACCTCCTGTTCAGTCCATGCTGGAGCTCTTTTGCGATTCTGGGACTGCATGGTCACCTGTGCTGATGCGCTTGCCATGCTGGCCAAACAAGAAATGAAATTCAAAAGTTCCCGGGGCTTTTCCTGCGTACCTGGCTAGTGCATCTGAGTTGAAAGTGCTGTCCAGAGCGGTCACAATAGAGCACTCTGGGATAGCTCCCGGAGGCCAATACCATCGAATTGCATCCACACTACCCCAAATTCAACCCGGTGATGTCGATTTCAGAGCTAATCCCCTCGTCGGGGAGGAGTACAGAAATCGATTTTAAGAGCCCTTTATGTTGACAAAAATGGCTTCGTGTGGACAGGTGCAGGGTTAAATTGATCTAATGCTGCTAAATTCGACCAAAACTCGTAGTGTAGACCAGGGCTCAGTGTCAGATCCTGTACATTGTTTACAAGAAGGAAAGTAGCATAACAAAACAAATCAACTAGTTTATCGACTGATGACACAGTTATTGACACAAAACCCCCTCACAGTATTGTCTTGCTACTGTTTGAATAGTAGCAGTATACTGCGCATTTCCTGTAGGGCCTACAATAAACTTGATAAGCTAGAAAAACCATGGTTTTTCCATTTATTAAATTAACTTTTGCTGTTCTTACCATTCTGTTCCTCCAGCTCATTCCCGATTTCCTGCCCCATTTGTTTTTGCCTCGATAAGACTGAGGAGAGAGCATCAAGCCCAGCATCTTGCTCTGCACAGAAACAAGAAAATAAAATACATTAAAACCCCTCCTGATATGCCATGCTGCATCCTGTAGAGGATGCAAGCTAATCCAGAGTGTTAAACTATGCCAGAAGACATGCAAGGGGGCAAAGATCTGCTGTGTGTGCAAAGAGGGTTAAACTACATTAACAAAGAGAGACATCACCAGCATGACAATGAATTCCTATTGCAGCAGCAGATTTTAGATGATAAAAATAATGTGAATGATGGGTAATTAATTTGTCTGCTCTGGTCAAGATATTCAGCCGAGTCCCAAAAAATCCAGAAACTGAACATACAGCTGTTACTCAATCATAAATGCCCTGGAATTTCTGGCACACATATATAGGCCCTTGATTACCCTTTTTGATTTTCCAAGGAGGTTTTAACATGACTAAAAAACAGGTGATGCAAACACCAAGGAATTCAAATAGGTTTTTTAAAGCTGAGAGCGAATATAGCATGCGTGCAAGAGGGAGACCAAGAGCATTAACAGAGCCAGATATAAAGAAGGCAGCCACAATTTAAAATTTCCCCACACAGGTCTGTCAAGGCTCCCCAATCCCCACCTGTGGCACAATATGGATCCTCTTAGTCCAGCCTGTGGGCCCCATGCAGCCCTGAAAACGCACCTCATTTGTGATCTGCAGCTCTTACTACACAGGAGGCCCACAAGTGGCATTATAAAGGATGCTGCAAGGAAGAACTGCTGTGGTTAACCACTTGCTGAAAGGCAAAAAACACTACGTAGGGCAAGGCTGCGTGAAGAGCCAGATATTGCTAAGCTGCAGCCAGAGAATCAGAGGTCAAAATATTGATCTGTACGTCCAGAGTCTGTTTGCCTCCTAGAGTGTTGAATGCCCAACATCCAACCTAACAAATAACCTTTCCAGCCCGTGTGTGTCCCCACATGTTCACACACGCGCACACACACCCCTCAGATAAGTTTAATACCCACCATATGCCAGCAGTGTTTAAAGCTGACTCCCGAACATTCAAAATAGAGTTGATGCTGTTCTCCTGCCGTGTAACTCCACAAACCAGTTCATGTGCCGATTAAAATAAAACTTGACTACGTAGAGATTTATTTCATTTGATCATCCTCAACAATGTTAAACACTACATTGCATGCTCCCGTCTATCCGAAACCCTATTATCCGAACCCCTTCTCTGTCCCCCACGTCTCTCTCATTCTGGAAGACAAGGAAGGGTTTTGGATAAAGCAGAGGTTCAGCTAATAGAGCAGAGACCCTTGGCCAGGACTGCGAGGAGGTGGCAGCGGAAGATGAGCCCCTGGCCAAGGGGAGGCCACCCTGCTCCTGCATGGCTCCTGCAGTAGCGCAGGGTGCCCTCTGCAGCCCTGCTGTCATGGGAGTGAGTGAGCCGGGCAGAGCAGAGACCCCCAGTTAGGCCCGGGAAGAATAGGACGAACCCCTGGCCGTGTGCGAGGCCACCCCGCTTCTGAACGCTCATATGGTTGCTGCCCTCTCATTTATCCAAATACAATCTGTGAACCCATGTTATTCAGAGAATTACAAGCATAGTGTTCTTCATTTGCATCTAATGCATGCAGGCTGGGAGTTAGGTGCCCAGTTCCAAGTTGGATTTGGGTGCTCAACCCCTAGGGGCCCTTTGAAAAAATCCAGCTTCCAGGAATAAAACAGATATTGTCATTATACATCAATTCTTATCTAGTAAGACCAGGTTTCAAAGCACTAGGGCATGCCTAATCTTAAGCATGCATATTGTTCCACTGAAGTCAATACTACTAGCAGGGGCCTTAGTGGAAGTCAATGAGACTAGTGACATGCTTAAAGCTAGGCATGTCCTGAAATACCTTGCTGAATCAGGACCGAATCAAGCTGTACCCAATAGTTCCTCGCTGCACAGCTGGTGTTACAACACACTTCTTCCACTGCAGCCACACTCAACTTTGCTAGTATACATATTGTAGGCTGTAGTTTGTGTGTGCATCATAACATAACAGACCCAGAGGGTAATCTGCATATGACTTTAAAGAAACCTTGCAAACATGTCACACCCAGACAAAACCTACTCCCCATTTACCCCAATGAAAAAATGTATGTAAAAATAGATTGTTTGGTTGGGGCAAATGGAGGAGGAGAAGTTTGTAGAGCTGCTTTAAGGAGGATACTGTCAGGTCACTCTGCTCACAATGACCTTAAGGTGCCACCGTACTCCTTGTTGTTCTTTAGAACCTGGTACTCTTGTACCATGTGAAAGCAGCAGTATTTGAAGGGGAAGACCAATGCAAGAAAGTTTTATGCCATAGAACACCAGGATTTTGGAGCAAGAAACCAAAGACTGTCCCTCTGAAACTAAGGTTCTGAGATCTCACAGCATTTCTAAACAAAATTAGAATGGATTTTTAATACTCTGAGAATCTGACCAAAATTACATAAGCTTATACCTTGTATGATCCTCTGCTGCTGCTGTCTGATCTCATCAAAGCCAAGCCCGCTGGTTTCCTCCGTCTCTTCCAGGAGCCATGGGTTGGTCACACCTCGTTTCACCCCTCCAGTCATTAGGCTAGATCTGAAAATGGTTGGGTTTCTTAAGTTTAAAAAAATTCCTCTAAATAAAACCTGTTTCCTCTACAATTTGTCTCACAAGCAACTGGCTTATCATCATGAAGCTGCAAGACAGTCACTTGTCATACTGTGTGCAATTCCCTCCAAACACATTAGCCAGAGAACAATTTCTGAACTATTACGACAAAATACCTTATAGGGTACATTACACCGCCTGAAGAAAAGGGAGTGAGATTATGATCTTGTAGCAGATACTATTACCATGTTTCTACAGGACACCGGTTAGTTTATACACATCTAACTACGTTGCTTGCATGTTAAGTATGCAAGAAAACATAATACTTCACTACTGTTACACAATGAAAAAACACTGATATTGTTTTTACATGAATATTCATTCATTCCCCTTTTTCCCCATACAGTAAAGAATAAATATTTTATTTTTAAATCCAAATGCGGAGTTCTAAGACTCTAGTGGTACTGTACTGTATGCATACCCCTGACAGCATAATGGCTCAGTCCACTAGTACAGCTATAGATTAGACAAGTGCACTGATTCCGTGTACTCTGAAGAAGTCTGGTAAGTGAAAACTTTCTGCATTTCAAAAAAGCAACTGTGAAGAAGGAAGTCAGACAATGACTTCTCGGAATTTTTTGGTTTGACATAAGTGAACACAAGAAATCAGACAATCCCACTCTTAATTGGAACAAAAAGAAAAGGAGGACTTGTGGCACCTTAGAGACTAACAATTTATTTGAGCATAAGCTTTCGTGAGCTACAGCTCACTTCATCGGATGCATTCAGTGGAAAATACAGTGGGGAGATTTATATACACACAGAACATGAAACAATGGGTGTTACCATACACACTGTAACGAGAGTAATCAGGTAAGGTGAGCTATTACCAGCAGGAGAGCGGGGGGGTGGAGGGAACCTTTTGTAGGGATAATCAAGGTGGGCCATTTCCAGCAGTTGACAGGAACGTCTGAGGAACGGGGGGGGGGGGGGGGGGGAGGGGGAGAAACATGGGGAAATAGTTTCACTTTGTGTAATGACCCATCCACTCCCAGTCTTTATTCAAGTCTAAGTTAATTGTATCCAGTTTGCAAATTAATTCCAATTCAGCAGTCTCTCATTGGAGTCTGTTTTTGAAGTGTTTTTGTTGAAGAATTGCAACTTTTAGGTCTGTAATCGAATGGCCAAAGAGATTGAAGTGTTCTCCGACTGGTTTTTGAATGTTATAATTCTTGACATCTGATTTGTGTCCATTTATTCTTTTACGTAGAGACTGTCCGGTTTGGCCAATGTACGTGGCAGAGGGGCATTGCTGGCACATGATGGCATATATCACATTGGTAGATGTGCAGGTGAACGAGCCTCTGAGAGTGTGGCTGATGTGATTAGGCCCTATGATGGTGTCCCCTGAATAGATATGTGGACACAGTTGGCAACGGGCTTTGTTGCAAGGATAGGTTCCTGGGTTAGTGGTTCTGTTGTGTGGTTGCTGGTGAGTATTTGCTTCAGACTGGGGGGCTGTCTGTAAGCAAGGACTGGCCTGTCTCCCAAGATCTGTGAGAGTGAGGGATCGTCCTTCAGGATGGGTTGTAGATCCTTGATGATGCATTGGAGAGGTTTTAGTTGGGGGCTGAAGGTGACAGCTAGTGGCGTTCTGTTATTTTCTTTGTTGGGCCTGTCCTGTAGTAGGGGACTTCTGGGTATTCTTCTGGCTCTGTCAATCTGTTTCTTCACTTCATCAGGTGGGTATTGTAGTTGTAAGAATGCTTGATAGAGATCTTGTAGGTGTTTGTCTCTGTCTGAGGGGTTGGCGCAAATGCGGTTATATCGTAGAGCTTGGCTGTAGACAATGGATCGTGGAGTGTGGTCTGGATGAAAGCTGGAGGCATGTAGGTAGGCATAGCAGTCAGTAGGGTTCCGATATAGGGTGCTGTTTATGTGACCATCGCTTATTAGCACCGTAGTGTCCAGGAAGTGGATCTCTTGTGTGGACTGGTCCAGGCTGAGGTTGATGGTGGGAAGGAAATTGTTGAAATCATGGTGGAATTCCTCAAGGGCTTTTTTTCCATGGGTCCAGATGATGAAGATGTCATCAATGTAGCGCAAGTAGAGTAGGGGCATTAGGGGACAAGAGCTGAGGAAGCATTGTTCTACGTCATTAGGCATACTGTGGGGCCATGCGGGTACCCATAGCAGTGCCGCTGATTTGAAGGTATACATTGTCCCCAAATGTGAAGGAGTTATGGGTGAGGACAAAGTCACGAAGTTCAGCCACCAGGTTTGCCGTGACATTATCGGGTATACTGTTCCTGACGGCTTGTAGTCCATCTTTGTGTGGAATGTTGGTATAGAGGGCTTCTACATCCATAGTGGCCAGGATGGTGTTTTCTCTTTGGTCACTCGATTACAGACCTAAAACTGGCAATTCTTCAACAAAAAAACTTCAAAAACAGATTCCAACGAGAGACTGCTGAATTGGAATTAATTTGCAAACTGGATACAATTAACTTAGACTTGAATAAAGACTGGGAGTGGATGGGTCATTACACAAAGTAAAACTATTTCTCTATGTTTATTCCCCGCTGCTGTTCCTCAGCCGTTCTTGTCAACTGCTGGAAATGGCCCACCTTGATCATCACTACAAAAGGTTGCCCCCACCCCCACCCTCCAGCTCACCTTACCTGATCACTCTCGTTACAGTGTGTCTGGTAACACCCATTGTTTCATGTTCTGTGTGTATATAAATCTCCCCACTGTATTTTCCATTGAATGCATCCGATGAAGTGAGCTGTAGCTCACAAAAGCTTATGCCCAAATAAATTTGTTAGTCTCTAAGGTGCCACAAGTCCTCCTGTTCTTTTTGCGGATACAGACTAACACGGCTGCTACTCTGAAACCTGTCATGAATTGGAACAGTAATCAAATTTTATTTAAAAAAAAAGAAAAAGAATGACTTATGGCTGTTAGCTAGAGCAGAGGTTCTCAACCTTTTTCTTTCGGAGGCCCACCCAGCAGGCTATAAAAACTCCACGGCTCACCTTTGCCACAATAACTGGTTTTCTGCATATAAAAGCCAGGGCCCGCGTTAGGGGATAGCAAGCAGGGCAGTTGCCTGGGGCCCCATGCCACAGGGGACCCTGCAAAGCTACACTGCTCAGGCTTTGGCTTCAGCCCCAGGTGGTGGGGCTCAGGGCCCCAGGCTTCTTCCCCCATGGGGTGGGGCTTCAGCTTTCTGCCCTGGACCCAAGTGAGTAATGCTGGCCCTGCTTGGCAGACCCCCTGAAACCTGCTCGCAGCCCCCTAAGGTGCCCCGGACCCCTGGTGGAGAACCACTGAGCTATAGTATTACAGGTGTTTTCATGGTTACACTGGAAAACAATATTTTAGGGTGCCCTTTTGGTTAAGTTATATAAATTCAAGCAGTAAAATATTTACTCAATGACGACGGATTTCTGGATCCCCTACTTTCAACTGCATATTGGTTGACTGGTATGGAAAGCGTATATAATACAGTCTGCAGTCCTTCTGCACCCAAACTCCCAGTTTAAATTATGGGAGTTTGGGGTGTGCGCAGATTGCACGACTGGTTCCTGCACAAAGATCCTTCCTGCACCTTCACCAATAGTATACTAAGCTAAAATGAAGAAACAGTCAGGACATTTCTAAAATACTACTCTACCCAACACCCCCTCACCAAAAACCTCAGGAGGTCTTTCAAGTGTCTCTTTCTCACATAATCTGAGCACTTTACCACCTCAGGTAGGATTAGAAATAAAAAAAATCGGCATCAGTTCATGCAATGGATGATGTACAGTTCCAACTTGCATGCTTGCACAGATTTTGTGGCTTCTATAAATCAAACAAAATAAATTAACTGAGCAAAATACCAGAGAAAGTAACCAAAATGGGTTGTATGTTTTCAGTGAAGGGTTTGGCCACAGAGCATTGCAGAAGGGTCATTCATTTCAGCAAAGTTCAGGAGTGGCATCTAGCCATTCAGTGAGGATATACAGTAAGCTAGAGGCATCTGCTGGTTAAGAATGGAACCACCACGGCTGTAAAATATTTTAACATCCCTTCTCAGCGTGAATTCACAGCTCCCTATGAAGTGAGCTGTAGCTCACGAAAGCTTATGCTCAAATAAATTTGTTAGTTTAAGGTGTCACAAGTCCTCCTTTTCTTTTTGCGAATACAGACTAACACAGCTGCTACTCTGAAACCTATAAAATCAAGGCTACACATAAATGCAAAGGAATATGTGTGTGTATCTGCCATACTGTAGATTTCAGATGACATCCTCTGTCAAAATTAAACTTGAGAACTCACTTAACACCTGCTCGCACTTATAAAAGTTTCAATATTTATCGAACTCTCTTTTGTTGAAAGTAAAGACTTTGCCAGGCTTAGATAATGAATCATGCTCATCCAGGACTAAGTGCTTATTCTACCTCATGATATCTCACTTAACTGTACTGACCATGCTGGGAATTTAAGTATTGCAGAGCAGAAACCAGTTTGGTTTATGGCTGTAATCATTGGCTTGCTTTCTATCATGTTTAGAACGGTTGGTGGTTTGGATTATCCCTGTATTTCAGCTTTTAAGCCTCTATACAAACTTATGTATATTTATTGACATGATTGTGAAGCAAGTTTTATTTCACAAGGACACATAAACCATGAAATTTTTTTTCTAGATTAACTCCAGAATGCAATGATGAAACCTAAGTACCCCATATAGTGCACCGTCACTGCTACCCTCTTTGCAGATCCCAATAAAATGAAAGCACCACACTTTTGAGAATCTAAAAACCATTTAAAAACTACTCTGTGTGACGTTATTGACTTGAACTGGAACCATATAGAACATAGTTGCAACCAAGGTCCTGTAGTGGCACCAAATCTTATATAAAGGGGGTCAAATGAGGTGTCTAAGACAAGGTTATGGTTTGCTGGTTATGATTATGCTGTCTATATGTGTGTATCATTTTTATAGTTGAAGTTACGAATATTGGCTCTATACTGTCTGTATTCAAACTTATGCTATGCTTCTGGGGGACACCCCAGACAAGTTGGTGTCAGCTCTGCCTAGCCTGCTTGATGGCCCCTTAAGGACCATCAGCTATACAACTGACCCACTGAGAGAAGGCAGACACGCCTTTGGACTCAGCAAGGTGTGCAGGGACCTGCCTATGGACAGAGCTCTGAGGTTTTTCCAGGCCGTGTGAGGGACAGCTTGTCTTTGGAACCAAGAAAGGCCACATGGCAAGAGAATATAAAAAGCTGCTGCAGCTCCTCCATCTTGTCTTCAGTCCTGCTTCTGACCTCTGGAGGGACTTTGCTACACTGAAGCTTTGAACCAAGGACTGAAAGACCCGTCCTAGCTGTGGATGTTCTCCAGAGACTTGATTTGAACCTGCAGTTTATTCCATCCCTGCTGCAAGCCTGAACCAAGAACTTTGCCATTACTGTATGTAATTGATTCCAGTTAACCAATTCTAGCTCTCATCTATATCTTTTTCCTTTTATGAATAAACCTTTAGATTTTAGCTTCTAAAGGATTGGCAACAGCGTGATTTGTGGGTAAGATCTGATTTGTATATTGACCTGGGTCTGGGGCTTGGTCCTTTGGGATCAAGAGAACCTTTTTTCTTTTACTGGGGTATTGGTTTTCATAATCATCTGTCCCCATAACGGGTGGCACTGGTGGTGATACTGGGAAACTGGGGTGTCTAAGGGAATTGCTTGTGTGACTTGTGGTTAGCCAGTGGGGTAAAACCAAAGTCCTCTCTGTCTGGCTGGTCTGGTTTGCCTTAGAGGTGGAAAAACCCCAGCCTTGGGCTGTTACTGCCCTGCTTTAAGCAATTTGTCCTGAATTGCCACTCTCAGTTGGGTCCCCCCAGAACCAGCATCGTTACAGTTTGGTAGTTCAAAGAGAGAATATACACCATAACAAAAAGGTAATGACGTCTAATTGGATATTGTCAAAATAAAGTAAGAGGAATATGTAAATCTCTCTGCTCTGACAGCTCAGCAAGCAAGAATCCAAATATATTTGCCATTTTAAAAAACTAATGCAAGCAAATTTGGAAAAAATTGTGGAACTGTCTCTCTAATATTCCACCTTATTCTTTTCAGAGTAGCAGCAGTGTTAGTCTGTGTTCGCAAAAAGAAAAGGAGTAGTTGTGGCACCTTAGAGACTAACCAATTTATTTGAGCATAAGCTTTCGTGAGCTACAGCTCACTTCATCGGATGTTTTGCCAAGACAACTGCTCTGCTTGTTACAATAATCTTTTTGACATGTTTGGTAACTACCTTCCCACACAGTACCGCATAACTTCCTACTTCCTCTGATCTTACCATGTTTCGCTTTGGTGGCGTAAAGATTAAA
Source organism: Natator depressus (assembly GCF_965152275.1). Taxonomy (NCBI): domain Eukaryota; kingdom Metazoa; phylum Chordata; order Testudines; family Cheloniidae; genus Natator; species Natator depressus. Next base: position 22,455,429 of record NC_134247.1, on the reverse strand, counting down.
GCTTATCCAATTAGCCACCCACTGCCTCCGCCAAGTTAATCACTTAAATCTTTGAAATCGTCACAGAGCAGTGGAGTGTGTAGATAGCTTTTGATTATAGGAGCAGATTTAACTAATTATAAGACTTAGCAATGTGCCCAAATATAAAAGATGAGGGGGTTTAAAATCAGGGGGCTGTGTCATTGCTTAACAAGTAGGGGCTTATCTTTCCGAAGGCATTGTTTCACTGACAATTCTTATAAAACTTCCCAAGTAACTTAGATTAGTCAACCAGTGCTTACTTTAGACCAAGGCCACACATTAAGGCTTACCAGCTTTAGAAGAATGATCAGCAAGACTGAACGTTAAACAAAACCTGGGTCAAATGACAATTGGCTGCATGATTAATTGAACATTCCCTTGAAGATACACTAGCATTCTCTGCAGTGTCTAGAGCACCTCAGCTTGGATTCACAGATTCATATTGAATGTGAACAGCACAGTGGGCCACTGAGTGTGTGCTCTCATTTACACATACCACATGCCAGGTTAGGTGATTAATTCACATTTCAGGCCATTCCTGGTTATCAGAACAGTATTTATGGATTTAAAGTATAAAGACACCAGATTGCCCAAGAGGGCTCCTCCAAGCCTGGGTGATATACTACCACCACCACCAATTTGTACTTTTACACTCCACTAAGGTCCTCATCAGGCACCTCTCCAGATGAGAGGTGCCCACCAAAACTGCTCCTGACAGTGAGGGGCCAATACACAAGGTGCTGCCTCAGTCATAGGGGCTGATTGCTTCCCAGATCCCACCAGCACAGGAGCAAAGAACAAGCCTGCATCTCAAACTGAAAAATTCCCCACGACAGAACTACCCCGCCGGACTGACCTCAAGATAAATGGCCTAATCCTGAGTCCACTGACTTTCATGGGAGCAGACTAGAGCGTGAATATGATAAACAGTGTTGGCAAAGTAACTGAGAAAAAACCAGATGTAACTGAAAAAAATCTGGTCTTGAAAAACAAGCCAGTTCCCTTCCATATCAAAACAGCAGCAATATCCCTCAGTTATTTCTCCATCCTTCTTCATTCCCCCTTTCCCTTTGAGTGCGAGCAATGACAATATGGAATTTATCACACCCCAAGATGCTTGGAGTCTCAAGTCACAAGTTTCGTGTGCATGTGACACACAAGTAATCCTTCATTTGACATACCAATGTGAAAGTCACTTTTGAGATCCACTAGCCTGTAATACATCTTGACAGTGAGATTGATTAGGCTGTGAAACAGTCTCTCAAAGGAAGCAGTGGAAGCCTCATTGCTTGGCTCATAAAAACTAAGCCATAAGGAATAACTCTGCAGTGACAGGGCAATACTCTGGGAATTACCCAATTGGACAATTCCATCTTTTTTTCTGGGCCTCCCTGTCATCACAGGGGTTCCAAAAGCTTCCCCTCCCTATACACCCTGAACAGGTTCTGATGCAGATGACTGGAAGGGTGGAGGAAGGCCACTCAGATAATATTCCCACTATCACACAACACAAAATGTTGGCCACTACAGGCTCGTCTATTCAGGAAAGTTTTACCAGTTATGCACATATAGTTATCACAATATAGCTCCCAGTGTGGACAGAATAAGAGACTGGTTTAGCTTAAGCACCATTCAAACAATAGAAGCAAAACCGAATCAAACAAAAAAGACACTGTTATACCGGAATAAGAGTCTCCTCACAGGAGTTACACTGTCTAACTACAGTTGTTTAAATTCACACTTAACTCATACTGGTATAACTTTCCTGAGCAGACAAGCACTAAGACACACACCATGATAATCATGCTCCAGGAAGTCAAAAATCACATTTTGTTTAACCCAGTATATTAACGTCAAGAACAAATCTGGACCCTCTTTCTAGGTCATCATTTACACTTCTGCAGAGCCTTCCTCCAAGGATCTCAAGTAAAATGGGTAAACACCCACCAAGAGCATGTCCATGACTTGGACCACAGCAATGCTGAAGCCAGGAGTCTAGACTTTACAGCTTCTTCCTCTGAGACAGCACTCTCACTCTCTCTTCTTTCAAAAGGAAAATGGTTCTTTAGAGGGAACTGCCACCTGCGAAATCACATCTGAGGTGATGGCCCTAACAATGGCTTCTCTCTGTTTTTGCAATCTATTCTTTTTCTATTCACAAAATGAATCTGTGACAGTCACCCATGAGTCCACCTAAGCTTCTCTGCACTGGAGACAAGCAACTCCTCCTTTATTGGCATTTAGAGGACTACTTCTGAAACCAGAAAGCACACTACGTTCCAGCACTAGCCTTTCAGATCTGAAACCATATTACCATGTTGTCTGGTCACAAGTGAAATGAGTTTATTAGTTTCAGTGCCCATCACAATGGACATTTGTTCTTATCACAAACCCAGCACATTTCGTTTGTTGAGTCTTGGGCCAACAAACCAACCCAAGGCAAAAAATGCAGCAGCAAGTCCAGACACAGAAGCAGATGAGAGTAGGAAAGCTTGCTCAATGCCTGCCGATTCAAAAAAAACCTAAAAGCCAACTGAAACTACAGAGCAAAGGTTTAGAGCTGCCAGGAGAGCATGCTCTCCTACTGACAGTTTTTCTGAGGCTAATGAGTACTAATAGTAGTAATGAGCTTGAAGACCCAATCAGAAGTTTGAGGGCTACAAAGGCAGTTCGACTTATTTTTCGGTGTATTTCAAGAATTTTCTTTTGATTTGCTCTTTGTTAAAAATATAAATACATAACTGTGGTCCTGATCACTTGTGACCATTAAAAAAAAAAAAAAAAAACTTATGGTATATTTTACAAGAACATGGGCAAAAATCATGTGCCTTGGACAAACTCCAGCTTGGGTAAATACTCTGCCTTACTAAAATCACCCTGCTTTTCAGCTGCAGACAGTATTCACTTTCTGTGTACAAATGTTGTGGAGTCTTGTCTGATGACCACCTCTGGATGTCTGCTCACTTAGTATGGACAGTGTGTGTAGGAACTTGCATAGATCACTCTACAAGGAGAAGTCATGGTGGAGACACATATCCATTGAAAACCGATGAAAGATAACATTTAAATGGAGAGAAAATGAGCTCTCTGCAATAAAGATGACCCCACTCAAAGAGTCAAGTAAACAGCACCACCGCTCCTATGGAAAATTCTAGTTGCATCCCATCCTAATTAAGGCCGACAACGCCGGAAGGTAACTAATGCTATACTAAATAACGTAATGCCCTGTTCCGCATTCTGGCCCAAGCTGTCACTTAGAATAAAAATTAAGAGTATTATGGCCACTGTACTACACAACGTGAAACAGCATTACAGCAATTTTCAAAGGCTGTAAGCTCACTGAATGGTGACCAAATATAAACTGAGATTAATTTTGGTAAAACCTTCACAATTGTATGCCCTGGGGACGATAAATATGTGATCACTGGTGCAAGAAGGTTAATGAAGGGAACGGCTATTTAAAAAAAGAAAAAAAGACTTCTGAAAATTTGGGCTGTCACATTAGGGATGGATTAGATAAAAAAAGCTGGTACAGAACCAGAAAAGTGTGTCACAGCTAGATCTTAAAACCTCATGTGTGGCTCTTTTTTATGGAGGAGGGTAAAGCTAACTTTCAGATTTAAAATGAAATCTGGTCTACTAAACTCCAAAATGGGCACTTAAAAAAGAAATCCAAAGCAATGCTTCTAAAGGAATCTCCTGCCAATAAAGTCGTTAGTTTAACAGCAAGGAAAATTTATGCGTTCAGCATGAGCAGCAGCAGCAACACATGCTTCCTCTCCACTGACCTGCCAATATGTCATGGACTTGACTGGGCAGCAGAGAGAAGTTCAATTGCCAGGCACGTTCAGCCCCTGGCTTCTTTTAGAATTGTCAACAAGACGACCAACTGTGGTATTCCCACCATGCCACCACATGTGTCACAGTTCAGGGCAACTGCGCCTGTATTCCCCCTCCTTGGTCCCTCGAGGGCACCCACACTAGGCATCGGTTCCTCAACAGGCCCCTCTCCTGGGCAGAGACCCGAGTCTGTCTCTCTCTCCTGACTGGGGTTTTTCCAAGCTTCACAGTTCCCTGCCTGCACTGTGATAGCCCCAGCAAGCCAGACTCACTATGCCCTAGGTCAGTGTCTTCACAACACTTTCTCTCCAGAGGCTATATATAGTATATTTGCATACAGCTAAAAGAGTTACCACACAGCTCTTTGTAAGCAAGCACATTTACTCTTAAGGTGAAAGCATTATTAAAAACAATTTTAAAAAACTACACATACGCTAAAAGCTTACCCAGGGTCACCCCAACCCCAGCCTTCGGCTCTCCTAGGTGTCAGTCCTTCCAACCTTTCCCTAAGGATTAGGGACCTCCCTTGGACAGAAGGTCCTGCCCATTTGCTGGATCAGAAAGCAGGCCCCAAGTCAGTCTGTCCGTCCATCTCTGGAGAATCCAGTTTGAACTACAACATCTCAGCTTCTCCAGGTGGTGCTACAAGCTGAGTGAATTCTCCTTATCACCCCCACTGTTATTAGCTCCCGGATAAGCTGTGGTTACCCTCCCCAATCGAATTACATACAATCCCTGGCCCACAAAGAACCAAAACTTAATACAGTGAGATCTCCCAAAGATATTGCAGGAAATTGCCATAGCTGTCACACCCAGAATTTCTAAAGGATCTAGAAATTAACACGGAATTTTGTTTATTTCCTTGTTTGTGCATAAGCATCACTGGTGTCAGTGCAGGTCTAGGGATATGCTCTAGAATTTCCTCACCCTCTGCTCCCTGTGCAGCAGCAGCAGCACACCAAATACTGCCCTAAACGAGTGGAGTGTTTTTCTTATTTTTCAAAGACCACATTTCAGCAGCTCAGGTTAATTTATGTACCAACTGGAACAAGCAATGCACAGGAGTCTTCGCGGATAATCAGTCCGCAGGGAAACCTCTGCATACTTGTGATTTTACATGTTTGAGTAAACTCAGCTCTAAATATAAAATCCAGACTCTGGACAAGTCTGAGTCCCATAACACAATTAACGGATTATGGACAAGTCCGTATTTTTACTATCTGCAATCAGTGTGGTATTGACTAGATTTAATTTTAACTGTTTCAAAACACCATGTTGGCAAACAAGAGAGAACAGGAATAGCTTATCCAACTTAGTACGCTGCAGCATCATAGGATGCAATGTGCCTCTGTTTTGGAATTAATTTTACTAAGGTTTACCACGACTCATTTTCCACACAAGTATTTCTTTATTAGTCCAAAGGCCACTTGGTGGTGGTTTACATCCAAAATACAAGCATATAAACACATACTTTATATGCTAGCAACAATATAATTATAAGCATTGAGCAAATACTTACAATCTGATCTTGGAAGATACTTTCCCATTATGATGTGGAAGGGCTAAGGAAAATCTCTGACAAAGAAACCCCTAAAAGCTTGTCTTTTTACACACTGTAATAAACAAATGATGTCTTTGCTGGTTATTGGACTTTAGCTAAAGCCAGATAAGGCAGTTAAGGGCTGAACCCCAGATTCTGGCCCAGTCAAGATTAATGGCTGGACCCCTTTCATCAAGGTTTTCCTCTAATTATATTTTGCAATATTTCTTTCTAACTACTAAACAACCATTTCTTTTTAAACAAGCTTATATAACTGAGTCACAGAGGTTCCATGGCCCTGTTCTTTGCAAACAATTCTCACCATAGACCTGACTAACTACACCAAACATCTCTTACGGCATACTTATCCACAGAGTAACATGTAAGGTATCCAAATAAAGCTCATAACTTGACAAGATTCAATATTTGTGAGATGTATATACAGATAATATTTAAGGAATAATGTATTCCTTAAATAAAGTAAATAAAGTAATTTTTATGGACTTGAATAAAAAAACAGTCACCAGGCATACCATGTTACAGTGATAACCCATTCAAGCAAGAGGGAGTTGTCACCCCTCCCTACTCAGCTGGCCAGGTAATGCAAGTTTATATAATCAGCCAAATATGAGCTCTTCTTACCACAGCGTCACATGGGGAGCTAATGCAATCCTGGGATGCATAAACATGGGAATGTCAAATAGGAGTAGAGAGGTTATTTTATCTCTGAATTTGGCACTGCTGGAATCCTGTGTCCAGTTCTGGTGTCCACAATTCAAGAGAGATGTTGATTAATTGGAGAGGGTTCAAAGAAGAGCCACAAGACTGATTAAAGGAATAGAAAATAGGCCTTACAGTGATAGACACAAGGAGCTTAATCTATTTATCTTAACAAAGAGAAGGTTAAGAAGTGACTTGATTACAGTTTAAGTATCTGTATGGGGAACAAATATTTAATAGTGGGCTCTTCAATCTAGTAGAGAAAAGTCTAACGCTATCCAATGGCTGGAAGTTGAGGCTAGACAAATTCAGACTGGAAATAAAATGTACATTTTTAACAGAGTGAGTAATTAACCACTGGAACAATTTACCCAGGGATGTGGGTGGATCCCCCATCACGGAATTTTTAAATCACAACTGAATGCTTTTCTAAAAGCTCTGCTCTAGGAATTATTTGGGGGCAGTTCTCTGGCTTATGTTATACAAGGGGTCAGACTAGATGATCACAATGGTCCCTTCTGACCTTGGAATCTATGAATAGTCTACCCTTGCCACACCCCAAAACAGTCTTCAGTGGTTTTCCATTGACAACTGCAAATGATCAAAACCACTTGGAGGTGGAAAGGACAGTTACAGCAGGCAGGAGATTGCTCAGGCTACGAATATAACAAAAGACTGTTTCAATATAACAGCGTAGAGAAAGGCACTCTGGATCTCTTCACTGAGGAAACCCCTTAAGGAGCAGGGGGCTTTCAGTGACTTTTGGATCCTCGTTCTTGTGAAACCAGCCAGCTCCACAAAGGACTGAACTTTGGGGAGAAAGCTACTTTATTAGGTAGGAAAGGTAACTATTGGTAAGTGTAGGGCCAAGTTCACATTTTAGCATTTCAACCACTTGCTTCCATCACTTTCTCTCGTTTCTAGTTAAATCTTTGTTCTTCTCTTACTTTTATTTTATTATAAGCACTCAGAAGTGCTGTGTGGTTTCCAAGAGCAGTTGTTTGAGATAAAACTGATAAGCTGGGGACACACTGCACATTTTGGTGCAGAGGATCTGTAACTGCTAAGAGCTGCCCATGTCAGAGGCCAAGATTCTAAGGGATTTGGGGGTTGGGGTGCGCCTATTGTTAACCTGAAAGGTGGACTTAGGACTGGCATAGCCCCAAAGTGGGTGCTTGGAGGTGTCAGGGAGCTGACTCCCAGCCACAAGATGACAGACTCCTTCCTGCTGGAGGCAGGAGGTACCAAAGTGACTCACAGTCCTGGGTGCCCTGAGAACCATCACAGTAACTAATTATTTCCTGCATCTTGTACCTAATTAACCATATTTTCTATATTTCTATTACCTTAACCCTATTCTTAAGATAACACTAGTATTTCACAGGTCACTACATGTTTAACACAAACAATCCTTCTTTCTTATACCATCATTCTTTTTGGTTATATGCTTTGGGCCTAACATCCAAACAACTGAAAACCATAATTCATCCAGGCCCAGCTCAGGTCTACATTCCTAGGTTCTGGTACAATGAAAGGCACGCCGCACACTGGTTCATCTATTGATGCATTCCAGAGTGCCCCTCACCACCAGGCATCCACTGCTATCAAACCCACACAAGTCTAAGGCAGTGGTTTACAACCTGGGGTCCGCAGACCCCTTGAGGTCCACAGACTACGTCCAAGAGGAGCGCAAAAGGTGACTATGAAACTAAAGTTTCAGATCCCAGAAAGGCATTCTGTTTTTCTGATCAAAAGTATGTGAATGCCCCACCTACAGGTCAAAACCTGGAAGTGTTGTCATTACCAGAGAAGCCTACCGTTTAGGACCCTCTCACACATTGCATCAAATGCCGTGCTGACCACGTGCAACATTTCTAGTTGAATTCTGTTCAGTCAGTTCTCAGTCTAAGATTTCAGAGGCAGGGGTCCGCAGACCACAGGTTAAATTTCCAAAAGGGTCTGTACCTCCATTTGAAAATTTTTAGGGGTCTGCAAATGAAAAAAAGGTTGAAACCCCCTGGTCTAGAGAGTAAAGGGGGCTCCCCAGACATGCTCACTCACCCACCAGACTCCTGGTGATCCCTGGGCATATGCTGGCACCTGAAGAAAGAGGATAGATACACCCTCTTGGCCCAGGAACAGCTGCAGCTCTGTTGCTGAGTTACTGCTGATAAGCTTCTTCCAGGGGTTGGGGCAAAATGTGCCCCTTTGGAGTAGTGCATGAGATTATGAGTTCCACATGCTACTGCTGAGACAGCACCTATCCACAGAAAGGGCTCTCAAATGCACAAAGTAAACAAGCCCAGGAAGGAGGCGGTCTCTAATCTTCCAGTTTTAGTGAACACAGGTGTTATTTTTAACAGCAGCAGGTGACAATACATTTATTCAGAAGTGTGATTTTTAAGCTGGCCTATGTTTTTACATCCCTACAAAAAGACTCCTGCCTTCTTAGAGCGCATACACACATGCAGAGCCCTGAAGCGGGACTGGGATCCCGCAGTCCCACAGGACCCACTGCCAGAATAGCAGGGGCAGGATAAAAATTAACAATGCGGGGGGAGTGGGGTGGGAATTGCAGAGTGGGATGAGAGCGGGATTAAAAAACAGTCCTGCAGAGGGCTCTAAGCACATGCTCAACAAAGACAAGCTATTACAGTTTTTCACTAAAAAGGGGTCACACCTTCAGGGCAATTCCCCCAAAGCACATAGGGTTTCAAAATGCAGAAGTGCTGTCATGCTATGAAACTAGTATGCAAACCTCAAGAGTCAGCACAAGGAGTAGGAAGCTTTTGGGTCAGGCTTGACATGTATGTACAAAACCAAACCTGCAAATTGGCAAATTTGTCTCTACAGACACAATGTGCAGATACACTGAATCACTGTATTTAAGAGTCAGCAACTTGCAGTCAGAGGTTTGAGACTCCTTGCAGCCCGGATTAGTGGGGGGGAGGGGGAAAAAATAATCACGTCTTCATCTCACAAGTGTATCGATATTCTCATGATAAAGGTTTCTTTTCAGTTAAGATTTGTTTAGCTTTTTATTGATTATGTAGGTATACGTGCCCAAACAGCTGTGATGGGCATTTTTTTTTTAAACAAATAGGATGAAATATAAGAGACCTTTCATTACAGAGCATTCCAGAGAATTTTACCAATTTAAACTGAACTGCAGATTATGTACTAGGATCATGTAATTGACCAAAGAAATGCAGCAACCTCTGCAACTGTAACAGAATGCAGCTCTACTTCTCTTCTAAACTATTGTGAAGGACAGAAGATCCAACTGAAACTTCTGGGAAATTTAGGAAGAATGAATGCAATAACAATACTGGAATTAGGCCAAAACACTGCAACTTAGTGACCTAAAAGGAGTCAGAATATGGATTTTACATCTCATCTGAGAATTGGAATCCACAATGGTGCAATGTTCTATGCCCTAAATCTTGGGCAGTTCTGATGGAGATCAAAGTTCATCACCTAGTGAATAATCATAACGCTACCTAGGTAGTCCACGGAGGAATTCCATCTAAATTCTGATAGAGCCCAGCCCAGCTTGAGAAAGCCAAGAAACAGAATCACAGCAAAAGGCAGCCTTAGCATCGGTGAGATCTACCCCTCATTCTTCTAGGAAGGAGATAGGGAGTGATCATTTCACCATATGGTTGGGTGGTTGTTGTTTTTTTTAAACTGATTGTCTCAGCAATGCACAAACTCTTCAGACTAAAGCATCTTGTCTGAGTTTCTGAGACAACAGGCATACAGAGTTATGAGTTGCTTTGAGCTATCAAATCTTCAGTGGCACATTTAAGAATTAGCATCCCTCAGTTAATCAAGGAAGTACCAAAGAGTAGCATTCTGAGACACAAAAAGGCTGGTATCTATAAACAGTTATCAATGGCCTTTTCAGTTTCATCAGTTTCCAAGCCACTAGAAACCACCAACCCACCAGTATTTTATTGTGCATCGAGTTCTGAGTATGATGCTTGTAAACATTTATATTAAGACTTCTTATGACATCCATCTGTACATTTGAAGTCTACTCATGAGCTGTTCCCCAACAGACGGACAGAACATGGATCTTGTGCAGCTCTCGACTGCTCAATTTATGGGCTGCTAGCAATTTCTCATGTGGCAATCCTGAATTTCACGCTCCCAGAAAGATAGTAGGTTTCTTCCCCAACTAACAGGGTTGTGTCATTTTCAAAACCAGGGAGAAAAATAGATCCCAGGTGTAGCTTTTTCTGTAGAAAGGAGGAGGCTGTAGAGGAAAGCATAGCACAGAGAAGGAAAATTTCAGACTAGCTCTTAAGTGGCTGTTGTTCCTCCTGGCTGTGAAGGACTGGAGATAAGGTGTGATGCCAATAATTCAAGGAGGAGCCTAGTTCTTCAGTATAAAGGCATAATGATAAAGGAGAGTTAATCCTGAAGTTAATAAGGAGTCTGGTGGCACCTTAAAGACTAACAGATTTATTTGAGCATAAGCTTTTGTGAGTAAAATACCACTAACACAGCTACCCCCTGATTCCTGAAGTTAATGTGTCAGCTAGAAGATATGGCTAGAATGACAAAGAAGAGCTCTGTGTAAACTCGAAAGCTTGTGTCTCTCACCAACAGAAGTTGGTCCAATAAAAGATATCACCTCATCCACCTTATCTCTCAATTAAGGGTCTACAGGGTAAGCTATTCCCTCAGTTCACAGGGCTTCTCCAGTCAAGTATGCCACAATAAGAACTACTGCACAGATTTGTAATCACATCTAAACCATGCTAAGGACCATTTACCCCTGGCACATCACAGCTGGAATCTGCTTCCTTACAGCACCACCTTCTGCTTCTAGCAAAAATATGGGTAGCAATTTGAGGGTTAAACCTAATGTGTGATTGATCTTATCACCATTCATTCAGCTAAGTCCAGTACGTGCTGCTCATTTAAGAAACCTGCACAGACTCAACTAGATCACAAAATTAGAGATGGGAGAGATATAACAGATAGAACTCATCTGTGCCTTAAAGACAACTAACCTTTTATTCCCTCTGTCCTCCCCATACACTGAGGTGGTAACTATTAAACTGATACTCGATAATAAATGTATGCAGTGTAATTGTAGCCATGTAGATAATAAAGGCATATGTTTTCAGATTTATTTCCTTAGCTATGAAGTTTTCTACATGTAAATAAAAATGTAATCAAGAGACACATTTAAAGTGCTGGCTTTAGAGACACGTTCAAAACACATACCATCACACTGCTCTTTTAATATTGCAATATCGTACCTTATCACATCTGGTTCTGTGCCATCATTCTTATAGGATGCTTGAAGTTGTCTCTGTCGTGTGAGAAGGTCATCCACTAAGTTTTGCCTTCTGTCTCCCTCCAGTTGTGTTCTAGGGGCATTTGGTTAAGGGCCAGTCACAGAAATAAAAGCACATTTAAAACTTGTATTTCCAGTGTTAAAAGCATCACTCTCAGAAGTCACCTATTACTGCAATACCAAAGCCAGTCAGGAAATGAGAATTTTCAAAGAGCAATAGGTTAAAATAGACATAATCCTAAAAGCCCACTCTTCTTCACTTGACGAAGATTGATAACATTATTCATTCATAAGAGTCAAGCTGCATGGCTCTTAAGACAAGGGGCATAAATTATTATAGCACTTTCTTCACACCTTGAACTCTAATACACAACATGGGGACACCTCCACCCTTCACTGAAAGGCATCTAGCAGAACCCTATTTCTGCGATTTGCAACACCTTAAAGAAAGAAAGAAGAAATCCTGATTTGTCTTGAGAATCTGATCCAGACAGCACAAACTGATGAGATTTGGGAAGATTTTGGTTTTTTGCATTGAATTAATGTAAAAATTAAGAGCCGTGAACTCCAAAAAAAACCATATCATCATTTTCAGGCACTAAGCGTATTAGTTGTCTTTAAAAATCCCTAAGCAAATGATTTGTTCTACAATTTTGTTAGCATACAATGGTAAGACACGCAGTCTGGAAGCTTGACAGGACAAGGACTGAGTCTTCCTATAGGTCTGTCCAGTATACAGCACATTTTAAGTACTACTACAAAATCACCACTAGCAAACTAGATAGCTCTGTTTGATTCAGCATGGCTCTTAATATGTTAACTATCTTGCTGGGTGATGAAACAAACCAGGTGAGAAGCCCTCGCCCAGCCCAGTAGGTGGTCAGCAAGTTACCAAGAGGTTATTTAAAGGATTTCTTTACATTTACAGAGTTATATCACTAGCACTCCCCGGTAGCAACTGAAGTAGGGCTTGTTGCTTTTGAACAAAATGACCCAATTCACTCAGTCACTGAATGACTAGTGTTCTTACAGTGCTGCCCTTCTTCAATTTTTATTATTTTTAATAAACTCAATGATGCCCATTTTAAAAGTGATTACCTCTCTTCCCTGAGTTGTAACCTGAGCAGGTGCACAGCCACAATGACTTATATTTGCTTTCTTACATAGCAGTGCCATTTATCTGCTCTAAGGTAATATCCTCAGATGAAAGGATAACTGTACCCTGCATTCAGTGCAACATTCTCAAAGTTAATCGTTACAACAAAAGCTGCTGGCTTGTTGCAGTTAAACAATCATTTCAAACCCTCTGCCCCCGATTCAAACATGGATGAGAGGGTTCAACACACCAAAGGCCAATGGCTCACTTTCAATGCTACCATAAGGCAACTTACAAGTAAGAGGCCTTCAAATGGCCACTGGATATACTTCCATAGGCACACGTGGGTTAGAGAGGAGACATGATAGAGACTCAGAGAGGACACCATAGAGGTACAAAAAACATGGAAAAATGTACAGAAGGACAATCTGGCACTACCAATTACCGCTCCCCCTACCCCCAACTGAAGAGCAAGGAGAAGCCAATGATGTGAAAAAGTAACATTTTTCACAGGTTAACTGTGCATTGTGTTAATCTCACTGATATTGCAGCAAAGAGCTTAGTAGGACTCCTAAATGTTCTAGACTTTTGTATGATGTTAACAGAATGTTCCAGAAAGTTTAAAGGTACTTGTCAATTTCAAATCTTTCTTTTTCTCGTACACTTGTATCTCATCCAGCGACAGACGAGCACAGTCGTCGTTTGTCTTATACTTGAATTGTAGTAGCTCTTTGGGGCAGACACTGTCTTTGTGCTCTGTGTTCGTACAGCACCTAGCACAATGGGATCTCAAGTCCTCGACTAGCGCTCCAAGGCACCACTACAATACAAATAATAATTAAAAAACCCGAAACCTTCCCTTGTAGGGCAGAGTGTCACCAGCTGGGATGCACTTGTTCCCAGCAAGATTCTAACATCTGCCTTTAGAGCGAAGAGAAAGTTTCTAAGAGATGGAAATAAAAATCCTAATTAAACAAAGGAGCCTAAATTTTCAAAAGTGAGTAGTGATTCTGGGTGCCGAATTTGAGGTACCCTGAACAGGTCTAGTTTTCAGATTCTTGATGTTCGGCACTTTCTGAACATCAGGCCACTGAAGATGCCTCAACTTGGGCACTGAAAATCACTACTCATTTTTGCAAATTTAGGCCAGAAGATATAATTGGTTGTAGCAGTTTAATGGAACTAAGCAAGTGACCCACTCTATAAAGACAGAGCCAATTCACCAGCTACTATACCCCATTAAAGTGAGTGGAGTCACACTAGGATGAATTTGGCTATGTGTCTCTATTTTGGGTCACCTGTACTGGTACAGGAGATTTTCAGACCCATACAAATGCTATTGGGCTGCTATCTGCTTGCCCCTCTTACACACGGCTTTTCCAGCTGTGTGCAGGAAAGACTAGGTCAGGACATGAAATCCAGAGCACAGGTGAATGAGGAAGAAGTTACACATTCCTAGCATGTCTTCTAGGACTATCCAACTCTTCCATCCAGAAGGGCAGAGAAACGTTTCCTTCACATTAACAGCACTGTACTTGATCAGGGTTGCTGCTGAGCTCCCCTGATGGAGACAGCCATGCCTGCTGCACAGCAACCTTACTTCCCACCAGACCAGTGTGTGGGAGGAGCTCCAAATTTGGACACTTGTTTCACACAGGGCTGCTGGATAGCACTGCGAGCACAGGAACCTGCAACTTCTTTTTAAACCGAAATCGTGAGGAGCGTAAGAAAATACACGGCCAATTATGTCTCAAACAAAGAGCATCAGAGCTGCCAATGTTAGTCTGTCACACCCTGGAGATATCCCAGCAGAGTCACTACAACACTAAAAAATGAGTGCATTGTCCCTGAAATAGAAATCAAGATTGCAGGCAACATTTTAGTAATTGGGGCCTCCTGGCGTTGAGGGGAGGATGGGGCTAACTGCAACTTCCTTTCCAAAAGAGCCTGTTCTACCACCCACTCCTACGGTATGAGAAAGAACAGCGAGATACTGTTTACATGGATACATCTGACGTGTTGATATAGCTCGAAGCAATAAGTCCTTCAGCTGGTCGATCTTTACCTTGAGATTCTGCAACAATGATCGGATTGTCACATTAAGCTGAAGGAAAAAACAAAAACAGTTGTTTTTTTTGTTTTTTTTACCAGATTACAGTGTAGCCATACAGACATCCATATTCAAATAATCCAATGCAGAACCCCACAAACCCCACAGCAGGATTCCCTCTGACATTGAGAAAAGCCTGTGCTGAGCTCAGCTGTGCACAAGCGGTGCTGTTTGGGATTTTTTCAGAAAACAATTCTATGTTAACATTGGTTTTGCAACCAGTTTTTTAATATACTCATACTAATTATGAGATTTTTTTTCAAATCCTCACAAATTAATTCCCCTATGTGCTGGAATATTTTGCCCATATTTTGCTGCTGTCCAGTTAATTTCCTGGTTCTTTATTCTGCTTCTTAAGGGAAATATGGATGCTGCCTTTGCCTGTAGGCAGAGATCTCCTGGCTTCTGTGTTTTAGGGAAGGTTACTGTCAGAGGTTCAGAGATTCCTTCCACTAGTTCTCTTGTAACTTCCAGATCTGTAATTTCATTTCTATTTAAATGAATAGACAGACACTGTTTACCATCTTTACTCATCCTTGACTCCTGGCCTCTCCGCACTATTGACTGTAATAATTTGTATTCCTGTTGCTTGCATGAGGTTCTTAGATTTATCTTTTTCTACTGTAAACATTGTAAAAAAAATTCTCCTCCTCCAAGCAAGCTAACAACAGTACTGTAATGTTCTGGCTACCTTGGAGTTCTCTCACCCTTTTTACCTTTATTCTGTAGAAAAGTCTACATTTTCCCTCCGCTTGTCCTGAATATTGTTCCCTTTGATTTTGCTAACTAGAGGAAAAGCACACATGATTGCAACTAAGTTGGTAATCACCCAAGTTACAGGCTTGCATGCGCTTGAAGGTGCCTCTTGTTTGCAAGGCAATAACTGTACTGTGGGTGATCACTCAAAGAGAAAGCAGAAATAAGACTGGGATACATGCATTATGGAGTAAACAGGGAGCAGGACAGCTTGCTTTTCCCTTCACTCCTACGCTCCAAATGGCCACTTCCCTCTGAATTCCCCATTCACGGCAAACTAGGCCACATCAATTTCTACCCCTTGACAGCTAACCCCAGTGTTCTCAATAGCCCCAGAATGACTGTCTGCTCCCCTTGAGGAAGATTGAGAGGCATTTTGTCAGGCAAAAAAGGCAGTTAGGTGTCCAACCTCCACTTCCCCATTACTGGGGATTCTTGTAACGTAGTGTACTTGATATCAGCACAGAGGTGATTGGTGGAGTTTCCAGAAGTGCCTCACTGGAAGTTAGGCTCAGGAGCCTGAAACCCCTTTGAGACTTGTACCCCTCCCAGGTATGAAGATGGTAGAGTGGGTCAGATGTTGAGGCAGCCATATTTGAAGTGAGCATGTGATTAGCCAGTTCAGAGGGTAAGTAGCCAGAGGAGAGATTTGCATAATAGTTGTGCCACTGAAAAACACCCAGGCAATCATTTAAGCAACATTTCCCCCACTTTTCAAAGCTGAGTGACCCTTCAGGACAACAAACACAATTGCAAGCCCCCACAACCCTGCCAGGTGTTGTTAAAGGCCTTCTCATGGATACATCTCCCGCACCTTTCTCTCTGGGAAATGCTGCATTAACCTTATCCAGCCTACCTTGCCAGAGCACAGGGGGGATTGGGAAGAACGCCATGTCAGTATAATGAAAGGTAAGTAATCAACACCATCCATCAAGAGGGATTCCCTCCCCCCCAGCTAAAAAGCCCTACAAGGTAAGACTGCATGCTGGCCTCACTTCGCTCCCACTGAAAGCAATGGGAGTTTGATCGTTGACTTCAGCGTGACTAGGGTTAACCAATCCTTGAGCATTTGTGAAAGCCTCACCCTACAGCCTTTTTTAACCTTAGCTTTTATACTCCATTTCTATTCAATTATAAACATAGGGCTTTTTTTTGGGGGGGGGGGGGGGGGGGAGGTCACATCACACTAGTGGCAAAACACCATAAAAACCAGGATCTTGTTGACAGCTTGTACCACACAAATACCATACAAAGACATCTCTATTAAAACATTTACTAGCCACAGCAAGTATGATTGATCAGCCATGTGTTTCTCAACGTGAGTTCTTGTTATCATAACAAATATTTCATTGCTGGATGTTTGTTTACAGTGGAATCAAACACTGCCAATACTTGTCTCTAACTGTTCTGAGAGCAAATTCCTTTTACTCCATTATAACACAAAACATGGAAAAATTTCTTCACAAAAGCATTTTATCCGACTGTGTAATGTTTTGATAATACACAGGCTACAAAGCTTACAATACAAGAGAGCCATTAGACAACACTGATGCAGCCCCCCCGCCCACTTTTTTTTTTTAAGCCAAACATCACAGCAAATGAGATGATGCAAGTCCGAGAACTTTGGCCCGTATAAATACTGATGAACTAAACAAGTAACAGTTTTTGCTTTGCCTGCACTTCGGGAGTGAATGTGGCTGCACAATTTAAACGCTTCTGCGATTTGGGGAAAAGATCATTATAGCAATTTTTTTTTGGGGGGGGGGGGGGTTGGAATTGCTTGGTTCTGTTCGAGAGCCCTACCGGACTATGTTCAGAACAGCTACAAGAGCAGGCATCACTGTGAACTTCATACTCATGCTTCCCTCTCCATCCTGCCTTGGTCTCTACCAAATAATATACCTCAGCCGGGACCTAGAGCAGTGGTTCTCAACCCAAGGCCTAATCAGCACACAGCTGCAGCCCATCTGACACCCTCAGGGCCACACAGGTAGTAGATCTATTGTGTGGATGCAGCCCATATAACACAGAGCTTCATATGCGGCCCACAGTGGTCAGTAGGTTGAGACCCACTGACCTAGAGAACAACCACTCGGGGCAGAGGCCAAAATCAATCTCCCTACTTCATTTAAGCCAGGATTCAGGAGGGTGTTTAAGTACATGAATAATCCTAAACATGAGAATAATCTTACTGACTTCAATGGGATGAAGCACACGCTTAGAGTTAGACACATGCTTACGTACCTTCCCAAATTAAGAAACTGAGAACCTCTTTGCTGAGACTGACTACAAAGGGGACAGTTAATGGCAATTGTGATTCCAAATACTTGAATAAACTGGGGCCTAGTTATCAATTCAATCCTAAGCATACATGTAGCTCTTCTGTTCTGTTCACAGTTAAAACATGACTGGATCTACCAAGGCTTAAACATGGCAAAACAATACTGTCCACACTGGATTTAAAACCGTGTTACCTTGCAATACAGTTGTAACTAGTAGGGTTCTGGTAGTTTCCCTGAGGGGCAGGGATGGGAAATTCTACAATCTTGTTTAAAACAATGGTAAAATTGATCTAGGAAGAAATCTCTAGCACAATTAAGTTAGCACTGTTCCTAGAAAAGAGTAACTGCGCAAAACTATGGAAACTATATGCACAAGGACGTGACAGGGCTAATGAACTTCTGAGCCCAATGTGAACCAGATTAATGACTAACAAAGGAGAGACAGACAATAGAAAACACTGAAATTGGATTCATTTCATTACAATTACGGACATTGACCAAGAAACAATTCAATGAGAACACTAGGCTAAGGGGGTAAATTAGTATCTAAAATGAGGGCTGTCCCTCGTGAGTGAGAGCTGAGATGGGGTTTTGACATGTCTGAGGGGGATATTTATTGTAACAACTCATTTAGGAAAAAGCTGCATAAAAACTCAGCAAGGATTGTTCTGACGTTATCCTGTTAGCTGCCTGGGCTCGGGAACGTGTCACAGTCTGGAGCCACTTTCAGGTTGAACTCTGGGATAAGATTTCTGAGAGTTTACAGAAATGAAGGTGAAGAATAGTGAAGTTCTGAAGACTGGGAAGTGGTGGAAGCCAAAGCACTGCAGGACCGACTGTGGGCACAATGCTGCACTGGCCCCAGGGGACTACGCCAGCAGTGACTGAAGAGTTCTTCAGCAGCTTACACTAGAGAGCTTACAGCGGTGCAGCTGCACTGATTCAGGAGAGAGCCTAAGCCAAAAGGAGAGAGCTCTCCCATTGACTTAGTTAATTCACCCCCAACAAGTGGTAGAGAGCGAGAGATGGGAGAGCTCTCCCACGGACATAGCGCTGTCCACACCAGTGCTTAGCTTGGTGTAACTTACGTCGCTCGGTGGGGTGGCTTATTCACACCCCAGAGCAACGTAAATTATATTGACTTAAGCTGTAGTGTAGCCTAAGATTCTTGGTTGTTCTTATTTCATGAGAGATTTTTGTTTGGGGGTTGTTTCTCCCCCTCCCCCTTTCAGCCAGGAGGCCAAGTGACTGTACTTTGGGAATGGGTGACAGGGGATGGATCACTTGATGATTACCGGTTCTGTTCACTCCCTCTGGGATGCCTGGCATTGGCCACTGTCAGAAGACAGGACACTGGGCTACATGGACCATTGGTCTGACCCAGTATGGCCGTTCTTAAGCCTTCAGGATCATTATAATAGATCATTGTAAAAAGCAGCTATTTTGGTAAAAGTCTCTTATTTCAATAAAGCCCCAAAATTCCATTTCCAGGACACTCCAAGGGACAGTCTACTGTGTTACTCCAAACCCAGATTATAAAGAACTGCCTACAGGCTTTGGAATCCCACTGCCATACAAACCACGTACAAAATTCACAATTAGACTATTGCTCTTCTACCACATGCCCTTTTGCTTTAACTACTGATGCTCCATACCCCACTTCTAGCTCCCCTTTGAGTCTGAAGCCCACAAGCTTAGTAATGGAGCATCAGAACAGAACTAAGTTAATTGTTATTTTTCAATTTTAAAAAAAACTAAAGCTAATCTCAATTCATTGTCTAATCAAAGTGACACGCTGCAGGCTATATGCCCTGACAATGAATTTAGATTAGCTTTAGTTTTTTAAAATGCAAAATACATTTTGCCCGATCCCATAAAGATTTATGCACATGCTCAATTTTACATTGTCAAGGGGGAAGTCAGGGTATGTAAAGCTAGGCATGTGCATGTGTCTTTGCAGGATCAGGCCTATGATTTTAAGTTTAACTCCAAAGAGAGTAGTCTATGATTTTCCTCCTGAATTAATGCAAAAGTGGAGAATTGAACAGTGACAGGTTAAGCACTGAAGTCTCCTTTTCATGCAGGTCAAACATTTGAAACTCTGCTCTTCTGATATTTTTGGACTTGCACAACTCAAAAATGACTGAATCTAGAAACGTCATATTCGGCTGTTTATAGCCCCAAATGAGGAAGAAACAACCCAAGCCTGAAAATCTGCTCTATACTTCAAATTCAGGAAGCTGGCAAGTGAATAGCATACATTCTAATGCAGTTTTCCTGGCACCCTTATCCAAGAGCTTGGAGGTGGGGTTGGGGGAGGGGCGCGTTTTCTTAATGTGTAGTAGATCTCTTTTGACTGACAACAACCTAGAGCAATTCAAAATATTGGACATGCACCACTAAGAACTTCAGTTCTTATTTTTGTAAAATAAACCAGTGGCATTAAGTGCAAGAAAACTAGCATTCACCAAAAGGCTGAAGTTGGAGAAGTCAAGCATAGAATTTAAGGACATTCAAAAAGTTAGTTTATTCAAAAGCTCTGTTCCTGTTTTCCTTATGTAAACCTTAGTAAACGTACCGTATGTTAACGACATACCATAAAAAAACCACACAGGGCATGAAATGTTGCATTAGATTAATAGATTTTAAGGTCTAGTCCAATCTCCTGTACAACATAGGCAAGAGACTTTCACCTAGTTATCCCTGCATTAAGTCAAGTAATGTGAGTTTCATTAAAACATCTCTTCCAGAAAGATATCCAGTCTTGATCTGAAGACAACAAGAAATGGAGGAGCCATCATAGAAACCTAAATTTGGAGTTTCCTGAATGTGTGTTTCTCAACTTTACCATTGTATTAGAGTCTGTTATAATTAAATACAAAACCTAAGTTAAAAAAGAGATGTTTAACGTTAGATCTTTCATGAAGATATGGTACCTTCGTTGAATTTTCACCATTTCTTTGACATCGGTTACGTTCCTGAATTTTTTCAGCAATCTCTTGCGCAATGTGACAGGTGGAATCGTACATCGACAACCTATAAACAGAAAGATTTCAGACAGTTAAGAAAAGTCTCCCCAGTCATCTCTGTGCCAAGGATCTTGGTTTTAGTCTCTCCTTTGTTAATCAAGTGTCTAGAGTGTCTGCCACAAAAAAGCCCCTGAAAAACTATGACAAAGCCGAACGAAAAGCAGATGCAAGAAACAGGTCTGTCTTAAAAATCAAAGCCAACTTAATGGTAGGAGTGCTTCCGGACAACCTAGCATAACCTGCTGGATAGAAAGTGTCACTGCAAGCAGTCAGAATCACTAGAGATCCCAAGATACAGTGGGAAACACCCCACTGCCACAAGCCTCAGAGAGTTAGTTCATCAAATTACTAAAAGCAACCAACCTATTGCAGGGACACCGAACACCCATCCCCCCAGGGATTTCTAATGCACCCATCCCAGTGAGGACAGGACAGCACTGAATCAGTGCATGTTAAAGTCTCAGCAAGGGATTTAAATGAACAGTGTCAGGATGCTGTGCTATACAGATTCAGTAATGTGAGGTTGGCTAATCGCAGGGACATGAAAACTTTGCTCAACCAAGGGCCACAGTGGTAGCTTGTGAGGAGAATCAGGCCTACACCTAATTTACATAAAACAAAGCAGACTGAAGCCTCTTTCATTGTCATGGAAATTTTACAGAGAGGGGATAGGTGCAAGCATTGGGTGAGCCATGCATCAAAGCGGCGCATCTCATACCCTTAGAAAACACAGACGCTGTAAGTCTAACACTGCAGGCACAGGCACTCACTATTTTTCCCCTTGTGGGTGCTCCACCCCCGTTACGCCCCAAGGCCCTGCCCTTGCTCCTCCCGCGAGCCCCCACCCTCAGTCTGCCTCTTCCCACCCCTGCTCCGCCCTCTCCCCCACTCCACCTCTTGCCAAGGCCCCTCCCGCAAGCCCACCACTCGCTCCTCTCCACCTCCCCCAAGCGCCTCCCGCCAGCCGAACAGCTGATCAGCAGCCAGCTCTGGGTCCCGCAGAACAGCTGATCAGCGGCTAGCCCCTGGGCCAGAACCACTGTGGCTGGTGGGTGCTGAGCACCCCCTATTTTTTTCCATGCGTGCTTGAGCTCCAGAGCACCCACAGAGTCAGAGCCTATGGCTGGGAGCGTTTCCCATTACCGGTAGACAGACCCATGCTAGCTTTGCTCCAGCTGGTGCACTAAAGTTAGTACTGTGGCTACAGCGGCTCAGGCTAGTCATTCAAGTACAATCACACTCATCCCCCGGGTACATATTTGGGTGGCTCGCCCTAGCTACAGCCTGTTCCACCACAGCCACATGATTTTAGCACACTAACACATCTGTCTACTCCAGAGGTGGGCAAAATACAGCCCGCGGGACCCTCCTGCCCGGCCCCTGAGCTCCTGGCCCAGGAGGCTCGCCCCCGGCCCCTCCCCTGCTGTTCCCCCTCCCCCGCAGCCTCAGCTCACCGCACGGCTGGCGCAATGCTCTGGGCGACGGGGCTGGGAGCTCCTGGGGCAGCGCAGCTGCAGAGCCCGGCCTGACCCGGTCTCTGTGCTGCCAGTGGCGTGGCTGGCTCCAGCTGTAGAACCGCCAGCCACCGGTGCTCCAGGCAGCGCACTAAGGGGGCAGGGGAGTTGAATGGGGGCAGAGGTCCCAGGGGGCAGTCAGGAATGAAAGAAGGGGTTGGATGGGGCAGCAGAGGACAGGGAGTGGTGGATGTGGTAGGAGTCCCGGGGGGGGAGGGGAGGGGGAGTTGGATGGGGTCGGGGCAAACCTGGCTGTTTGGGGAGGCACAGTCTCCCCTAATAGGCCCTCCACACAATTTTGAAAACCTGATGTGGCCCTCAGACCAAAACGTTTGCCTGCCCCTGGTCTACCCACACAGCGAACCACAATCCCAGCTGCAGTGCGGAAGTCTCCAAGGGTACCCCGGGGGGGGGGGGAGGCGCTCCCACTGCAGAACTCTGAATGCATCCGATGAAGTGAGCTGTAGTTCACGAAAGCTTATGCTCATATAAATTTGTTAGTCTCCAAGGTGCCACAAGTCCTCCTTTTCTTTTTGTAGAACTCTGAGGACACCCTGGTTTCACGGGGTGCAAAAAGCCTTCACACTTTCCTCCAATCATTAAAGATACCCATTGCTGACACAGAAGAAAGTCAATGATAGCCCTCAGCTAGTTATTTTGTTTGATATTTACAGTGCTGGTTTGCATTGTTGAGGCAGATAAGCCTTTGTTGAGCCCAAAGATACAGTTACAAAAATATAATGTAAAGTAAATTATACACTGACCAGTAGCCTTATAGTATGAGTCACCGATTCCTGCCATGACAGTGCTAAAAAGCTAAGTTAGGAGTGAGTCACAGTAATAACTATTAATGTTAGCTCTTCTGATTTAAGAAAACACAGCAACACACTGAGTCAGGGCTATTTTTTTTTTTTTTTTTTTAAGATTATGGATGGTCCCATAGGGATGGGGATCATTAAGAATTTTTACATATGTATCGTCATTCCTTCAAGCTAAGATGCATCTTGGGTGTGGCAATTATCGCATAATGAAATGAAGGCGGTCTGACAGGTTTGGTCAGAGAGACCGCCTGGGACTGTCACCTCATGTGCTGAATTTACCTCTGAGCCCGTTTTCCCTGCCAGCTTGGAACTCCAGAACCCTGCCTTGTTGAGCCAGACACGCTAGCCTGCTGCAACACAGACCCAGGGTCTGAACCATGTCCCCAAAGCTGCAGACTTTAACCAAAAACTGCTCAGCAAGTCACCTATCTTCAGCACCCAGACACCCACTTCCCAATGGGATCCAAACCCCAAATAAATCTGTTTTACTCTGTATAAAGCGTATACAGGGTAAACTCAAATTGTCCACCCTCTATAACACTGATAGAGAGATATGCACAGCTGTTTGCTCCCCCAGGTATTAATCACTTACTCTGGGTTTATCAATAAACAAAAGTGATTTTATTAAGTATAAAAAGTAGGATTTAAGTGGTTCCAAGTAATAACAGAACAAAGTAAGTTACCAAGCAAAACAAAAACAACCAAACAAAAAACACAAGTCTAAGCCTAATACATTAAGAAACTGTTTACAGGTAAATCTCACCCTCAGAGATGTTCCAATAATCTTCTTTCACAGACTAGACTCCTTCCTAATCTGGGCTCAATCCTTTCCCCAGTACAGTTCTTGTTAGTTCCAGCAGGCATCTTAGGTGAAAAACAGGGGCTCTCTCATGACCGGGACCCCCTTTGTCCTGCTCCACCCCCTTTTATAACTTTGGCAAAGGCGGGAATCCTCTGTCTCTCTCTCTGGGCCTCCACCCCTCCTTCTAAATGGAAAAGCACCAGGTTTAAGATGGATTCCAGTATCAGGTGACATGTTCACATGTCCTCGGAGACCCCCTTCATTCTTCCAGGGATGGCCCACACGAATACAGTGGAGGCTTGCAGGTAAACAGAGCCATTTACAGTCAATTGTCCTAATCACTGGGAGCCATCAAGATTCTAAACTACCATTAATGACCCACACTTTGCATGATTACAATAGGACCTCAGAGTCATACTTCATATTCCTAGTTTCAGATACAAGAATGATCCTATTTGTATGAATCTATGAACACACTCAGTAGATTATAAGCTTTGTAATGATACCTTACAAGAGACCTTTTGCATAAAGCATATTCCAGTTACATCATATTCACACTTATAAACATATTTTTATAAAGCATATGGACTGCAACGTCACAGGGGGCTCCATGCCATAACTTGAAAAAGAAGTAAAGAGGGAAGGCCCGGCCTCAAAAGGTTAATCATGACTGGAAAGTATCCAGAGCAACTCTGTAATTAGCTAATTTACTTCAAAAGTCTAATTCCTGATTTATGGCATTTCTTTCTTGCCCATCACTAATATTAAAACTTTGCACATGTATTGCACTTTTCATTCAAGGATCTCTGAGTACTATGAAAACATTCATAAATTTAGCTTCAAAACCTCCCCGTTCCCACCTGTGAAGTATCCCTTGTCTTACTGTACAGATAAGGATGCAAATTATTGGGCTCAACACAGGGGTAGCTAGGTAACTTTTAATGGCCTACCATACCCCAAGTGGTGTGACTAGACGATCTAATGGTCCCTTCTTCCCTGAATTCTATGAACCTATGAAATAAAGAAGCACAGAGTTGAAGGAATATGCCCAAAATCACCCTAAATCCATGGCAAAACTGAGAAGACTAGACTCAGTCCTGTGCTTTAGCCTCAAGACCATCCTTCCACTCCACCAAATCTCTTTGCTGCTAGAAAATAGAA
Organism: Natator depressus; assembly: GCF_965152275.1. Classification (NCBI taxonomy): domain Eukaryota; kingdom Metazoa; phylum Chordata; order Testudines; family Cheloniidae; genus Natator; species Natator depressus. The sequence continues at coordinate 22,430,426 of NC_134247.1, read as the reverse complement.
GTACCTTAAAAGTAAAGTAAGCAAAATTCAGTCCTCCTTTGCCCCTGGCAGCCACACTGACTTTAGTACGTTTTGTGGTACAACGAAGGCCAGAAATTGGCTCCAGTGAATAGGACATTGGACTACCCTGAGCCCTGCCATTTACTCATTGTCTTCTACTGGCCAGTATATTTACACTCTGTGCCTCAGCTTCCCCATCTATAAACTGGGGATAGTGATGTTTTCTCTTTTGTAATGTGTTCTGAAATTATGGCTAAAGTTGCTATAAGTGACAAGCATTATCATTCATTTTAAACATAAAAAGAGGAAAGGATGAGTCCATCACTCTCAATACCCTACTGCCTAAGAAGTTGACACCCTCTACTGTACAACTGCCTAGATTCCCCAGGAAACAAAGAGAAACAGAATAAAATAAATATTTTGCCATAAAAATTCTGTAGTGCAGAACTTCACAGGATTCTTTTTGTGCATAAGGAGCTATAAGCTGAAAGAACTGTTTGAATAATATGTCGACAACTATATTTTTCCATCATCTAAATCTTTTAAGTGTTTCAATTTAAATCCTTTTATTTGAAGAAAAAAAAAACCCCACTCAGATGCACCTGTGACACTCTGTACCTGAGAGTGGCACAGTGGAATCCCCATATTCCCCATTGTCATATCATTATATGTTTTGTACAAAGTATGCCTTCTGAAGCATTTTAAAAGTCTTGATCTGTTGAACATTAATATCCTGTTGGATTGTATGTGCTATCATTGTATGAGAAGTTATGACGTTTTGCTATGAGTGTGTTACTGAAATATTTTGTGAGGTTAGGAACACCCACAACCAGCTTTCTAGGTACAACAAAGGAGTAGCAAGACCTGCTGATGGCCCATTAAAGGGAATCCAACTTTCCCAGAGGCCATCCCAGAACACTTCTCAGACAGAACACATAGACAATGGAGACTGCTTGACCAATGGGGGCGGACGCTCGAGTGACAAGCATAGATCTTTCCAGCAAGCTGGAAGAAACTATAAAAGAGGAGAAGTGACATCATCACTGGACCTCTCTTCCCATCCCATCCCAGAGAATACACCACAACCCTTGGTAAATTGTTCAAATGATTAATTACACTCACTGTCAAAAATGTAAACCTCATTTAAAAATGTCTAGCTTCTAATTGCAGCCAATGGATCATGTTAGACTTATCTCTGCTAGATTGAAGAGCCCATTAAGTATTTGTTCCCCACATAGATATTTACAGACTGCAATCAAGCCACACCTTCTCTTTGGTTAACCTTCTCTTTGTTAACCTAACTAGACTGAGCTCCTTCTATCACTATAAGGCATGTTTTCTAATCCTTTAATCATTCTCATGGCTCTTTTCTGAACCCTCTCCGATTTATCAACATCCTTCCTAAATTGTTAGCCACAGAACAGGACACAGTACTCCAGCAGTGGTTGCACCAGTGCCAAATATAGAGGGAAGGTAACTTCTCTATTCCTACTTGAGATTCCCTTGTTCATACATCCCAGGATTCCATTAGCTCTATTTGGCTACAGTGTCACATTGGGAGCTCATGTTCAGCTTATTACCATGACTATTCCCAAATCTTTTTCAGAGTCCCTGCTTCCCAGGATTGAGTCCCTATCCTCTAAGTATAGCCCACATTCTTTGTTCCTAAGTGTATACATTTAGCTGTATTAAAACATATACTCTTTGCCTGCACCCAGTTTACCAAGGGATCCAAGTGGTCCTGAATCAGTGACCTGTCCTCTTCATTATTCACCACTCATATGATTTCAGTGCCATCTGCAAACTTATAAGTGATGACTTTATGTTTTCTTCCCGGTCATTGATAAAGATGTTAACTAGAGTAAGGCCAAGAACTGATCCCTGAGGGACCCCTTTGGAAACAGACCCACTTGCTGATTATTCCCCATTTACGGTTACATTTTGAGACCTATCAGTTAGCCAATTTTTAATCCATTCCTAGTCAAATACCTTACAGAACTCTATTACCTTTATCGATCAAACCTGAAACCTCATTCAAAAAGGCATCAAGTTAGTTTGACAAGATCTATTTTCCATAAACCCATGTAGATTTGCTTTAATTACAGTATGCTCCCTTAATTCTTCATTAACCAAGACTACCGAGGTACATACATTTTAACTAAACGGAGTTCCTAAAGAGAAAAGAAAAGGAGTACTTGTGGCACCTTAGAGACTAACCAATTTATCTGAGCATAAGCTTTCGTGAGCTACAGCTCACTTTTGCGAATACAGACTAACACGGCTGCTACTCTGATTCCTAAAGAGAGCAACTTAAATAGAAATCACATATATAGAGAGACCATTATCTGATAGTCTAATAAGCAAGTAAGGCAAAGTGAAATGGTGTGAGCTTTACCTATAATAAAGTAAAATGTGAATAATAGCTACCTACCTATCACCAAGGTATTTCGTGGTTTTATTTTTTTGTAAAGTTGTTTAAAGAGGAAACTGCTGTATAGGAATTATGAACTGATATATGTACTTAATCTTCCAAAGTTCTATTACATATATTTATAACAAACTTTTTTATATCTACTGTTATCCTTTCATCACCCACAGAAATATACACGATACCCATCCAACCAAGTCAACTGAACAATGCTAAGACCGTATATTTGTTTCAGTATTTTACACTATGCTTTTGTTTATGAACAGAAGCATCAGTCAGGATCCAAGTCTATTAAGTAAACGTCACCATGGACCTAAATGCTTGGGAGAGGTTGTTAGGAGGGTCAATAGTTTCAATTTTCCTTAAGAGCATTATGGGCCCGGTTTTCAAAAGAGCTCAGCCCTAACCTACCTCCAACAGGATGAGTTCTTTTAAAAATCTGGCCCACCATGTGGCTAAGGGGAAAGGTATAATGTTCACTGTGACCCTAATTCTGACTAGCCGTTCACTTCCCATGGCGAACGCCTGCACTAACCAAACAGCCCCGACCTGGATAGGCAGCTCTTTGGGCGGTGGGGCGCATTTGTTCTGGGTTTGTACAGCACCTAGCACAGGGGGTCCTGCTCTGGGACCGGGCCCCTGCAATAATACAGCCCCCTCCAAAAAAACGCGCCCTGACCATGCCGGCAGCGCGGCCTGGGCGCTAGCTCCGGCAGCCGCGGGGCAAGGCCAGTGTCACGGACACCAAGCCTAGGAGGGGGGATGGGAGGAGAGGGGTGCCCCCAGGAAATCCGGGCCTGCCCCGTAAGGCCCCGTCCCTCCCCGCAGAGCCCGTCAGGGCGGGGGGGGGCGGTCCCCCCGGGGGTCTCTCCCCTGAGCTGGGGACCTGGCCTCGCTTCGCGGGGGGGCCGCAGGTGTCGCACACCAAAGGCTCCGGGGGGAGGGGCCGCGGCCCCCCACCCGCTCACCAGGGGTCCGGAGCCATCGCTGCGCCGCGGCCCGCCCCCGCTCTGCCGCCGGCCGGGGCTGCTGAGTCCGGAGCCGGGCTCCGGGCGCTTCCGGGGTAGGTCAGCTGACTACGGCGCGCGCAGGGACTCAGAACGGGACAGAGAGGAGGGATCTACATCCGGGTCCTGCCCGAGAGGAGGTGGCATCAGACAAGCCCTGCCCCTCAGGCAGCCTGGGGTGAGAGGCAGGTCGCATACGCCCCGGGGGGGGGGGCTGCACCTGCCCTGGGAGGGCAGATCACACAACCCCCCGGCGCGGGGGGCTTCACTGGGTCGCGGGGCGGGGGCCAGGTCAGACAGGCAAGGGGCAGCGTTAGCAGCGCATCAGGCGTACCCGCGCAGGCGCCTTGTCGCACCCACACAGGTGCCTCTTCTGTACATTTCTGCCTCCAGCTGCCTGGTGCCTGTTAAACCTTCTCGCTTCCGTACGCCCGCTGCATGCACCCGATGAAGTGGGCTGTAGCTCAGGAAAGCTTACGCTCAAATAAATTGCAAAAAGAAAAGGAGTACTTGTGGCACCTTAGAGACTATGGGCTGCTGCCGGTTCAGGGTCGGTGGGGCCCTCTGGTGTTGAGGTTGCAAGTACTGGAGTCAGTGCTGGCAATGGGTCTGGTGCTGGTTGTTCGGCTGGTTCCAGTTCTGGGACTGGTTCCGTCTGGGTCTCTGGGACTGGATCCACTACTGCTGTTGCAGACATTGGCCTGGGGTCCGGGTCCATCACCTCTGACCAGGTCCTGATAGAAGTTTCCGGAACAGAGCTAGGCCTCACGGCTTGTTTAGCCTGGCTGCGGGTGACCATTCCCACCCTCTTGGCCCACTTCACATGATTGGCCAAGTCTTCCCCCAACAGCATGGGGATGGGATAATCATCATAGACTGCAAAAGTCCACGTTCCTGACCAGCCCTGGTACTGGACAGGCAACTGTAGGCAAATCGAAAGCGTTGGACTTGAAGGGTTGAATCGTCACTGGGATCTCTGGGTTGATTAAATTGGAGTCCACTAAGGAAGCATGGATAGCTGACACTTGTGCTCCAGTGTCCCTCCACGCGGTGACCTTCTTCCCGCCCACACTCACAGTTTCCCTCCGCTCCAAGAGTATCTGGGAGGTATCTGCGCCCGCGGACCTCTGTTGTGATTCCGGTGCAATGAACTGTAATCTGTTGGGGTTCTTGGGGCAGTTGGCCTTTACATGCCCCAGCTCGTTACATTTAAAACATCGTCCAGCTGACGGGTCACTGGGGCGAGGAGGGTTGCTGGAGAACGGGGTGGTGGGACGATAAGGTGTGTGGAGGGTTCTTTGGGAGGTAGGTGGGGCCTTGGGCGGCCCCCGGTAATAGGGTGTGGTCTGGGGTTGTCCCTTCTGGTCTCCGCTCCAACTGCGACCAGTTTTCTTCTTCTCTGCCACCTCCACCCATCTGGCTCCAATCTCTCCTGCCTCAATTACAGTTTTGGGCTTCCCATCTAGGATGTATCTTTCTATTTCCTCAGGAACACCCTCTAAGAATTGTTCCATTTGCATTAGGAAGGGCAAATTTACTGGAGATTCAACACTTGCTCCTGATATCCAGGCATCCGAATGTTTCACAATGTGGTAGGCATGTCGGGTAAATGACACATCTGGTTTCCACCTTAGGGCTCTGAACCTCCGACGAGAATGCTCGGGTGTTATCCCCATTCTGACTCTCGCCTTGGATTTAAACAGTTCATACTTGTTCATGTGTTCCTTAGGCATTTCAGCCTCCACCTCAGTTAAGGGTCCACTGAGCTGTGGCCTCAGCTCTACCATGTATTGCTCGGTAGAGATGCTGTACCCAAGGCAGGCCCTTTCGAAGTTTTCTAAGAAGGCCTCAGTATCATCACCTGCCTTGTAGGTGGGGAACTTTCTGGGATGGGAAGTGGTACCTGGAGAAGGATTGCTAGGGTTTGTTGGTATATTCTGCTGAGCCTTTATCTTCTCCATCTCCTCCACATGCTTCCTCTCTTTTTCCTTTTCCTCCAGTTCTTTGGCCCTTGCCTCCATTTCTTTGTCCCTTGCTTCCATAGCTCTCCTGTGAGCAGCCGCTTGGTGGTGTTCTGCCTCTTTCGCTGCCTCCCTTTCTTTCTCCTTTGCCTCCATTTCTTTGTCCTTTGCCTCCATTGCTCTCCTGTGAGCAGCTTCTAGAGCTTTCATTGTCTCCAGTTTGGCTAACTCCAATTTGTATAGTGCCTTGGTGTCTGTCATCTTTACCTCTCTGTTTTTAACTAACTTTACACCCGAGGTTTAGAAATAAACAAACAAAACTTGGCTGTAAAATTTTGCTGTGCTGGAATAAGATACCTATTCTCTGATAGTGATTGTCAGCCTACAGAAAAAGACAATTCCCTTTGTCTCTGCTCTGGCCCCAAATCAAAGCAAAAAAACCTCCAACTACTTGGAAACCTGCTTACCAGCAGCCCAAAGGGAAAAAAATTCCTTTTCAAACTTGTGCTCCTTGTAAAAAAATCAAAATCCTAAAAAAAAAAACCTCTGCCACTTTTGTCTCCAGGCAAATGGGTAGAACACCCCCCCCACCCCCGTTTACTTTTAGGGAAAAAAAAACTCTGGTTTGGAAGACTGTGAATTTCCCTGCAGGAATTAAGTACCCTGCCTCCAGGCAAAGAAAACCTGCAATTCACAAAGATAATCCCCTTTTGTCTCTGCTCTAGCCCCAAAGCAGAGAAAAAACTAGCTGCTTTCAGTTGGACCTCCTTTCCAGCAGCTCCAAAGGAAAAAAAAAATTTCCCTTTTAAAATCTGTATTTCTAGTTCAAAAAATCTCAGATTGATCTCAAAATGATTTCAGGTTAATCCCACCACTCTTCCACCATGTCAAGTTTCCTCCCCCACTCTGAACTCTAGGGTACAGATGTGGGGACCTGCATGAAAACCTCCTAAGCTTACTTTCACCAGCTTAGGTTAAAACTTCCCCAAGGTACAAATTAATTTTATCCCTTGTCCCTGGATCTCCACTGCCACCACCAAACTCTAACTGGGTTTACTGGGAAACGTAGTTTGGACACGTCTTTTCCCCCAAAATCCTCCCAACCCTTGCACCCCACTTCCTGGGAAAGGTTTGGTAAAAATCCTCACCAATTTGCATAGGTGACCACAGACCCAAACCCTTGGATCTGAGAACAATGAAAAAGCATTCAGTTTTCTTACAAGAAGACTTTTAATAGAAGTAAAGAAATCCCCTCTGTAAAATCAGGATGGTAGATACCTTACAGGGTAATTAGATTCAAAACATAGAGAATCCCTCTAGGCAAAACCTTAAGTTACAAAAAAGACACACAGACAGGAATAGTCATTCTATTCAGCACAGTTCCTTTCTCAGCCATTTAAAGAAATCATAATCTAACACATACCTAGCTAGATTACTTACTAAAAGTTCTAAGACTCCATTCCTGTTCTATCCCCGGCAAAAGCAGCATACACGAAAGCTTATGCTCAAATAAATTGGTTAGTCTCTAAGGTGCCACAAGTACTCCTTTTCTTTTTGCGAATACAGACTAACACGGCTGTTACTCTGAAACCTGTCAAATAAATTGGTTAGTCTCCAAGGTGCCACAAGTCCTCCTGTTCTTTTTACTCCCCTACAGACACCAGGTGTCGAGGGGGCGCGGCTTACCAGCTGGCACCTGCAGCCTACTTTCCTTCTTTACTGGCATGAAACACAGAGTGGCAGGTGGCCTCGGGCCTGCTGCTAGGCTGTCACAGTCTTGTGTCCCAGATCCCCTCAGGCTCTGCCAGGTATAAAGGTTCCTTTAAATCAGGTATTTTACACACAGCGCCATCTACTGGCCAAATAGTGCAATACAGTTTAACAATCCCTTATAGGCTGCCTGTATCCTAGGCTTTCTCATTGTTGCTTCACTCAGTCAGCTCCCTTGATTGTAGCAATGTTGAAAGGGCTACCCTGGACGACCCTACTGGGCACTGTGTCATCTGGCCCCGTTCAGAGCTGGTCTGCAGAACAAAAAGCTTTGAAAATGCACTTGTCTTTGTCTACATTCTCTGTCCCACCATTGCCACAATCTCTGGAGCTGAACTGGGAGTGGAAAAATTTAGCAAAAAGTTCCTACTATCGACAAGTGTCAGAGTAGCAGCCGTGTTAGTCTGTATTCGCAAAAAGAAAAGGAGGACTTGTGGCACCTTAGAGACTAACCAATTTATTTGAGCATAAGCTTTCGTGAGCTACAGCTCACTTCGTCGGATGCATAATGTGGAAAATACAGTGAGGAGATTTATATACACACAGACCATAAAAAAATGGGTGTTTATCATACACAAGTGTAACACTGACAAGTGTTTATCCTCGACAAGTGTAACACTGACAGATCTTGGTCGGTGGTGGACAGGATCGAACCTGGGACCCCTGGAGCTTAGTACATGAGCTAAAAACCAACTGTCTGTTAAGCAAACTCATTTTATCTTTCTCTCTAAGTGGTCTCAGTGCCACTACATGGAACAGAACACCACACCCTGTAGGTGTGTGGGTTACACAAGCACTTAGAGATCATTTCATTTTTCATGTGATCCTGTAGCATGGGAGTTAGATGAAGTGATTGAGCTAACAGCCCTCAGGTTAAATGAGAACAGTTTGGGACAGTGAAACTAGACTAGTTAATTTCACATTTGATTTTAGCCCTTTTCACTGGCTGGTTCTCTTGAAGTGTCTTTCTTTCTTTCTTTCTTTCTTTCTTATATTGGTACCCATTGCTACAATAGCAGAGTATCTACCAAGAGTAAAAACTGATGACAATATTTCTTCCTTCCATGCTGGCAAGAAGCAGGATTAAATTAGTTTTTAAGAGCAGGAGGGGACTAAAATATAAAAGCATGAGAGGGAGGAAAGCTTGGCTGAAGACGTGAGGTTTGCATTTAGCCCCGGATGCCACAAGGTTAGTGGAGAAAAGCTTGAAAAGGTGACCCCCCCCCGAGGGCTCAAAAACCAGAAGGCAAATAAAAAGATTCCTTTCTTTTAATCTCATATTTTTTTAAACCATCTCAATAGTTTTGGCAGCCTGACTCATGATATTTGAAGGCTTGGGATTGGCAGTCCTGGAGCTGCAGAGCTGGAATTGGTCTGTCAGGTAGCCAGGGCCCATATCAGGAGGGCTTCACATATCAGGACAGAGACCTTCACGTGGACTCTGTGCTGAGTGAAGAATCAGCATAGACAGCAGCAAAGCAGGGAGATGCATGCCATTAACATGCAATGGCAAGCAGGTGGGCCACTTGCATTCTGAACGGGCTGGAGTTTTACCAGAGCATAGGGCTCCATTCCTAAATACAGAGATCTGCAACAGTCAAGCCTAGACATAATCGAAGTACAGATGCCTGAGTCAAACAGGCTGGGGCTAGGGGCACCATTTAGGGGGGGCAGGGAATGGCTCTAGGGTCACCCCTCCCCTGAGTTTCATGGGGTGGTCTATTCACCCTAGCGCCAGACTGAACTCTTAACTGCAACAGCTTGAGTGTGATATGTGATGAGTTTGGAAGCTGGGAGCAGCACAGCCTTTGTGGCGGGGAGTTTGTTTATAAACAAAAAGAAAAGGAGTACTTGTGGCACCTTAGAGACTAACCAATTTAGTCTCTAAGGTGCCACAGGTACTCCTTTTCTTTTTGCGAAGAATACAGACTAACAGGGCTGTTACTCTGAAACCTGTTTATAAACAGTGGCAGGGTGACTAAGATAACAAAAGGCTTATCATTAAAGTAAATTGATGATCCTCAAAGCACTGCCAGGCACTTCAGTTAAAAGATAGGAAACAAAGGGTAGGAATAAAAGGTGAGACTGGAGAGAGGTAAATAGTGGTGTCGTGTCGTCCCCGTCCCGTCCCCCCCCCCCGGGTCTGTACTGGGCCCAGTCCTATTCAACATATTCATAAATGATCTGGAAAAAGGGGTATGCAGTGAGATGGTAAAATTTGCAGATGATGCAAAATTACTCAAGACTGTTAAGTCCAAAGCAGACTGCGAAGAGTTATAAAGGGATCTCACAAAACTGGGTGACTTGGCAACACGAGGGTAGAACCAATTCAATGTTGATAAATGCAAAGTAATGCACTTGGCAAAATATAATCCCACCTATACACACAGAATGATGGGGTCTAAATTACTTGAACCCATAAAAAATAGATCCTGGAGTCATTGTGGAGAGTTCTCTGAAAACACCTGCTCAATGTGCAGTGGCAATTTAAAAAGCGAACAGAATGTTGGGACTCATTAGGAAAGGGATAGATAATAAGAGAAAAATATTGTATTGCCTCTATATAAATCCACGGTACACCAACATATTGACTAGTGCATGCAGATTTGGTTACCCCATCTCAAAAAAGATACACTGGATTTGGAAAAGGAACAGAGAAGGGCAACAGAAATTATTAGGGGTACAGAATACTTTCTGTATGAGGCGAGATTAAAAAGACAGGGACTTTACAGCTTGGAAAAGAGATGACTAAGGGGGGATATGAGAGAGGTCTATAAAATCATGAATAGCGTAGAAAAATGGAATAAGGAAACGTTATTTAGTCCTTCACATAACACAAAAACTAGGGGTCACCAGAGGAAATTAATAGGCTGCAGATTTAAAACAAACCAAAAAAAGTATTTCTTCACAGTCAACATGTGGAACTCTTTGCCAGGGGATGTTGTGAAGGCCAAAACTGTAACAGGGTTCCAATAAGAACTAGATAAGTTCATGGAGGATAGGTCCAGCAATGGCTATTAGCCAGGATGGGCAGGGATCCAACACCATGTTCTGCATCTCCCTTGCCTTTGTTTGCCAGAAGCTGGGAGTGGGCAACAGGGCAACTGGATGATGACCTGTTCTGTTCATTCCCCCTGGGGCACCTGACATTGGCCACTGTTGGAAGACAGGATACTGGGCTAGGTGGACCATTGGTCTTATCCAATATGGCCACTCTGATGTTCTTATATAGAATCCAGATGTATCTGCTCTCTGCTGTTTCCCACTAGACCCCACTCTCTTCCCAGAGCTGGGATAGAACCCAGGAGTCCCAACGGGGTCTCTCTCTCCACAGACTTAGTAATAAAGTAAGAATATAAATTAAGATTTTAAACCTGTGTCCCTTAAGTGACTTGCCACAAGATGTCAGAACGTGTTCTTAGAGCTGAGTGGGTCTAATATTTATTTAATTTTCTTTCTTTTATGAAGGAATTAGATACAGGGCTCCTGTCAGCTAATTGCTAAGTTATCTGCCAAAAAACTAGAGTTTTCACGTGCCTAAGTAGCCCCAGGAATCATGGTTAAAGTTGCCGCCCCCACCATAATCTGAAATGGCACAACCGTCTGGCCAGCCACAGATGGGAGTGGGTGGCTTTGCACAGTGTACGTGCACGAAGCGGCAGTGTTGTGTTGCAAACATTGCTAGGGCATGTTTATTTCTTTAATAAAGCTGTTTCCACTTCATTATTTTTTAATTTAATGGAAACACTCCTAACAAAACTTACTGATCTTTTTGTGTAAAAGGCCACCTTTCACCTGGCTCTTGGCCCTAGGGTTTGTGGAACAAATGTATCCATTTAATTGTTGCTTTTAAATTTATATTGCTCCTATGTAATCTTCAAAAACTACTTTACATTAGATTGTAAGCGCTTGGGGGAAGAGACTGTCTCTTCTTAGCTATCTGTACAGCAATATAGCATGGGGAGCCCTGATGCTGTTTAGGGCTTCTGAATGCTATTATGATAATATAGAGAAACCTTCTTTTGTTCCGTTATAAAGGGGCCAATATAGGAAGAAGCAAAGAAACAGATAGAGGCAAATAAATGAGCAATTGTTCCATATTTATGTAATTTTTCAGGCTGTGTCCTTCAGTGAGTTGATAACCTCTAATGTCTGACCGACTTACTGCTCTGAGTGGGAGAGTATGAATGTTCCAAGCTCTTTGAGGAAGTTCTGAATCCAGCATTTCCAGAGCTGTGAAATAGGCTTTTATACTTGAAAGAATCAAGCTGTATTCCCCATATAAACAGTTACATCCAACGAAAGAACTACTGAAATCCCCTATTCATTACAGTGGCTTGGTCAGAGTCAGTGAAATAGATTTTACCAGTTAAGACGACTCTGCATGAGAGTAAGCATCCATGTGCAGACCGTGGTCCTTAACTGTTTGTGTGACATTACTCTTTACTGCCAAACAGCTGCCATGTCCACCCCAGAGGTGGCTGCATTCAGTGACACTAAACTTATCACTACCTCATGACCATATTACTACCTCATCTCCAGATACAGGTTATGTTTATAAAATGGCGTGGCATACTTTGAGATGAGAGGTGTGATAGGAAAGGTTATTTATTATTATTGTTACTATTAACTAAATAATGCTGGCTCAGATCATTTACAGTTGACCAGTTTTCTCCGTATACCTCTGCACACCCCAGCAGGCCATGTGAGCACAAGGACGAGCAGAGGTTACCAGCTTGGTCATGATGGATCGCAGCTTTAGATGGTCTTGTTTCTCTTTAAAATGCACATGCCTTGTAAAGGAGCACCGTTAGAGCTAGTGGGGAAAAATCTTTGTTGTGCTCAGCCCCAGCTCACAGTCACTCCTACCATGATGAATCCACATTGTATGTCTGTCATTTTACCGAAGACCCCTATCTCCTGAAGCTCCTTGGAGGCAGGAATTGTGTCTTCCTCAGGGTTTTGTAGTGGGCTGAGAACACTGATGGCTGTCTTCTTGGCTTCAGCCAGCCTGTCTCACCTTGATCCTATCACACAGGCAACAAGTTAATGTTTACTTGTTTGACCTCCTGATCTTATGATAATAATCTCCATTAATATAATATTTTTGGCATCCAGGCCTGTAGGGCTCTAAACAATGTACCACAAACAGTATTTGCAGAAGGGCAACACCTATTCAGCGACAGCTCCGTGAGCTGGCAAACCTTCTGACTTTGCCAGCTGACAGTCCCCTCACCCAACCATGCCCCTCCAGTCATACTCTGTCTGTCTGTCTGTCTGTCTCTCTCTCTCACACACACACACACACACACACACACTACTCTCTCTCTCTCTCTCTCTCTCTCTCTCTCTCTCTCACACACGCACACACTACCCCTCCAGTCCCCCCCATTCCCTTCCCAAATCCCCCCAGCTTCTCTTCTGCAGGTCCTTAGCTGGTGCTCCATTTGTGGATTGCGGGCCAGGCTGACACTGCTCTCTCTGCCCCCACAGCATACCCCGTGACAGTATTTCCCCTCCCACAAGGCCACATATTCCCCAATAACCATGCTCCCCAAGGTGTGCTCCTCTAGATTTGAAATGCATAGGTGTTTTGACCGGATATGGAGGGCACTGGCAGGGCTGGACTATGAGGAAGTCAGGACATAGCTGAATGTTGACATGGTAAATATTTTGGATGTGGGTGCCTACTAGGGGGACATACATAGGCTAAGCCAAGTGAGCCCACACAGTAAAACAAGGCAGTTTTGCCAGGCCCTCTTAGAGCCAATTCCTTTCCAATCCGCTGGAGTCAAATAAGAATAAAGTGGGGAATTTATCATGCAAGATCTGCTAGGCACATTTTTCCCCCTGTATGATTGCTGCAAACATATCCAGATATTTATATATGGATTGATGCTCCAGAAGCTGCTGGGGGACATTGGTAGCAATGCTTTATTGTCCTCATAATACAAGCTTATTATTGCAGTATTTCTGCAAGTTATGACAAAGAGATGTTTCCTGTCATCATATTTACAAACTCCCGGCAACTCCTGTTGCTCTCTGAGTAAATGTTGCTGCTTGGTGCTCATGCCTTTGCGGTCAGGTCCTGTTGTGTGCTCTGCACCTGACCCCACCTCACTCCACTGAATGAAAGTGATTGTGATGGGGGTGTCCACCCCACACAGGACTGGAAGGGATTAAGGTGGCCAGGTCGGCCTGTTAACTCCACAGGCTGCACTTGGAAGATGAGCCAGGGAACGAGGAATTGATTGCAAGCAGGCTTAGCTGGGCAAGAGGAGGCAAGGCCCATAAAGCCAGGAAGCTGGCAACAGATAGGGGCAGCCGTCACTCCCTGGGAGGAGGGTTTGGAGCTGCTATTCCCAGAGAAGGGCGGGGGAGAGCCAGGAGTGATAGGAAGCAATCTAGAGAAGGAGCAGTGAGGGTTGGGACAGGAAAGCCCAGAACTGCAGGACTGGCACCCAGAGTAGAGAGGGGGTCTGGGTTCCCCTACCAGCCACTGAGGAAGTGGCACCTGCAGCAGTGAATGGGAAAACTGCCTGGGGCTGCTGAAGGAAAGACTTTGATATACGCTGGAAGGAGGGAACGCTGAATGGCCTGGCCGGAGGATTGAGTCATGAAGAGGATGCTGCAGTTCTTGGAGTGAGAGAGGGACTACAGACCAGTGGCAGAGATGGAGTGATGGTGTACAGCCGTGGGAAGGAGCAACAATCCCCAGAGTGGCCAGGAGGAAGCGCCGGACTAGTGGTGAGTGGAGCACCCTGTGACGGTGATTCTCCTCCATAAACAGAGGAATGCTCCATCGCCGGTTTGACGCTGGCTGACCAGGTCATGCTAGAGTGTATTCAGGTCAATTCACTTGTGTAGTTTAAGTAGTGGTTAGATGTATAAAAGTCTATTGGGTATTTAAACTTCAGGAAAACCAATGGGATGTTCTTCGCATTGTTTTCATTTGTGTTCTTGTATAATGTAATAGCAAACATTTACATTGTAAATACCCCTGTAACAAAACAACTCACCAGACCTGGAGGAAGCCTTGGGGAATGCTGATGAAGGACTTTCTCAGAAGAGGCGCTAATTCCAAAGCAAATGGGTCATTGTGGTGATGACCTGAGATCAGAACTCAAAGTGCATTCCTCACTCAACACCATCAAAGGAAAAACCCGTATGGGTAAAGACACTCTTGGCTGGCTCTCTGTGTAAAGGAGCTATACATATGGATTCAAGAAATAGTCCATCATCTCTGGACTGTTTGGATTCTAACAGGGCAGAATAACTGAACGAGAAGATGGAGATCCCCAGAGTTATTCTGGGTAGTCCTGAGAGACTTTTGGAAAACTGGCAGTTTATTACATCACTGCTTTTACTACTTGGACTTACAAACTGTGACTCACCTATTAATATATTTTACCTGTTTTACCCTCTCAGTAACTCTCGTTTTCTTTTCTTAGCCTAATAAACCTATCATTAGTTTACTAAAGAATTAGCTGCCAGCATTGTCTTTGGTGTAAGATCTGGAGTACCTATTGATTTGGGGTGAGTGACTGGTCTCTTGGGACAAGGAGAAACTTGATGTGGTGTGATTTTGGGTTTAAGTGACCTTTTATCACAACATTCTGTTTGTCTGGGTGGCAAGATAGATTGGTGAGTCTAAGGGGATTGATTGTCTGTGACTCCATGGTAAGACCTGGAGTTCACATTTTATTATCGGCTTGGTGAAATCTAATTATAGAACATACCACCAGTTTGGGATGTCTGCCCTTTTCTGACAGTCTACCCTGAAATAATGACAGGTTTCAGAGTAGCAGCCGTGTTAGTCTGTATTCATAAAAAGAAAAGGAGGACTTGTGGCACCTTAGAGACTAACCAATTTGTTTGAGCATAAGCTTTCGTGAGCTACAGCTCACTTCATCGGATGCACCCGATGAAAGCTTATGCTCACGAAAGCTTATGCTCAAATAAATTGGTTAGTCTCTAAGGTACCACAAGTCCTCCTTTTCTTTTTGCCCTGAAATAGGCACTCACAGTTGTGAGCCACTCCAGACAGTGTGACAAGTGGAACTCATGAGGTGAGAGCAGAAGAATGATGTCCTTGTGCACTCTGAGGTAAACTCTGCAGTCCTACAGGAGAGGAGAAAACTTACCTAGGGTGACCTCTGGCCCCATACCGAATGTGGCAGGCTGCAGGGAGAGGAGAATGGCAGATCTGCACCAACTGTAGTGACTTCAGAACAAGCTGCAGTAAGAGAACGGTATTGATCCTCAGAGATGCTCCTCAGGGTGTTTGAGGCACAACCCTATTTTGGGTTATGGGGTCATATCCTGGACCTCCGTGGATTCACACCTGCTAAAGATGTACAGTGAAATCCTGGCTCCATGAAATAGTGACGAATACTCCCATTGATTTCAGTGGGCCAGAATTTCACCCCCATCTCTTTAAGGAATGCCCAGGCCTTGCTCCAGACCCCTGTACAAGAGTGAATTTCACCTTCACCCTTATCTCCCAGCAAGGAAAGTAAACCAAAGACTAACTGAATTCTCTAAGTCCCTAACTACAGACTTTGATATTCACTGGTGGGGAAATGCATCCAAAGGGCTTAGGTGGAACTCACTGTGCAGCGATGGGGAGAAAAGCGAACGACTTACAGAGTGGTGTAAAAAAGGGGACAGAAAATATTGGATTGCTGATAGAGAAACTGATGTGATGCCCTCACCTGGGATACTGTACTCAGTTCTGGTCACCCCATCTCTTATACAACAGAGAAGAAATGGGATGGGGGGTGTGATGAAGTGGGACTGTTCTTAATGGTTCCTCTGAATAGTGTGAGGGTGCCTCAGTTTCCCCTATGCAGTTCTTAAGTATCTAGGTGGTGGGATAAGGGTGTGTGATCATTGCAGAGCCCTAGAGGGCAGGTGTGTGCAGGGGTCTGGACACAGAGAATGGCCAACACCCTGTTTCCTGGCAACTGATGGCCTGGGCCCTTCCCCCCTGCAAGGTGAGAGCTAAAGGTTTGGAGAACAAAGGAATCAGGTGACCTCCTGGCCCGGGAAAGGGACAAAGCCCAGAGGAGCAGGAGGGGCTGGAGGGAGTTTCAGTTTGGGGCTGGCTGGAACATGGAGTGAAGTGCAGACGTGGTTGTCTGGCTCACTGCCCCCCAAAATGGACCCAGCTGAGGGGTCCTGTTCTCTGCACCTGCAAATTCTGTTTTAGACCATGTTCCTGTCGTCTAATAAACCTCTGTTTTACTGGCTGGCTGAGAGTCACGTCTGACTGCGGAGTTGGGGTGCAGGACCCTTTGGCTTCCCCAAGACCCCGCCTGGGCGGACTCGCTGGGGGAAGTGCACGGAGGGGCAGAGGATGCTGAATGCTCTGAGGTCAGACCCAGGAAGGTGGAAGCTGTGTGAGCTGTATGTCCTGAAGACAGGCTGCTCACAGAAAGGAGACTTCCCCAGAGTCCTGACTGGCTTCATAGGGAGCAGTTCCAGAGCATCGCCCAGGGACTCCGTGACAGGGGGTTTCAGGGGTGAGTGACAACAATGATTAAAGGCCTGAAAAAACTCTAATGGGATGAGGGATTGCAAAGATGGTGAATAAAAGGGGACATGACAGAGGTATACAAAATAGTGAGTGGCATGGAAAAAGGAGAGCAGGAACTTCTGTTTACCATTTCTCTCATAATACAAGAATGGAATTGGAAGACAGAAAATATAAAACTGATTAAAGGAATTTCTTACACAAAGCATAATTAGCCTGTAGAACTCAAAGCAGACTGCTAAGAATTACAAAAGGATCTCACAAAACTGGGTGACTGGGCAATAAAATGGCAGATTAAATTCAATGTTGATAAATGCACATATGAAAACATAATCCCAACTATACATACAAAATAATAGGGTCTAAATTAGCCGTTACCACTCCAGAGAGAGATCTGGCAGTCACTGTGGAGAGTTCTCTGAAAACATCCAATCAAGGTGCAGCACAATCAAAAAAGCTAGCAGAATGTTAGGAACCATTAGGAAAGGGCTAGCTCATAAAACAGTAAATGCCATAGTGCCACTATATAAATCCATGGTATGTCAACATCTTGAATACTGCAGGCAGTTCTGGTCACCCCATCTCAAAAGAGATATATTAGAAATTGAAGAGGAGGTACAGAGAAGGGCAACAAAAAAAGCTTAGGGTTATGGAACAGCTTCCGTATGAGGAGAGATTAAAAAGGGGGACTGTTCAATTTAGAAAACGAGACAACGAAGGGGGGATATGACAGAGGTCTGTAAAATTATGACTGGTGTGGAGAAAGTGAATAAGGAAGTGTTATTTATCCAGTCACATAACATTTGGGATAAGAAAAGCACAACCATAGATGTAAGCTACCGAATGACTGTGCTTAAAGTGAAGCTTCTCCTATGGGCAAGTTATTAGATAATGATCCATTATGGGGCTTCTTGCACCTTCCCTTAAGCATGTGGTGCATGCTGGCAATTTCCTGCAGTATCCTCAATAAACTTTACTGACTTAAGCTAAACCTTATTGAATAAAGTTTAATATCTTTGGATCCATTGTATTAAAAATGTAGCTGTTTGTGTTCTCCTAGGATTGTAGGTAACTTTTCTAGGAGAGGTTTCAGAGTAGCAGCCATGTTAGTCTGTATCCACAAAAAGAAAAGGAGTACTTGTGGCACCTTAGAGACTAACCAATTTATTTGAGTATAGTGAGCTGTAGCTCACGAAAGCTTATGCTCAAATATATTTGTTAGTCTCTAAGGTGCCACAAGTACTCTTGTTCTTTTTTCTAGGAGGGTGACTAATGTAAACCTTGGGGGAAATGTTGGGAACTTCAAAGAACTGTTTGGTACAATACGTGTGAAATGGAAAATACAAATTCTCCCCTCTGAAGCCAGCCTTTTGAAGCTACGTCTGGGGAGAGAGATCCATCGTCTACCAATTAGCTGCTTCTGGAAACTCCTGATCAAAGCCGCCCTCCCCCCAACTGTATAAAGGAAGGACTGAAATGTTCATGAGAGTGCTCATTCTCAGTTGTGGCTGTCATGAACCTGTAACCACAAGAGACCGGGGGTGAGGGGCTGAAGTATTCACCTGCCAGAACCCATGTTGGAGACAGTAGGAGGGGTCTCTGCTAGACTCATTAGCATGTGGGTAGGTTCTCTTAGTGTCTTTAGTATGTTTTCTATGTAGTGCATTTACCTATAGAATAAATGTGCTTGCAGAAGAAGTGGTGCATGGTAACTTACGACCGTGGCAATTGCACAGTTAATCACCCTGAGGAGATAGGCAAAGCAGGCCTGCTCTGACATTGCTGGGGAAGTCGCAGTAGAATTGGGGCGCTGTGCCAGCTGGAGATATCCTGGTTAGAAGGGCATGAGACACATGACAGCCAGGGGAGCCAGAAGCCTGAGCATGGGTGCCCTTACTGGACTATAGCAGGGGAATACAGATGCAGTAGTCTGAACTGTGACAGTGACCACTACCAGAGGCAGGATATCAAATGCAGGGCTGAGTAATTCTGGCAGTTCATTGGTCCTCTCATAGCTCTACGTCAGGAAAGAGAAAGCAGCGAGTGCCTGCCCACCTCTCAAGCCTCATGCCATACTAAATGAGAAAAGCAATGGACAGGGCTATTACCCCAAGTTGGCTTACACTCCCTCCCCACACACACTTCCAGCCCTAGTTTGTTATAAACCTCCCTGGATTATAAAGCTAATCAAACTGACCCTCAACCTGTGCACTTTGGTTCTCAACCTTTCCATGTCCACAAGGCCTAGCATGGCAAAAAAAAAAAAAAAATCAACCCACAACTACCACAACCCACGGGTCTTGCAGCTGCAAAGGCTCATGGGATTTAGGTCACCAAAGACACAATGGAAGGAGTTTGGGTGCAGTATGCTAAGCAGTTAGGGTTGCCAGCTTTCTAATTGCACAAAACCAAACACCCTTGCCCCGCCTCCTGCCCTGCCCCCACTCGCTCCAGCTCCCCTCCCTCCATCTCTCACTCTCTCTCACCCTCACTCACTTTCTCTGGCTGGGGCAGGAGGTTGGGGCGAGGGAGGGGGTGAGGGCTGCAGCTGGGGTGCGGGCTCTGGGGTGGGTCTGGGGATGAGGGAGCCTGCCTTAGCCCTGCTGACCAGACTTTTAACAGCCCAGTCAGCACCCCCTTTTCGACCAGGTGTTCTGTTGACAACCAGATGCCTGGCAATCCTAGAAGGAGTTCGGGGGGTAGGGCTGCTTCTGGACTGGGTGCTGGTTATGGTTGCTTTCCCCCTCTCATGATGCTGCTCCTGGAGACAGTAAATCCTGCTCCACAGCCTCTAAAAGTGCTGCTTCCTCTGCCCTGGAACTGAGGGGGGTCTTGGGGTTGACAGCTTAGGGACAAAATCAGGGAGCGGGGTCAGGGCAGCAGCAGAAGCAGGAAGGAAATGGCTGCTTCCTTCTCCTCCCTAGCTCTGGCTGAGTTCCAGTGACTGCAGCATCCTGCCAATATTTTTTTCTCAACCCCGGGGTTGCAACCCACTGGGCGCCCTCCTCATGCCAGACTTGGGGGTCGCTCCCCCTGGGCTGAGAAACACTGGTATGCTCAGTGCCATTGACAGCAAAATAGCCTGTCCCGAGGCAGCCACTGGGCTCCACTAGCCTGTCCCTCCAAAGTCTCTTTGCTTTCTTTACATGTCTGAGTTCCTCGGCAAATGGGATGAAGACAGGTTTGACTCTTTTCTGTGCACATCTGACATGCAGTAACTATGAAACATTTATTGCGTTCAGCTGCACATCTCATCTGGAGGGAATGGGGTCTCTACATATTTAATTTTTTTCCATTAAAAACTCATGAAACAATGATCCCTTTCTCACAAGTCCCTAATCAGCTTCCATTTCCTACCTCCGGGTGGACTGTTTTGTTTCATCTAGAAGAAGGAAGGGAATCTTTCCCCCATCTCCTTTGTGCTGGTTGTCAGTGGTGCGGAAGAAGGTTGATGAAATGTCCTGATAGTGCCAAACAAGAGCAAGGCAGCAGAGGGCAATAAATACCTAGAAAGAAAGCAGCATAGGACACTTCAGATGTACTTAGATTCTGACCAGGGGTGAGCATGTGGTGTCTGCAGGTCTATAAAGAGAAATATAGGAGAATGAGACTAGTTCAGGATCTAGTCAAGCTGTATCCTCCCTGTACTGTTGTATGGCTGCGAAACATGGACACTACACCGCTCAGACTAAGCAAAGCTGGAGGCTTTACACACAAAATGCCAATGTTGTATATTGGGCATAAAGTGGAATGACTTCATCTGTAATGCAGATGTTTATGGTTGCTCCGGTCTACAGACTATTGGGGCTATTGTCTGCAGATCGTGCCTTGCGCTTTTCAGACATGTTGTGAGAATGCCACACGACGTTCCAGCGAATGCTGGTCTCCGGCTGGCTTGCAACATCCGGGATAAAATTCCACCAACCGAGGGGTGGAGGCGGCCCAGCAGACCTCCTATTACATGGGTTCATAAAGACTGCTCCAAGCTTGGACTCTTGGGCTGTCAAGCCCTTCCGCCGCACAGGAACAGACCGAATGGCGAATGATCGCTACATCTGACCATTCGGCTAAGCGTTGAAGAAGAAGACTAGTTAGGGACAAGTGTACAGGAAATAAACAGAGCCTCAAGAGCCTGCTGCTATGAAAGGCTGGAGGTAAGGATTTAAGGCTCAGGAGAGAAGACCCCAAAATCTTTGGCAGAGTGCCTGAATGATGAGAGTGCAACCAAGTGCTGCCATGAAGAATAGAGGTCCAATATAAGACTGCTACCAGCAATGTATGAGGAGGGGTGGACTTCATTTGCCATTCTGAACAGCATTTCTTTAAGCTCTTAGAGGAAGTCCTTGAGATAAAAATAAGACACTTACAGAAACATCTGATCAGAGCATGACCTAAATACATTAGACAGATAGATAGACGCTGCAAATTCAGGATTAAATGCGAAAGGAACAAAGAAGGAAAGATCAGCTGTTGCTGTCATTAGTGAATTAAGGTTACTTGAGTGAAGGATTTCTGTATTTTCAAAAATGTGACTTGCTTTTAAGTTTAACCTTAACTCTGAATTTCCTAGGTTTCTAATGTTTGTTTTTTGATCATTTCCATGTTCTTGTCAAGTATTTTCCCCCTTTAAACTGTTGAGCTATACTCTTAACCTTAACAATGTTTTTTTGAATATATGTAGAGTTTGGAATTCTGTAAAGCATTTTGTGGCTCTATAAATCAATCAGTAATAACTTGAGCTGGAACAAACCGGAAAATGATAATGCATTGGAAATGTGCCTGGAATTACTATGCTTTTGTGCTTGTAATATAACAGCTGTTAGCACCTTCCAACATGAAAGGCCAGACTCTGGCACCCTTTCTCAAGCTGGGCAGTAACATGGCTACACTGGAAACTTCAAAGCGCTGTCGTGGGAACGCTCCCACGGCAGCGCTTTGAAGTGCAAGTGTGGTCGCTCGCGAGCGCTGGGAGACAGCTCTCCCAGCGCTCCTGGTAATCCACCTCCACGAGGGGATTAGCTCTGAGCGCTTGGAGCCTGTTTACACTAGCGCTTTAAAGCGCTCAGACTTGCTGCGCTCGGGGGCAGAGGTGATTTTTCACACCCCTGAGCCAGCAAGTTTGAGCACTGTAAAATGTAAGTGTAGCCAAGCCCTTACTCTGCAAATACCTTCAGCCCATTGAAATAATGGGATCTGTGCATGTGGTAAGTGATTACTTGGCATGAGTCAGGGTAGCACAATTGTGCCTTAAGACACAGGACACAGTAAAGGGCAGGCATTGTTGTGCTGCTCCAGGACAACCCCAGGGAAGGAATAATTCCCTCCTTGCTCCAGGGGATAGAATTGAGCATAAGGATTACACTGTATAGAACTGAGATGGAAAAGACCTACAAGGTCATCAGATCCGCCCTCTTCAGGGGCTATGTACACTCAGGAGAGCAGAGGAGATATCAGATATTACTCTGGTACCAGAATCCTTAGCCCAAGGCCAAGCCAATGTACAGGAACAGAGCCCAACAGCAGAAGTGGGTGAACCCCTTTTACTGATACTGGTGTTCCCTGGAGCGGTGAGAGTATTCTCTTGACATGAAGATAAAGGATCAATTCTCCACTGCCCTGCACCACGTGTGCTCGTTCACACCAGTACAAAGTGGGTGCTCCACAAGGGTGCAATGAGAATGGTAGCATCTTACACAGGTGTAAATGACTTTATAAGGTGCAGGGCAACAGAGCATTTGGCCCTGAGGGAAATGCTGTGGCAGTTCTTCTCCGAGGCCTTGCCCCAGCTAGGGCAAAACTGAATCCAAGGTAAACCCCACCCAGCTAATATGGCTTAAAGGTGTTCAGCTGCATTTACACTATGTTCCATGTGGTGTTTCAAATGAGGTTAGCTGACATGATTTTAAATAACACCTAATGTCCTTGTCTAGGCAAGGCCTCAATGGCCCCGGTGCACTTACTGACAAAGCGTTGCTTTCATGTTATTCAAGCCAGAATTGCATTTCAGCATGGGTCCTATTGATCAAAAGCTCCTCCCTCAGCTCAACAAAGCGGCACATCTGTAAGTGACTATAATTTTGTTTTTCCTTTTTGCATCCTGGAGCCCGCCGGTGAGCCACGTGACATTTGTTGTACACATGATTCTATTTCGGTCTTCAACAAGAACCAAACAGTCCAGCAGGAAGTGGCTGGAAATTATTTTTTTGTGTTTATGTTTCATCAGGTCAAGGACAGATAGTCACTAGAGGACACACATTGAGCAATCGCCACCCCCGCCTCTCTGTTTTGCACACGGCTCTAATTTTCTGGTGACACTGAAGTAAGGAATAAATTGAAGAACAAGAAAATAAAGTTTACCCTTGGGGGAAAATGATTGGGTTTAATGATCCTGCTGCTGTTTCGATCATTATCTTTCCCTGTTGCTTATTTACATCCCATCCTGTCACTAGACACGAGGTCTGGGCTAGGAAGGGGCTGGTGGAACTTTTTAACAGCTCCACCCCTTGTATTGTTTACATCAAATAAGTGTTCGGGGCGGGTGGGGGTCGCTAACCCTAGGAGGACTCAGGTGCAATAAATTCAGCGTGGGAGCCAAGCCCAGCAGAAGCTGCTTGCTAGGTGAGTTATAATTTCACACATAATCCCAGAGAGATGTTACAGGTTGGGCTGGGCCTGTCTGGCTCCCCAAGGGGTGCTGCAGAAGATTTCCTTTTGGATCAGCTGGGAAAGAGGAGCAGGTCCTACTTGGCCCTGGTGAGCTCAGGGGGAGGTGATATGGAAGCCACACAAGGTAAGGCCACTCCTGAGAGGGAGCCATGTCCTTCTAGACAGACAAGTACAGCAGCTGGTAGAGAACTGGTACAAAAAGGATGCATTTGATCTCTTTTAACCATGCGAGTGCTGCATTATGTGCGAGGTCTGTTGGGCCCGGCTAACCCCCCTCTAGTGCTCTGCCATGTTTCTGCTATGTTTCACTGCGATGCTGGCTTTATAGAGACACGCTGGTGCTTTGAAGGACGTGCTTCATTGCTAACAGGCTAAAATCAAGCAGAGATATTTTATAGCAGGTATGGGTGAACTAGTCTGACCCAAATGAGAACCAAGGGAGTGGATGGCTCAAGGGACTGTAAATGGGAGACGGGGCTCTGCACCTCTAGGTCTCTGGCTTGGATCTATACTGACAGACAGAAATCTGGCTATCATCTGACAGTTGCTCAGTGACGTGTGTGAAATGAGTTGGTGGGCCTCTGTCTAATCAAAATCAACACAACAGCCTATCACAATCTGCTCTCATTGTCCCCACGGAGCAGACCACGGAGACTGAACTCTCCTTTGCCCCAGGTCTGGGATGGGGCATACTGCCAGGAACGACTGGGTACAATAGGACAGGGAAGCTTGCACTACAGCTGCCCATGCTATACCCACTGAAGCCTGGTTAGTGGTCCCAACATTTCCATTTCCTCTTGTCACTGCACATCAGGGTTTCTGGCCAGTGACTAGGGCTGAAATATTCATCTATTTTCCTGTGACTAGCTGAGCACTGGGAAGTACTGGTGATCCAGAAGGGTCTGGTCTCATGAAACTCCCTCTGGAGCTTCCCAGCATTAGTTTGTCCTTGAATATAGATATATTGGATCAAAATAAACCTTGTGAGCTGAATATATCCTGCTCCTAAAATTACCGCCAGCCTTCAGTTATACTGTCTCTGTTGGAAGGACAGCGAACTCAGATTATATCATAGATTGGGTCCCATTTTCACTGGGAGCCATTATTCTACATATGCTGGTTACATATTGGCTTGTGCTACTGTAGATGTCTTGAAAGGTAAACATTAGAAAATCTAGCATCCACACAAACAACCAGTGCCTGCTTTTGAGTAGGATTATACCTAAATTTGCTATATTCTGCAATATGAGAGCAAAGCAGTCATGCATATAATCCCTATATATGGGATTATATATGGTGGGGAAAAACCCACCCCCAGCCCAGAATGCACTGGGAGACTTGATATTTGGGGACAGCTGTTCCCCCTGCATGCATATATTTGTACCAAGTGTCACCATTTTTGTGCATTATGAAATGCAAATGCTGCCGTTGGCTTGGTATATTATTCACAAGCTACATGTGTAAGATTAATAAGGAAATTGCTGACTACTCACAAGGGCAGAAAGCCAGCTAATTCTTTGGGTGGATTGGCCGGGGCAGAATTTCCTCTGGAGCGAGTTTTTAAAATCAGACTTTTCCATTTTTAAAGTCTCTGCTTCAGAATAGGTGTTTCTCCCACACTGAACTTATGAACCCACTGTCTTTCTTTCATCCACACACACCCTATTCAGTCCGAGTGGCTGTTTATATGGGAGATTGATCATTACAGCAGTAATACCTACAGCAAGTACAATCTGGACTGGAGTGGGAGTCTGTAGTCTTGTACACTTGCTGTACACATACACAGTCTGAAAGCAGCACATCCAGAACACACTTAGTGAATGCAGTATATTCCATACCAAAGACTCTTCCCTGCCAAGGCTGGGCCCAGCCATTGTAAGTAGAGAATTAATGTGTTCTGCTAATCAACTATCCTTGCAATTAATAAATTTCTAGCGAAACTCATCCACCTGGAGTGCATTAGCATCCCATCATAGTTGAGCTCTCTTTACAGCTCTAGGGGAAATGTTTCACAAGGTTCTTCTCTGACGTGCTCATTTTTGGCCAGTCTCAGGGTTAGGATAAACAGATAGACACTGTATAAATTTGCTGAAATTAAGAACACATGGGGATCTCCTCAGATGAGTGATCCAGAGAGAGTTCCCTGCCTACAGGTGGCTTTTCCCCTCTTTTGGCTAATGCACAGATCCAGTGCAAAGCCAGACTCATGTGGATTTGAGACCTGTAGCAGGGAGGGAGGAAACGAGGGGCTTCCTTTCTAACATTAGGAGTTTTCGCCAAGATCTTGGTGATCTGTTCAAATTGAAGTTCAGGCTGGCTCCGGTGTAAAAGAAAAAAGACTCATGAACAGACACCGTGTTTACAAAATGCTGTGTATAAGCAGTAAACAGTGAACCAAATAACGACACACCTGAATAGGGGCAGAGAAGGACTCCTTTTCCAGCACCCCCTGTCCCCGCATGTTCTCTCCTGAAGTGCCGGGAAGCAGAGGGCAGATTGGCAGGAGTTTCCAGTCTCAGAGTAGGACACAGTGACTTCTAGGTGCCAATAATTCAGGGATTTGTAGTCGGGTGTCAGGGTGCCTACAAGGCAGGACACTTTTCATGGGCTTCTGTGGGATTTAGGGGGAGAGGAAGCAGGCCATAGAGTTTGGCCCCCCAGCAGGTTTTTGGTGGGTTTCACTCTGCTCCATTGATGCTGGTGGGGGGGCGTACATGACCCTGCATGGTGCCAGGCTCAGTGACAACACTCAGTCAACAATAAAGAATAACAAGCTGAATGAAAACTGTAGAGCATGTGGTTGAGCTGCCATTGTCGTGGAATCAATGTGGTCCAGTAACCTGCCTCTTGGCTGCTTAAAAGGTCCCTGGGAGGAGGCACCCACTGTGTATTGTATTTGATTGCGGTGCAATGCTGCTGCTGCTCCAGAGCAGGCTCTTTCCAGAGATCCGATGGGGTACACGGACCAAAGCATGCACCTTTGGTGGCAAATCCCGCCCCCAGCTCAGAGCCTGATTACACAGACCCCCGAGCTGGGAAGGGAAGCCAAGAATCCTCTCCCAAACCATGAGCGACACCACAGTGATTTCAGCAGCTGCCACGATGGTCTCAGGATTGCAGTGGCTCCGGTTGCCAATGCCCTGCTCCCACTGTTCTGGGGGGAATAGATGGTGGATAGGTAGGGTCCTCTCTGCCACCCCATCTCCCGAGCAAAGCTATATGCTCACTCCCAGAATGCCCTTCTCCACTACTCTGTGGAACTGAGCAAGTCCTGCTGTGTTCAGGATCTTCCCTGGCTAAGAAGGCAGGAAGGAGAGTGTCGGGTGAGAAGGAGGAGGACTAACATTTCCTCCACACTTACTCAAGCATTATCCAACAACAGACTCTCTTTGGGGACCAGGAGCCAGGCCCCTAACTCTCAAGGGGTCAATTGCCTGGTTTGAGCAAGCTGTAGAGCCTATTGTTTGCACTCCTCTGCTTTTGCCTGGCTTTACGTCAGCAGCATTGCGATTTGGATCCAGAAGCTGCATAGCCTTAATTCAATCCATCTCTGGTAACATAAACAGGGGATGGACTGGTCCAGTCTGCTTGAGAAGCTCACAGCATCCTGAACTGTCTGGTACTGCATTTTTGCCTGACAGGGCACAATTCTTTAGTATTCCCCACCAGATAAAAATACAGCCATTCACCAGACACGTGAAGAGGCGAGTTGGGAGAGGGGACTGGAGAGGAAGCTGTTAGTGTCTCTGAGTGATACAGAATCTGCAACAGGCATGAGGTATATCCACTGTGATCTGAACTTGTAGCATATTGTCCTGTTCGATGGCCCAGCCAGTCCATCCCATATACGCACCAAGTTTGATTTACCCCTGAGTGGCACAAATTATTAATTGCCTCAAAGTCAGAGTTTGAGACTTAAAATATTAACTTTTTTTAAATTAAGTTTTTAATGTACCTGCCATGCTGCTAAAGGTGCCAGGTACATCTAGGTAGAAGACACCTGGCATGCTGCTAAAAAGGCACCAGATACCCCCAGCACCAGGTACAGGTTCTCTTTATATCAGGTTTATTCGGGGGGGGCCGTTATTTCAGTGGGATCTGAATCAATTATATTGGTTCAGAAGGTTCAGTAAACGAGCACCTGTGAAAAGGTGAAGATGATGAGAACTGCTCTAGTTCTCCAAAGCCAATACAAGAACTTCCTGTTTTGGGCAGAGACATGTTCTTGCTATTTAAACACAAATAGGTTAACTCAGGCCTTAGCTGCAGCTGTCAGACAGAATTAAGCACTCTGGCAGATGGTGGTGAATCATGTTGAATAAAGTGTCTATTCTATGGAAGAGCTCTGTGTAAGCGTGAAAGCTTGTCTCTTTCACCAATAGAAGTTGGTCTAATAACAGATATTACCTCACCTGCCTTGTCTTTGCTCTATAGGGCCAGTTGGTTCTCCTCAAGTCCCAGTGCTGATCATCTCTGAGGCTGAGACTTGGGACATCGATGCATCCTCTTGCGTGGGCTATGGACAGTTTGTGGATTGGGATAAGATGCCCGAGTTGGATCAGCAGCCAAGCGCTCACAGTCAGAGTCTCACCCAAACCAGCAAAGAGCTTAAAAAGCTGGCAAGAGAAGGCCATTGGGCTACCAACCATGTGCTAAGAGCTCAGGCTTACCAGCAGATCATCCAGCACATCCCGTGCCGGCTTGTGACCCCCGACGCGCTGGTTTACAGGGATGTCACAAGCAGGCTGTTTGGAAAGCAGAGTGTGAGTTCCCACCCCTTGCCTGAATTCCTTGGAGGGTGCAGGATGCCCACTTACTGCCTGACTATGGAAGGTGTAACCGCCGTAAAGAAAATACTTATCTGCCTTGGCAACCTCTTCCCCGACATCACCTACAGCCCAATCCTCCCTGCTGTGGTGGCTCTGCTGCTGCACTACAGCGAAGATGAAGCTCAGTGCTTTGGGAATGTCTCTCGCCTTCTCGCTTGTAATGACTCCCATACCAGCTACATAGACCAGTCCTTCCTGGCTCACCAGGCCTCCTGTATGACTTTTGGGGATCTGGCCAACAAGCACTGCCCAGCAGCCCACAGATTAATAGCCAGCACCTCTGAGAATGTCTTTGAGGTCTATTCTGAATGGTTGGAGTGGATATTTGGTGACCTTCCATTTGATTACGCTATCCGCATACTTGATGTGTACCTGCTGGAGGGACAGAAAGTCCTCTACCGGATCGCTTTGGCCTTGCTGAGGCAACACAGGCTCTCGCTGACCTCCGGAGAACTGGAAGTGACCAATGTCAAGGGAGATCTGAAGGCTTTCGTGCAGAACATTAGGGAGCACATGACGGCTGACAAGCTCCTGGAGAGAGCCTTTGGTATTCGGCTGTTCTCCCGCAAGGAAATCTGGCTTCTTCAGATGGCCAACAGGAAAGCGCTGGCTGAGAAAGGCATAACTGTGGTGCAGCGCAGGTAGGACTGATTAATTCACCAGCGTAGCCACGTGATGTTCCCCACTGCTACTACAAACTCCACCTGGGGAGAGATGGCCTTACAGATGCTTGACAGAGAATGGGAATGAACAGAAATTATCCAAGTTGGGCCAAATTAATTCCTCTCTCCAATGCAATCTCTGCAGCTGCCTCAGAGACAAATTGTCACTGGAGTAACTAACTGCATGAGGGATGAGTGGCATTCCGAAAACAGCACTACTCACTGGTTCCCTTCTTTTTTGATAAGGGAAAGAAATTAAATAAAGGAGAAATCGCTGAATTGGGCCCCGCCTACACACACACACAGACACATTGGCTGGCCTTGTTAACTAGAATATCTGATGAGCAGAAACCACATTTTTAACAGTAATGCTGGTGTTTGGGGACTTGCAGAGCCCTCCATGATGGAGGGTTGGAGCATGGAGTCAGAAAGAAGTGCCATCTGCACGGGGAAAGGAACTAAGCTTGAGCATTGGCCTGCTAAACCCAGGGTTGTGAGTTCAATCCTTGAGGGGGCCATTTAGGGATCTGGGCCAAAAATTGGGGATTGGTCCTGCTTTGAGCAGGGGGTTGGACTAGATGACCTCCTGAGGTCCCTTCCAACCCTGATATTCTATGACTCTATGACGGGGACAGCTGCAAGGGGCAGCCCAGTGGGTGTGGTTGGCATGGAAGGAGCAGACAGGAACAGGCAGTTGTGAAGCAAGTCACACACCCTGCGATGTTTCCTAGCTATGGAGAGACTGAGAATGATTCTTGGGGAAACAAACACAGTGCACCACAATGAATCCGAAATTCACAAAGTAACTAAGCACCACAAAATCAATGGATGGTGTCCCTGTTAAACAGAACCACCATTGCAATCAAGCAGCAGTCATGATTATTAACTATCATAGCACTTAAATAAGTTTCTTGGGAGCATAGGTGTAGTTTGACTTCTATTTTTGGGGGAGCAGCTTCAGTCAGGCCAACAGGGACACAAGTAGGTGAGGGGCGGGGAATTCCACACCTGCCCAAGGCTTGCAGTTTTGGGGGGGCAATGTCCCCTCTGTTCCCTACCTCCCCAAACTATGCCCGTGCCTGGGAGATGTCCCCAATTAAGTACATTTCCTGTGAAAGGGTCTCCTATTTAACCAGAGTGCACTGTACTAATATCAGTGAAGGGCTAAGGACATTGGTGCCTAGTACTGTGCTATGACAAACACACACACAGCTCTGCCAGGGCTTCTCAGCCTGACCTGCAGCACTCTGCTATTCCAGCTGCTGACCCACATAGACCAGCTGATGCATCTTATACCCAACCTGCCAGTGCCATCCCGAGGGTGACCAGATAGCAAGTGAGAAAAATCAGGACGGGGCAGGGGCTAATAGGCGCCGATATAAGACAAAGCCCAAAATATCGGGACTGTCCCTATAAAATTGGGACATCTGGTCATCCTAGCCATCCCTTCTGCCTGGCTTGGGACCCCACAGAGGTCTGCCAATGCTGCCCTCAATCCCCATGCATAATCATGTGCTACTACATTAATGAGCATTTTGGCTGATTACTGTTAATCATTAAGATTGCAACAGCACGCAAGGGCTCCAGTCAGGATCAGGACCCCGTTGTGCTAGGTGGTGGACAAACAAAGATGAAGAGATGGCCCCTGCCCCTGTGTAGCACCTAGCACAACGAGGCTCAAGATTGGGGTCCCAGCACCTATTGCAATATTAATTTATTAATAACAGGGAGTTTCCAATCTAAAAGACACAAGAAAAGCTGAAGCACTGGGGACTAGGTTATTACTTAATAAGTGTGTGTGTTCGCCATTTTTTAGACACACCCCAGTCTTGAACTACTGAAAGTGAAGGTAGCTGTGCGCCGCTGAAATCTTTCCTCCCTCCCACAGGCAGCTGTTCCACCTGGCAGTAGACATGCTGAATTTCAGCTCCGCCATCGTAACTGCTCAGGAGATGCGCATCGTGTGGTCCTGGATTCCCGAGCGATTCTCCTTATTCCCACCTGTCCTGTTATTCTCCACCTCAGAAAACGGATACAGCCTGCAAAGGTACAGGGACAACTGCAAAATTAGAGATAATGGACCAGATCTTCAGGTGATGTAAATAGGCATAGCCCAGTCACCGTCAATGGCACTACCCTGATTTACATCAGTGGAGGATCTGGCCCAACATGTTTAGCCAAGGAAAGGAAATAATATCTGAGCAGGTTCCTAAGACAGATGGTCTGTTGGATGAACTTCCCTGAGGCCCATGGCATAGATAGCTTGACAAAGGTTTCTGTAGAGTCACTCCTTTCTAAATTTTAAACCCACATATTCCATTTGATGGCTGTTTTACCTGAGGTGCAATGAGTTTGCTGGGTCTCAGTCCAATCCATTGTGGACAGGTGTCCACAGCACAAAACCACCATCACTCTCATCCTTGCTGGGGAGAGGCCAAGGACTGAATGGGCCATGAAGACTGAACTCAGTTCTCTCTCTCTAGAGATGGTCCCTCTAGGTCAAGGTTGAGGCATGTTAACAGGGGATGTGTCTAGAGCTGTGAGTCCATGTATAAGGAATAAAAGCTCCCTTTGCCCTTGGAGCTTGTTAAGTATGAACGTTGGGAAAAAGCCTATCTTGCTCCTCCTCCCCTGAGCAAGCATGTACTGGGCACACCAATCCCCGGTCTGTGTTCTGCCCCCTCCACCCTTCCTGCAGAGGAAGTACAGTCTCATACACGAAACTGCTGTTTGCTTCATGTGGCTGTGGCTTCTGCCGAGCCCTCCTTAGCTGGCAGTGTTAGAGGACCAGACACGCAGTGACCACAGTGACGAGCAGGGTGTAAATGCCTGGACAGACAGACAGGCAGTCAGACATTGCTCCTGCGCTCTGATCCAACTTATGGAAGCAGCACAGAGCAAATGGCAATTGGTGAACTTCACCGTCACCTCTCCAGTTTGAAAATTAGCAAATAGTTGAGCGTTAAATGGGCTCCCCAGCCCCGATCCAACGTGCAGTGGAGCCAATTGTAATGGGCTTGTGAATGAGGATTTCCAACCCCTCCTCTCACTCCAGCGACAGCCGGTGCCCAGGCATTGATCATCCCCTCTTGCTCCTGCTCACATTTGTCTGCCAGGCTCAGAACTTGCTTTCCCGCCCCTTGGCCTGGGCAGATGCAGCGTGTCCTAAGAACCAGAGAGGGAGCCTGCAGCACAGGATGCAAAGGCGGCAGCCTTCAGTGCATGGCAGGGAGCAGCGCTGGAATGTCAGCTCACAGACAGGGCACAGCTCCTGCCCCCACAGTGCTTCACAATCAAAGGCAGCTCCTATGTGTTCCTGGTTCCCAGAGGCGCCTTCTCGGGGGCAGAGGAGAAAGTAAAACACTGGGGCAGCCAAGCCCAAACTGAGATAGCCAAAGGGTCCAGCTAGTTAGCAGCAGCTGCACTACACGTGCTAGACAGGCACCAGGACTTAAATTGACCCTGCCATTGCTGAGCGCTTGCAAACAAAGTTGACTTAATTTAACCCAGTCTTTCTTCCTTTCTTTCTCATGATTTTCCACCCCCCCGCCCCATCTTCCAATCCCTCTTCCTCCAAAGATCTTCAGTTACTGCCCCCTTCCGAAAATAATCATCTTCCCTAGAATAATCTTAGACTAGCTGACCCTTATGGTCCCATCTAACCCTATGTATGATTCCCCCTCTACTCCACTCTGGGGCTTGTGTAGACACAAGAGTTGCCCCAGGAGTGCTGACACTGACTTAGCTAAACCAATGTAACTACTGCGTGTGTGAGGTCACATTGCATTAGGGCTTGCACCGGTGCACCCCGTATTGCATTTGAAGCCATGGCTTGAAATTTTCCAAAGCATTCAGTGCTGACCTAACTCTGCTGAGGTCAGTACTTCCCTTGACTTGGAGTTAAGACAGTGCAGAATGCTTTTGAAACCCCCCCCCCATGCATCTACACAGCGTCAATTGCAGCACACTGCAGTATGGGTAGGCATCTCAGGATACCTGCCGCTGCTTCCCAGATCACAGCACTCAGAGCCAGTTTTGCAGCAGATGGTGGGGCTCCCTGATTGAGGACCCCATCGAACCCAAGTCCTGAGTGCCTGAGCTATGCGCACCACATTTGCGATTCTAGCCAGGGCTCACAAGTGCTGGGCTTCTGGACTTGGGTTTTGTTTTTTGTTGTTTTTTGGGGGGGTGGGAACGTGGTGGGATAAAAGGGCATTTAAAGACTTCTTTGGATAAAAGAAACCAAAGAATAATGACATGAGATGTGCAAACACTCACGTTGGAGCATTTGCTTCAGCTAAAACTGAGATGCCACTTTCATTAGCAACCCTCGTCTCATCTTAGACAGTCAGGCCACGCTTACTTCTCAACACAGGACAGCTAAAGTAGAATATATTGTATACTTAGCAACCTTGACAAGGTTCCTCCAGTATCTTAAGGCTCGTATTGCTCCTTTGTACTTCTCTTTCCTTTCCCCTAAGTGTTTGCTAGAAAAAGGTCATGCTTCTTCTTAACTGCATGTAGCGAGGGGTGCTTGTGAAATTATTTATGCAGGTTTCACAGTTTAGACAAAAAGCAGACTGTGGCCTTCTGGCATTGGAGAGTTTGGCCACTGATCTCAGCAGCGTCCGGCCTTTTATTCTGATCTCGATTACAGTGGGGTAAACCAGGAGTAACTGAGTCAAATGGGGTTACACCCCAGAAGAATGGCTGTAGAATCAGAGTCAGGCCTTGATTTTATACCCCTCCCCTTCCAGCAGGTGCTATTTTTATGCTCTCCACCAAAACCCTGCTTAAATGGAATTAACATGTTCTACATCGCGCTCGCTGCTCCTCTCGTGTTTAGATCAGGCAGCCAACTCCAAAGGGAGGGGAGGCTCTCTGCATCAGCATACAGACACGGAGCTGATACTGTGCTCCTAAATGAGCCCTTGATTGATGGCAATGGGTTGGTTCTGGCTCCCACTCTGGTGCCTGTCCCCAGGCTGCAAATAACACGCAAGGGGCTGGGGAAGACTTCAGTGGATGCAGGAGCAGTGCAGGGCTAACATAATTGGTCCTCTGCCACCCACCCTCGCTAATCCCAGCACAGAGGGCATGCTGGGGGCATGGAAGGGAAGTATATGCAGTGTCAGGACCCCAGCTGTGGGAGCGCAGGTCAAGGCCAGAGCTTGGGTTGGAGAGGACTTGATAACATGGTCCAAGGTCAGTCTAGAGGGTCAAGGCCAGAAGCAGCAATCCATCATGCTCTGGGATCAGGTCAGAGTTGAGCGAGTCAGATGAAGTAGCATTAGTGGAATCGAGGCAGGGCGAGGCATCAGGAGTGCAGCAGGGAAGTAGGAGTGAGGCCAGGTATCAGGGACAGCGACAGGGGCAGGGGCAGGAACCAGGCAAGGTATCAGGAGTACATAACAGAATCTGTTTTCAGCAGCAAGCCACAGATCCACCACAGACAGACGGCCTCCAGGTGTTTTCCCTAGGCCTTAAATAGTGCACCTGGGCCAATCAGGGAACGCATTTGGCTCCATCAGTCAGGACCTGCGTGGGCAGAACATCCAGTGCTGCTTGAACCTGTAGGGCTCACATGCTGCCATTTCCCGCTTTGCCAGAGCTGTTGAGCAGCAGCATGGACATGGCAGGAACCAGCAGGCCTGCGGGTCCTTTCCTGTTATGGAGAATCTGTGCTGCAGTGCAGCCGCTCTGACTTACACGGGGGGCTGGGCTGGAATCCCGGAAGTCCCAAGGGGGCCTAAAGCCTCCAGACCGGAGCCGCTCAGAAACCACAGGGCAGAATCTGGCTCCAGGGGCACAAGGACTGCAGAATCTCAGGCTCATAACATTTAAGAAAAACATCCAGGTTAAAACAAAGCTTGCCCTGCAACCACACCACCCAGTTCGGTCTTTTCATTCTAAGCCTGGGAATCAAGGTTAGGTTGCGTGGCAAGATTTTATGTCTGGATTGAGCTGAACAATTACTCGCTTCGCTGAGCAAAACTTATGGCTTTAGCATATCCATAATATGGCGACTTCCTCAGTTACTACACCAACACACAAGTTGCTGGAGCTAAATGATGAACTGCTTCTGCCACTCCCCTTTTATGAGTTTGCACAGGCAGGCTGTTTAACGTAACAATAGAGCAGCTATTGTTCTCCTCAATCTTTTACAGGTTGCTGTGGCTTGCTGTATTTGAAACAGGTTCTCTGAACCCCTAACCAAAGAGATCCTGGGCCAAGTGCTTCCCTACAAGATAAATCACATGGGTTCTGTCGAGGATGAGTAAAGCCCTTGGGTTGTAAATGCCAGTGGTGTAAAACTAGGGCACCTGATCCCCCACAATATATCACCAGCACCTCCAGGATAGCAATGGAAACCCCTGTAAAACCCAGACAGGGAATTACACAAGCTGCAATCCACAGAGAGGAAGTGATGGGAAAAATGCAAGGAAGGATCATCTTACAATGGGGACATGGCCTTGGAGAAAGGGGGAGGGGCAACTCATCTGAAATCACGCTGTACAGAAGGAGCAAGAACACATCAATTCAATGTCTGTATCCATCAATGCAGCCCTGGTCATCAGTAGCTCTTACAGATCTAATGTGTAGGGTGACCAGACCAGCAAGTGTGAAAAATCGGGATGGGGGTGAGGGGTAATAGATGCCTATATAAGAAAAAGTCCCCAAAATCAGGACTGTCCCTATAAAATTGGGACATCTGGTCACCCTACTAACGTGCCGTCATGTGTGCTGGGCCTAACAATTCCAGAATCAGGGGTCCTTGCTACCTTATCTTGCAGTGCACAAAAATGGCTCCTGATCTAGAGGCTCACATAAGTATTCTGGAGCCCCCTCCTTCCTTGCTGCTCTCTCCCCTCCTCCTCTGGCTGCTCTACTTCTCTCTCTCTCTCCTCCCAGTTCAGCTGGCAAAGAGACTCTCTTATTCTCCTCTCCTGAACCGGAACCCTTGCTCCTCCAGGTACATGGTGTGGTGAGGGCTTCTAAAGCCAGGACTGTTTCTGGCGCTGATGCGATTCCATTTGTGACCTTAACCGGTCTGTGGCTGTTTCCCCAGCTGAGAAATGGGGGTGACAATGAATGGGTATAAAATGCTTTGAGGTGGAAGGTGCAATTCCACATACAGAGCGAGCTCCCTCTTGCTGACCACCCCACTGCAGAGGGAGGCAGGAAAATGCTCTCCTATTTTCCTACAGTGTAAGCAGGACAGGCAGTCGGGGGGTGGGAGGGAAGGGAGGGGGAGGAGAGGGCATCAGACATGGCTCAGAAGGGAAATCCGGTTACTGGGGAAGGGAAACCAAATGGCAAGGAAACTGCGGGCTGACAGCCACCATAATTGACGCTGCTGGGAAAGTAAGCAAACTGCTGGGACCCAGAGCACTTTGGGGAGGGGCTAGACACATCACATCCAATTTGCTGCCACATCAAGGGGCCAGACAGTGGAATGACAAGGGACTGTTTCACTCCCCTGCAGGGTCTGTAGCCCCATCTCTGTGAGCCCCTGTGAATGTGACGGAGATGGCGGCTCTCTAGGGAGCCCTGTCTGCTGTAGAACCTGCCCAAATGCGTGATGGAGCAACAAATGCAGAATGGCAGAGGGCCACTGATACCTAACACCCCTGTGGCAAGGAGCTAACAAGGGACTCTGGCTCAGTGCTCTAGAAGAAGGTGAACTCCCCCAACCCCATGGTCCTGCCAATCTGCCCTAACGGAAAAACCCAGGGATCAGTTTAATCCTGTGCCAATGATCAGGAATCTCTGCAGTTAGACATCTGGGGACAGATAACTTCCTGTATCACCTCAGGTCTATCTCATCCAAGACCCTGCCTCCAGCAATGGCCAACAGCTGATACTTGAGAAGAAGGTGAAAAACCCTATGACACACCTAGTCGATAGTGCAGGAGGGGGAAATTCCCCCTGAACCCATCTCGGGCCCAGCTGATGTCCTACAGCAGGAGATGTAATCATCTGAATTATATCACCATGCAGAGATACAGATGGCATTACTGGCTCAGGAATGAGGCATCTTCTCTCTCTGATGTGGCAGCACGGCAGAATGAAGTGACCCAGGAGATGCTACAGCCTTTGCTAACCGTCTCCATTCTGCTGTAGCTCTCTCACTCGCTCACCTTCCACTCCACTGTGGTGGACCTGGGGACATTCGTTTCATGGCTACGGTAACCGTGTTAACCTGTACTTGTGAGCTCTCTGGCCCAGATCCTTGAAAGTATTTAGGCGCCTAACTCC
Source organism: Natator depressus (assembly GCF_965152275.1). NCBI lineage: Eukaryota > Metazoa > Chordata > Testudines > Cheloniidae > Natator > Natator depressus. The sequence continues at coordinate 22,393,309 of NC_134247.1, read as the reverse complement.
CACTGAAATCAAGGGGAATTAGGTGCCTAAATATCTTTGTGGATCTGGCCATTTGTGTCTCCTCTCTCCCAACCTGAGCCTCAGTGATACAGGTAGGACTGTCTGCCCCTAGTGATGCCATCTCTAGTGTCACACCCCTTCTGAGCAGCTGCTGTCCGGAAAATAGCTGCATTTTGACTGCTCTTTCTCAAAGACACGAGGTGGGTCTCAACCAGCTCCCATCACAACTGGGTCTGTTCTTCCCTTTAAACTTGGAACCACAGGGAATTTCACAGACTCAAATCTGAAGGCCAGAAGACAGCCCCCCTCCGCCCCCCACATGGGTCTTTATTTAATTATATTCAGGAGCCAAGATGCTTTGCAATGATTAAAAAAGGCACACATGGATCATGGATAAACTAGCCAAAACAAGGAAAAAGATGAGAGCAGCATGAGAAAAGAAAAGTCAAGAGACAGTTTGGAAGGAAATGTGGTAAAACGGAGATAAAAATAAGCAGTAATAGGGAGGGGACAACACAGGCCGTGGGGATTGGCTTGGCTTGTCTGAGGCCTGCAATGTGCAGGACCAGCAATGGTGTCGTTCAGCCTGTCCCTGAATCTCTGCACGGGATGTTGCCTCAGCCTCTGCCTTGCTTGTCCGTTTCATTAACCAGTTAATGAATATCAACCTGTCTGAGCAATTGCATGTACCGCCAACAGCAGTGATTCCGCGAATTGCCCACCAATGGGAAAGCACGTTGCGATGCGGTGTACAAACCCCACGCTGGCCTGGAAAGGGTTAACGAGCTGCTGTGTAGTCAAGAAGCGCTGTCCCACTACAGTGGCAAGGGAGGGGCTAAAAGAGGAGAGCCCATTGGGGGGCTCTCTGGGTGGGAGAGCAGACCTCCAGCTCTCCCTCGGTGAGTGTGGTTCCCAGGTCCCACAGATGTGCCCACACCTAAGAATAGCAGCGTGTCCACAGCAGTATGGGTGGCAGCTTGGGCTAGCCGCCCACGTACCTACCCAGGGCGTCACTTCCCAGCTCAAATGCAGCTGTACCCTGTGAGAGAAGCTGAGCTGGGAGCCAGGAATTGACTAGAGACTGCTGCCTCCCCGACGGGCAGGTAGGCCTGTTGCAATGCTGTTGTCTTGGGTTTGCTACCAGTGACTAGTCTGTTGTTGCTGGGTAAGACAGCTGCAGGTGGGGCCCTGCCTGAAGGGAGTGACAGCCAGGTAAAATCCTTTTGTCTTTTGCACCTGATCTGGGACTCAGCAGTGTTTTTTGCGAGGCCAGGAGTGACCCTGTCACAATCATGTTCTAATACCTGATGGAGTCAGGCAAAGAAGGACTTAGGAAGAAAAGTTAGACCACAGCCACGTGCTGGGTGTATTAATATATTTATATCCCACTTTGCAAAGGCCAGTAACGAGGAATGTGCCAACCCGCTGGGCTCTCTACCCAATAACTCTAGGGTAAGCTGCCAAACCAGGTCTCTCTCTCATCAGTTTCAAACTCAAACCAATCCACTTTCTTTGTTGTCACCTGCAGGTTTTACTCATGCTGTGAAGGTTACGAACCAACAGTGCTGCTCATAAAAACGATGCAAGGGGAAGTAAGTATTTCCCAAACATCGAAGAGTGCTGTGAATGTGTCCCAGTTTCTGACTGGTCTGGGGAGAAATGCATAGGAGGGCAGCCATATGCTGCACCAGCTTTGGTAAACAGAGGCTTGGAATGGGCGACAGGGAATGGATCACTTTATGGTTACCTGTTCAGTTTATTCCCTCTGGGGCACCTGCGATTGGCCACTGTCGGAAGACAGGATGCTGGGCTAGCTGGGCCTTGGTCTGACCCAGTATGGCTGTTCTTGTGTTCATACTTATTCGGGAATCAGGATAGTTATACTGGAATAACTGGGCTGTCCCATTGCCTTCTGTGGGTTTGCACCAACAGTACTGATTGGAACTTTGTAACTCACCCCACTGAAGATGTACTAGGAGGAAGAGATTCCATCCCCCTCTCCTATAGCTGGGCTGGCCCTGCAGGGCTAATAAGATTTAAAATTTATATTAGTCACTAAAACTAAAGTAGTGGCCGTGGATCCACATATGGGGCAGATCCGGTGAGTGAGAAGGGACCATTTTTACTTAGGCTCTGTCTACACTGGCACTTTCGTCTCTAAAACTTTTGTCACTCATGGGTTGTCCCCCGAACGACAAAAGTTTTAGTAACGAAAAGTGCCGGTGTGGACAGCACTTTGTCGGCGGGAGCCGCACTCCCATCAACGAAGTTACTGCCCCTTGTTAGGGGTGGTTTTATTTTCTTGCCGGGAGAGAGCTCTCCCGGTGATAAAGAGCAGCCACACGGCACACCTTACAACAGCGTGGCTGCAGTGGTACAGCCGTGCCGTTGTGAGGCGTGCAGTGTAGACACAGCCTTAGTTTCCTTTCTGTGTAGAACTGCACTTTTGGGGAAAATGCTGCCCTCACAGCCACACAGGGAACCTCAGCTCTGATCTGCTGCTCTCGAAATTCCCACATGGGGCCCACAACAAGGTACTCAAAGGAATGTGTGTGTAAATCTACTTTTGCCACCCTCGCCCTCACCCCTGCTTGCCAGCCTGTCGTTTTCAGGATTCACTCTTCGTAATGCTTTTCCTGCTGGACTGAGTCGTGAGCTCCAAACTGTTCTTCTTACTCTCCCCTTCAAGGTGTGCGGTGCGTTCCTCTCTTCTGACTGGAATGAAAGAAAAAAGAGTGGGGGAAGGTCCAGCTTCTTTGGAACAGGGGAATGCTTTGTTTTCAGCGTAAGTCTGATTCTGTTTCCTGCTGTATCTTGTTTATGGTTTGTATATTTTAAGGGTTAGTTGAGGTTTTTGTTACCCCTTGTAGAATTCAGATAGCACAGCAGGCAGATACTAGAGACAATTCACCAGTGCTCCTCAGTCCTGATAGAAGAGAATGCAGGGGAACATAGAAATCCCTATGTCAGGTCAGAGCCATCTTGCTCAGTATCTTCTCCATTCCATCCCTCTAGTCCATGCTTCTCGGTGCAATAAACCCTGCAGTGTAAGGTGCAGTGTAGCCTGCTGGAGCTGCAGCAGGCTCTCGCCAAACCAGGAGACCCTCAGTAGTACTGTGTCATGGTTACAGGGTTAGCAGCACCTCTGACCCCTCTTTGCATCCCCACAGGTGTCAGCCCTCGTGCCTTTATCTCTCCTGGGGCAGAATTCTCACAGTCTCAGACTAGCCCTGGACTATCAAGCTTCCCCAGCAGTCTACCTGGGTTCAGTGCCTGCAGTTCTTCCCTTTGGGAGCTGTGCTTAGTGGGGTATATAGTTACCAGACAGCCTGCTTACACCAGAGCAGCCTTCTTGAGCACAGGTCGGGTTAATCTTAACAGTAGGAATAAAACATAAAGAGCAAAAAGGGACTGTCAAAGAACAAAAGATCTGCAGGCATGTCTATCTTCCTGGAGCCCAGCCCCCTGTGATGGGAGCTGAGGACAGTCTAGCTTCTTCACAGTGGTGGTGCTAGGCCACTGCAAACCATGCAACCACAGAGGACTCTGAAGCAGTGGGGGACCCTAAAGCTCAGACCAGCCTGTGAGAGCTTTTCATTTGGCCTGCCAGGTGTCCGCTACTCCCTCCTGCTCCCGCTGGGGGCTCTGGCCCCACTACCCAGCCGTAGCTCCACCCAAGGCTCAGGGTGGCTCCAGCACCTGCGCTTCCACCATGGTCCCACGCTGATCTGCGTCTGAGCCCCCACCCTGGAGGACGCCCTGTAGCTGGGAGTGAAAGGGGCTATCTGACAGCCAGGGAGTGCAAGGGCCGGAGCTGCCAGGAGCCCAGAGCCAGCCGGAGCCAGGTAGCAGGACTCTCTTTACAGTGGCGCCCCCAGTAGGGAACGGGAAGGAACACCTGATGCCCAGTGAGCCAAGCAGAAGGCCCTTGCTGGCGGCTCTGGCCCTTTTCCCTCCCCTGGCTGGGCAGAGGGGATCAGGGAGGAGACTCAGATGTGGGTCTGCGCAGGGACACTGCAGCCTGGGAACAGGCAGGGGAGCCAGCGGCTGGGAGCCTAAGGCAGAGCCAGAGCTGAGTAACAGGACTGCCCAGACAGCAGAGCCCCCAGCTGGGAGCAGGAGCTGAGCACAGGCAGAGGAAGGTGGGGGACAGGACCACCTCTGGAGGGAGTCACCCACTGCTTCCCTGGGCCTCTCCCAGCACCCTCACTGCCCCCATTTTCCTCCCAGTCCCAGAACGAAGCTTTGCAGGGGACCCCAGAGAACAAACACCACCATTGCTTCTTCAAACCTTCCAGTGGGGGTCTGTGTGTGTGAGAACATCTTTTCAGCAGCAACTGCCTCCCCTCCCTAGAGAGAGTCTTTTAATCCAGCCAGAAGCCCTTTATCTTAATTTCCAAGACTCGGATTCCTGTCCCCTTGACAAACTGGTCTGGTGAGCTCAGCAGGGTATTGGAGGAAGACTATCAATGGGAATGGCTTTTGCATTATCCCTTCAGTGCTGGCAAATGGGTGGCTATCTGAAGTCATAGTACACTTTCCTGCCTATATGCAGTTAGCCTTGTCTTGAATTAACCTCATATTCAGACAGTAAGCCCCCATACAACAATCAGACAAAACCATATAGTATTCATGAATTGTTAGCTGCCCCACTTCCCACACGGAGCTGGAGTCCTTCCAGCCCAACCAGGAGATTCCCCCCAGTGATACCACAACCATCCTACACTGTAGTGACATTGGTGGAGTTTAGCACTAGTAAGCCCTAATGACCAGCCACCACGGATGGACCTACCTCTAATATCCACATGAACAGCCAACCAAACCACCCCACAGAACATCAACCGTAGCAGGATTTGGAAGGCTATGCCACCCATGTGTTGCTTTTGTTTTAAAGGTACGCCCTGAAATGGAGAGATACGAGTGGGTGTTCATCAAGAAACCAGAGCTGACCAAAGCAGTGCCGCGCTCCCCATGCCAGCGCCTTCCTTCCCCCGCCTCCCCTGTCCTCAGCACACCTCCTCCCGATGGCCACTTAGCCAGTTCAAACCATCTGACTGTGCCTGTGTTGCAGAGGGCTAAAGGTCGCCTCTCCCCATACCTGGCAATCAGACACTTCCTCCTGCCTTCAAAAACAGCCTCCATGTTCATGTCCGGGACTCGGGAAGGAATCGTTATTGGTAACTATGCTACCATTACACACCCTCATACACTCGCAAGAGAGTCCAATGCCCCTGCCCCAAAGCACTGTGAGACAGACTGTGTAATTTACACACAGCCCTCAGAGGGATAGGATGGAGCTGTACCACTTTGCTCCAGAGAGCACAGCGGGAAAGTACATGCTAAACTATCCCTTGGGGTGGCAAAGAGTGCCCCACAGTTTGAAAACCATTGCCTGCCTCCTGCCAGGAGCCGGCGGATCAGAAGCTGGTGGGAGCTGCTCGGACCACTTGGGCCTCTGGCTCTCCACGCTGTGTGAGCCGGGGAGCGCTGGCTGGCTGCCCGGCAGTTCTCTCTGCCCTGGTCCCTGAGCCAGGCCACCTCTGCACAGCCAGGCGCCCCTGGCACAGCTCCAAGTTGTACCCCTGATGTGCTTTTGCCTTTCCCCCGAAGAAGCCCAGCATCAGCTGGCCCCATGGAGCAGGCCTCTGCCCGCAGAGCCCAGTTGCCATGTGATCCTCCCCAAAGCCCTTGCTCGCCGCTGCCCTGGTGCTCCTGGTTCTGCTGCTGCTCCTCAGCCCAGAAGTGACGCATGGGGTGTTCACGTGCCCCCCCGGAACCTTTAAATTGTGCCCCCCCCCCATCAAAAGTTACGCATCATCTCTGATAAGTGGCATGGTTAGGGTTCTTATCAGACAGGCCAGTCTCTCCATTCACCCATTAACCTGGTGACAGCAGGTCCCCAAAAGTTTCTGACCTTCTTTTGCAGGTGGTGGTGGAGGCCAAGCGCTGTACATTGATGCCGATCTCTACTATGGGAGAACAGAGCACTGCGAGACATTTGACAACCCTCCTCTCTGTCAAGAGAACTTCCAGGTGCAGCTCCTGGAAGTCTGGGGCTTTCAAAATGCCTAATCACCGTGAAATCGCCGCTCCCTGTACCATATTAAGGAATGAGAGATTCCTCTCCACTACACAGGATACCATGGCTGGTGATGAGCCAGTTGCGATCAGATGACACACAGATGCCTGACTCTAATGGAGGGAGTCCGCACATGGATTTCTCTTGCGGCTCTGAACCTCACTGCTGTTAGCCATTCTCCATATCTTCCCTCTCTGTCACAGGGCAGAGTTATATTATGGGAACTGCCATACTATAAATGTTTAATAATCATTAATAACAAAGGTCCAGAACCTTCACACACAAATCAAACCAAACCCCAAACTTTCTGAGGTTTGAAAAAATTGAGTTAATTTTTGAGGAGGGAGCAGGCTGGATTCGACAGTTTTCCTGTCTCTCTGTGTTCTTGGCTTCACTTTGAAGTGGAAATACCACAGACCTCATGGTATCTAGCACTGGGCTATGAATCTTGCTGGGACTTACAAGACCTCCATCCTGGTTCCAAGCCCAAAAAGGTTTTTATTACCATGAGTGGAACCTATATCATCTTTGAGGATTGACAGTCACTATTAGAAGTGACACCTGTTAGTCCTCATATAACACAATACTAGTAGCCCTCATGTACAGCTACCATTGTTAGCAATGGAAGTTGCCAGATAGTTACCATCAGACCTGTGTCCATTAATTTTCTGTACCATCTCTTAAAATGAAACCCATCAGGATAAACTGAAGGTGTCCTCAAATACCCACTAGGCTCTACTCCAGCCTGAATAAGTATAACTTTGTAGTTGTGCATTTGCACTACACATGAATGCAGGCAGGTGATCTGCTTCTTGAGTGGACAGATAATGCAGGACAACAGCAGATCACAGTGGGCCTTTGGTATGAAAAGGGTTGGTGAACTCTGGGGATCAGGAGATTCCCTAGAGGGAATATTTTTGGCCAACCATCTCTACAGGCTTCAGACCCCTCAACATTTTCCATAATATCATGACACTTCAGTAAAAGGTTTGTCATAGGGTCAGAATTACTTTCTCACTCCACGAGGTATGGCTTTCAGGATCAGAGTTGCAACATGTCAATGGATCAGCCCAAGAAGGCGCCCTGCCACTGCACCTGCTTTGTGGATAAAGAGAGGGCTTCAATCCCCAGGACTGTAAATCACATCACTAAATTAGTCTAAAAATATGCAAATCCACAGTTATGTCATTTATTGCCAGCATAATATCTTATTGTAAACCCCCCTCATTGGGATGTTTATACTCACATGAAAATGTGTATTCAGAGAAAAGGCTTAGGATGGTAGTTGCAAGGATCTAAATAGTTAACACATCTAACAGTTTTCAGAGTAACAGCCGTGTTAATCTGTATTCGTAAAAAGAAAAAAGAAAAGGAGTACTTGTGGCACCTTAGAGACTAACCAGTTTATTTGAGCATGAGCTTTCGTGAGCTACAGCTCACTTCATCGGATGCATAGCATATGCATATGCATAGCATAGCATAGCTATGCATCCGATGAAGTGAGCTGTAGCTCACGAAAGCTCATGCTCAAATAAACTGGTTAGTCTCTAAGGTGCCACAAGTACTCCTTTTCTTTTTTCTTTTTACATCTAACAGTCTAATCTAACATCCCATAGCTATCAACATCAGGATAATAGGAAAGATGAAATATTAACATATACATGCTGACAGGCAGGATAAATACACTCAATGGGTTTTGGAACCTATGTGTAAACGATTTAGCTTGCAGAAGGAAAACATATTCAAAGCCCAAATACATTTTTCCATTTACAGTCTGATTTTTCTTGTGTTCATTTTCTCTAGCTATTCAGAGCAGAAGTAATCAATACCTCCAAGGGAAGCAGTCCCAGAAATGCTATGAGACAAGAAGAGGGAATAATAGCAAACTCACACACTAGTCAGCTATGCAGCCATGTGAATAATTAGCAATTACCTCTATTCTTCGGAATGCATCTTGTAAGATAAAAGATATGATGGGGCTTGAATCTCCACTCCCTCTCATCAATTTTATGCTAGTATAACTCCACTGAACGTGACAGATTTTAAATGTGAGGAACAGAATAGACTCAGAGCCTCAGTGTTTCAGACAAAGCAATGTGTGTAGATGTTCTGAGCAGGTCCTTTTGCGGATGCCATCGCATATTTCAACGGGGCTCACCTTTTTCCTACAAGCTTCCTATTTTGTCATCTCATGAGATCTGACAGTTATAAAAGTGAGGCATAAAGATCAGTGGTATCACTTCATGCCTTGCCTCTGGCTGAGACACGCTTTTTTACATTTGAGTTCTGCTAAGATTTTCCCAGTGTTTCCCTTTTTCCAAGGCCCCATGCCGGACCAGCCTGTCTCCCATCAGGTTTCCCATCAGACTCCATCCTTTCCCAGGGGCTGAGTTTGCTGCCTCTATAGAAATCCTGACCCCCCCCCCAAGCTCAAAACTCTTCTTACTTAGCTGTCCATCTTTGCTATGTCTTTGTGTATTGCCTGGATCAAGATTCAGGGTATTTGATTGTAAAGGGGAACTGGGTCACATCCAAAGTACCTAAAACACTTGAGACTTGAGGCCTCATTATCTGTCTTTGATGCAACAGCAAAGCCTGCCAACCTTTGTGATGCTGTATGTGCTACATACCCAAGCTATCTGCGGATTTCAGCTGTAAATCACAATAAATTATCAGGGTGATTATTACATTCAATTCCCATGATCTGCAGAGTGGTCTTTGTCACTTTTAAAATGTATTTATTATTTTACTTTCTTCTTTGCACTTTTATTCTTTTGCTGTGTAAAATTCAAAACAATGAAAGGAAAAAAACCATAAAGCAGTGCGGGCTGGGTGGCTCAAGGGCTTGGTAATGGGATATAAAGAGCTCTTTCATCTACCTAAGGTACTTATCTGCCCCCTTCCCCATTACTATAGTATCTGAGCACTTCACAATCTTTTAATGTATTTATCCACACTGCAACTCTGTGAGATAGGGCAGCGCTATTATCCCCATTGTACAGATGGAGAACAGAGAGGCTAAGTAACTTGCCCAAGGTCACACTGGAAGTATGTGTCACAGCAGGGAACTGAAATCAACGCTCCCAAGTTCTAGGCTAGTGCCCTAACCACTGGATCATCCTTCATCTCTGTTGTGCTGTTACTTGACTACAGCTCAGGTCAGCAGAGCCGGAACTTCGCTGCTTCTTGGTGACCTATGTGAAATGAGGTGGTGGATCTCACTTCATTCTCCAGGGGACAGATAATCACATCACAAAACTACTACAAGCACAACTGTCATTCTGTAATGCCCTTCCTGCAGCCTTAACAGAGAAGCCTAGAATTAAAAGGGTCGTTGGAGACTGAACACAACTGAGTTGTTCCTTCCACATTAGGGTGGACACATCTTAGGGTACCTATTTTTATCTAACAGGATTTCAAATATGTATAATAGGCCAAATTCACTACAGTGTAACTCCAAAGAATCCCATGGATTTACATCAGGGATGAATTTAGCCTAATTAATTTATTTTAATGTCCCATTATTACATATACCGATGGGGAGCTCTGGAAATATGCACATATTCCCTTGTTCCTTTCAATGCCCCAACATTTAAACATATGCATGAGCGGCACCACAGATATATGCATGTGATGAATCAGGAGTTCTGCACCTGTTTATTGCAAAGATAGTTTGATCAGGAAGGCTCTTTTCCATTTTCTTTTTATACTTTAAATTTATTTCAATAATCTAAAATAAACAAGAAAATTCAAGCAAATTTTGACATTAATTGACATTCAGGTTGGGAATTTAAACACAAACTGAGAATTCCCATAGCAACTGCAACTCAGTCACTTTATACATTCAAGTCAGGTCATGAATCTGACAGCACACAGCGTAATGCAAAATGCTGTATGTACAGGTGAGAAAGTAACAGTCTCTGTGGGAACAACAACTTTGCGTTTCCTGACTTTTGTGCCTGTAAAAGTTCAACAATAATGCTGTATGGATGAGATTCATTAATGCAAAGGTACTTACACTACACTGATTTGCTTTTTAAATGGTACCCTTCTACACGTACAGCAGGACATGCTTATCATCCACATCTGAGGCAGGCACATATCTGTGACCCCTGTTTATCACACTGATCATAATAATCTCACTGTTATTTTGTGCTTCTGACATCTGCTTGAGCCAGCTGTAGCCTCTTGTCTTTTACTTAGATTGTAAGCACTTTGGGTCTGGGGCAGTCTTTTTGTTATGTCTGTACAGTGCCTAGTGCAATAGGATCCTATCTCTGGTGGAGGCCTCAGTGTGTTCCACAATACAAATAAATGATACTATCCTTATAACAAGCAAACACACATCAAAAGGATTTAGAAGACAAAACTAATTCCCCAGGTGGGTTGCACAGATTCCTCATAAGAAAGCTTTCCTTTCATTGTACCAGATAGAGCTGCCATATGAAAGTAGGGCAAGTAAACCAGCACTCTTAAAAAGTAGAACGTTTGGCTTCCCTGTCTTAGAAGAGGCAAAAAGTGGTGGCTTTGCTGAAAAGTAGGCCAATCCTACTAAAGATAGGGTCTCTGCTTACTGTATCAGAGGGATAGGAGCCAGGTCAAATGGGAAATAAAATGAGGGAATAACTGGATAATTCTGGACATTTTCATTTACACACATTCATTTTGCTTGATAATGAGGAAAAAAAGTGCCAAGGAATGTATACTCTTGACTCTAAACCACACAGATCAGCAAAGTGGCTGGCAACTTTCAGAACTCCTGAGTGACACTGTGGGTGAATTGGTTAGCAACAGCTATATAAATATTTGATCCTAGCATTACTCTTTCAGAAGAAATCTAAAAATACAGAAAAATAAGCAGCATGTACACTTTTCTCCATTTAGAGCTTCATTGCCGTGTATCTCCAAAAACCAGAGAGAGAGAGAGCAGCAGAGCCTCAAGTTGGCTCCAGTCACAGCAACACTAGCAGCAGGCAATAGGGAACCAGGAGCGCTTTTCCTCAATGGTTCTGGCACTAGTGCCAACTTGCAATGTCCTGACTGGTGTGTGTCCCCTACTGCCCTCTGCTATGAGGCCTAATCAGGTATTTGATTGTCTAGCTCTCCAATGCTTTAGGGTTTAGGCCAACTAACTATTTAGACTGATCCTGACCTGGTTCCATTGAGATCAACCACTGGCATCTTCCAGCATATTCTGCATGCAGGATGCACCCTGGTGTGGGTCACCTCCAGGCAGGGTGCATCCCAGGGTGTGTGTGAGGGGGTGGGAGGGATGCTGGGACCCCTACAGGCAGGGCACACCCTGGCGTGGGGATGCCCAGTCCCTCCAAATGGGGTGCACCCTGGTCCGAGGTTGCAGGACATGATGTCCCTCCAGAGGGGCACACCCTCAGCTGAGGATGCGGGTCACTCTGGGGGTGCAGGAGGGGATGCCCAGTCCCTCCAGATGGGGTGCACCCTGGAGCGGGGTTGGGGGATGCCGGGTCCCTCCAGGCAGGCACACCCTTGGGTGGGGATGGGGGAGTGGAAGCCTGGTCCCTCCAGGCGGGGTGCACCCTGGAGCGGGGTTGGGGGATGCCGGGTCCCTCCAGGGGGGCACACCCTCAGGGGCATGCTGGGTCACCCCAGGATGGGGGAGCGGAAGCCTGGTCCCTCCAGGAGGGGTGCACCCTGGAGCGGGGTTGGGGGATGCCGGGTCCCTCCAGGCAGGCACACCCTTGGGTGGGGATGCTGGGTCACCCCAGGATGGGGGAGTGGAAGCCTGGTCCCTCCAGGAAGGGTGTACCCTGGAGCGGGGTTGGGGGATGCCGGGTCCCTCCGGGGGGCACACCCTCAGGGGCATGCTGGGTCACCCCAGGATGGGGGAGCGGAAGCCTGGTCCCTCCGGGCAGGGTTGCATCCCAGGGAGCCTGCTGGTCTCTGGGGGCTGCACCCTGGATACCCAGGCTGTGTTCATGGGGGATTGGGTTCACAGTAGTGTCATGACCTCTGCCCTGAGCTCGACAAGGTGCTTTGGGGTCACGACCTTTGCCCTCCTGCTGCATCCCCTCCCTGCTCCTCTCCTCCGGGCCCAAACTGTGGTTCTGCGCATGTGCAGCCTTCGGGGGGGGGAGGGGTGTCTGGTGCGCAGGCGCGGTTTCCATAGCGCCGGGTATACACAGCCACCGGCGGAGGGGAGCGAGGGCCCGCGCCATGGCGGGGGAGCCGGGACCCCAGGGTGACGCGCTGTGCGAGCTGGAGCTGCAGGCGGTCATCGGCTTCAACGGTACCGCGCCGGGCTGTGCAGGGCCGCTGTGGGGTGACCCTGCTGCCAGGGCGTCTCCGTGGGGGGGTTGGGGAGATCTAGTGGGGGGTTGGGGAGATCTAGTGGGGAGGGCTGTATTGGGGGGCTGGGTGGGGGGGGTTTGGGGAGATCTATTGGGGGGCTGGGTGGGGGCGTTGGGGAGATCTAGTGGGGAGGGCTGTATTGGGGGGCTAGGTTGTGGGCCCTGATGGGGGGCTGGGGGAGATCTAGTGGGGAGGGCTGGGTTTGGTGGGGGGACCTGAGCTCAACTCACAATCTATTTCAATCTCTGATAAAAGGCCCCTCCCCCATCCCTGGGGAGCGGTGACCTTCCTCTGCGGGTCCAGCGTGTTTGAGGGCTGTCTTGGGGTCCCATGCACACCCTGTTGCTCTCCTCTTGCCAGGTCCTCTCTCTGGACCCTGCCACTCCTTTTAACTGACTAAAGACATCTCTGCCGGGCAGAATTGCCTGCGGAGCAGTGAAGTCACCCCACCCCCATCCGGCCTCACCTAGCCCCCCCACACCCCAGCCTCTCATTCTGTCACCCACATCAGCCTGTTTTCTTCATCATCGCTCTTCGTCTTGGGTCTCGATTTTGTAACCTCAAGGCAGGGGTGCATCTCTTGCACCTGTCAGTAAAGTGGCACACCTGCCTGCTATGCTACATCAACAATAACATCTGGACTAGCGTGTGATCCTAGTGAAGATTATGTTAGTTTCCATAGGAATGGCCGTAGTTTCGGAATCCTGAGATCCAAAGCTTTAAATCTAGTTCTTGTCCTTGCCTGTGTTCTGCATGGGTCTTTGGTGGATGCAACAGAATTCGTGCAGTTTACTGTGCATCTCCTGATGAGAATTTTAAAACTAATCTTCCATGTATGTGCTCTGCATGGATGTTAAAATCCCAAAGCACTTATCATAAGAGTAGGGGTTTGCCCTAGCTTCTTGTCCAAAACCTCCTCTCCCCACATTGTTGCACAGTGTGCCCATTATCTTCTAGGCTGCCCAGCTCTGTGTCCCAGAGGTGGATGCACTTTGATACTGATGAAGGGATATTACGTTTCCAGAACTCCTTTCATGGACCTTTACAAACGATAGACATTCAGGGATCCCTTTGCCAGCCCCCAAATGCATGTGTCTAGCTCAGACGCACGAAGAACACGGGTAAGGCCAAGAACTGGATTTGAACTTTTGGTTCCATGGATTTCAAGGGAGAGCAAAGGAGAGGGTTTGTGTGACAGAGAGAGAAACATGGGGAAATATTGAAAGGGAGTGAGTGTAGGAAAAGGGAGGTGATAATTGAATGTGGGAGAGGGAATAAATGAAGAAGGGAGGGAACAAAGGGGTCGATGGAGTCGATTGTACTTATCTGGCTCCCCTCATCATAGCATCTGAGCACCTCACAATCTTTAATGTATTTACCCTACTAACATCCCTGTGAGGCAGGGCAGTGCTATTATCCCCATTTTGCAGATGGGAAACTGAGGCACAGACCGCCTAAGTGAGTTGCCCAAGGTCACAAGGAAATGTGACAGAGCAGGGAATTGGACCCAAGTCTCCCAAGTCCAAGGCTAGTGTCCTAACCACTGGGCGAGCCTTCCTCCCTCTGGAATGAGGATGAGACTGTGGTCAGAGGTTATAAACCCGAGCTCTGGCAGCCATTCCACACATACGGAAAAATGTAGTAGGAACATTGATCATGCTTTCCTGATTTAGAAGTTAAAGAACAACTCTCTTCTGAAAATTATGCTTTGGCCAAACGCAAGTTGTTCTTAGATATAAGTTATTGGGCTCAATACAGGGGTAATTGGGTGTAATTTAAGAGCCTGTGATATGATTATCTAATGATCCCTTCTGGCCTTAAAATCTCTGAATTCTGTCTCTTACTCCCTTTCTGTTGTAGGGCATATACCTTCCGGTCTGATCTGCCATCCTGATCGGGAGCACTTTATCTACCCTCTGGGATGTACCATAATTATTCAAGGCCTGAACAACAACACACAAGCTTTCCTGCACGGCCACACTAACAATGTCTCCTGTGTTGCTGTGTCTCGGAGTGGATGTTATGTTGCTTCTGGACAGGTCACTTTCATGGGCTTCAAGGTGAGTAACATTTTTTAAATGATTACTTTAACTTTTGGGGAATTCTAATAATGACTTCGGGGTAAGTATCAAACTGAAATCTTCCTCCTCAGAGGACTGATCTTGCAGCCCATAGTCTTGCGTGTAGTTCTGTTGACTTAGTAGCACAAAGCCTGTGAGTAAAGGCTGTCGCAGCAGGCCCTGTTATTTTGAACTACATCGGGATAAGCTAACTGTATCGGAGCTGAGCTTTTGGCAGTGGGAGTTCTTGTTTTTTAAACAATAACTGAAGCTTTTGTTTTGAGGGGAAAAGTGCTAGAAGAAGAAAAGCATTTCAGGGGAGTGGGAGGCATGGCTGTGGTACTCTTAGATCTCCCTCCGAATTGCTATGTGATTTTAAGCAAATCACTTAGGGTAAAATTTTCCAAAATACCTAAGTCCCATTTTCAAAAGTTACTTAGGCGCCCACCTCCCATTAGGCTGCTAAATGTATAAATCACGTTTGAAAATGGGACTTGGGCTCCAGAGTCACTTAGGTGCTTTTGAGAATCCTACTAGGTGCCTAACTGCATGTTTAGACACCTAAGATCTTTGAAAATCTGGCCCTTCTTAGTCTTTTTCACGGGAATAAATGAATGAATTTAATTAATTAATTACTATTTGTAGGGCACCTTAAGATCCTTGTACGAAAGAGGCATTAGCACCTTGCAGTATTTTAAAATGTCCAGTTTTGGACCTCTCAATCTTGTACATTGTCCCTCTTTGTCCTGTTGTCCCTGATGTTACACTGACTCTAAAATGAAACACAGTCTTAAACTGGGAAGTCCTTCTTTTCTTTTGGGAAGTCTCTCAGACCAGCTCTACACAGTGATTTCCGCCAGCATCATGATGTCAGTCAAGGGTGTGAAAAGGTAAGAGCCGCCCAATATAGCTGGGCTGACAGAAGCACCTAGTATAAAGCTGCCCTTTTGCCAGCATAGTTTATTTTGCTCATGGGGGGGTGGCTTTACTATAGTGGTACAAAGAGCAGCTTTGCTGGTATTATATGCCTCTGTTCCTATACTGGTAAAGCACTCCTAGTGTAGACATGGCCTTAGTGTGACTAATCTGAAGAGTATTCATACAAATGGAGTCCTGGGCTGGAAAGAAGCCTAACTTAGAAGCACCTTTTGCATCTAAGAACCTGAGGATATTCTAACTAATGTTCTTTGGGCCCCAGGCAGATATAATTTTGTGGGACTACAAGAAGAGGGAGCTGCTTGCTCGGCTGTCACTTCACAAGGGGAAAATTGAAAAACTGGCATTCTCTCCAAATGACCTTTACTTGGTGTCACTGGGAGGCCAGGACGACGGCAGGTAACAAGATTAAATTTTGAATCTCCCTCCTCCCCCGTGAAAGAGGTCACATAAGCAGAGGGCCAGGTTAAAAGGAAACTTCCTGTGCCTGAGGACCAAATAAATGAAGGCAAAAATGCTGCTGGCAGCTTCCGCTCCTGCTATTGTGAGTTTGATTCCCAGCACAGCCCAAAATGCAGAGGGGAGTCGAAGCTGGTATACTGTGCACCTTCTCTCATATACAGTGTAATTCACGCTAATTTACATGTAGGCCGCTGACACATCACCTCTGAACCTTATTGCCTGAGTTTTAGGGAATCTGTTTGGCTTAACGTATGGGCATGAAGAAGGTATAAATTACATCAGCGTAGGTTCACCTTTGAATTTGGTCCAGAGAGACTGTCAGGAGCACACTCTCCTTCTCATCCCTCATGACAGAATTATTTGTCAGTCACATTCCCATGCAATGAGGGGAGCTGGCAGCTCCAGGTTTCTCTGCACGTGGCTTCTGTCCTCGTCAGTCATTGGATGGGGCTTATACACCCAGTCATAAGTGCAGGGAAAAACATTCTGCCTTTAACGATGAGGTTCTCTGCGGAGCTATGCAATGGTTTGAAAGCATGGGTCTTCTCAGGGGAGTCGTATGTCTAAAACTGTGCATCTCTCCGCAGATATCCCCGTCATTGAGTTCTGCCCTGGGCCATGTTACATCCCATCTAGTTTTTATTTGAAATATGCTGTTTATACTGTATGGTAAACTGAGCACACAAATAACAGAGGGAGACTTGAATACACGCAGGGCAATATATACTTTTTTTTTTAAATGGTGAGTTAATTGAGAAGAGGTGAAAGTGGAGGAATACTATTGTAGCACAGATGAGAAACAGACATAGGGCCCAGTCCTACAAACACTTATTACTGGGTGTAATGCTTACTACCAGGAGCAGCCCCATTGACTTCAATCAGGACTACTGTCCTTGGTGCTTACTGAGTGTTTGCATGGTTGGGCCCTATTTCAAGGCAAGTTGTGTGCGGTCCTGACTTGCATCATCTCTGCTACTCCACTCGTGGCCAGTCGAAAGCCAAAGATGTGAAATGATACGGTGTCTTTATGGTGTGCGTCACAGTTTCAGGGTAACTGCACCTGTATTTCCCCCTCCATGGTCCCTTGAGGGTACCCTCTTAAAGGTTTCCAGCTTCCAGCCATCACCTCTCCTAGGCAGAGACCCATGTAGCACTCCCTTCTGACTAGGGTGTTTAAGGCTGCACATCTCTGTGATTTATACTGTCATATCCACAACAAGCGAGACTGCCTAAAAGACCAGCGCCTGCATTTTGCCTGTTCTCCGAGGGCTCTGACTAGTATATGACCAGCAGTTACAAGTTACAATACAGCTCCTTCTTAGCAATTACCTTTATTCTTAAGGTGAAAGCATAACAGAGGAAATGTATTAAAACAATAAAAGAAATTACACACATGCTAAAAAGCTTATCAGAGGTCACCCCAACTCCAAGCTAAAGGTTTTGGAAGGTTTTAGCCCTTCAAAACCCACAACTGGGTTTTCCCCATGATTACAAGTTAATTTGTCTTAGAACCAGAATGCTGGTCTTGAGTCAGTTTAAGCTTGGGCTGTTTATCCAAGTCCTTTCTTTGTATGTTGGTCTCTGGAGAATCCAGTTTGAATCAGAATATGTGAGCATCCCCAGGAGGTGGTACCTGTCTGGAGGTATTATACCCTGAGTGATTTGCCATAATCTTTCCCTGCTGTTTTCACTTCCTGGAGAGATCTGTAATGTGAGAACCTCACCTGTGATATTATATAAAAGCCACTGGGCTGTTGTGATTTTTTCTTCAGATGTTTTATACAGATAAGCCAGGTATCTTCCATCCAGGAGAAGAATGACAGTACATATAACGGAAGGCACAAAAGCCTTAAGAGAAGCTACAAAACAGTGACTACGGTAGCGTTCCTTGACAGAAATATGACATTCTGGCTGAGGAGCAGTGGTAACCCTCCCTCTGTGGCGTTCATACAGTGCCTGGTCCACAGTGATACATAACCCATTCATACACTTAATACAATATGGTCTCCAAAAGATATTGCAGGAAGTTGTCCTGTCTGTCACAATGGGGACAGGATGAGATCCATTCGATCAGTTTCTAATGACGACCTAAGACATGATTAAAATCTTGGCCAAGAGAGGTTAAAAGGCTAGTGCACAAACCCGTTAAGCTGCTTCATGAACAAGGGACGTGAATTCCAATTCTATATATCTATTTTCCAAAAAGTGTGGGTGAAAGTTTTCCATAGTTATAATCTCTGAAAGTGGCCACAAGCCTGGATTCACCTAGCAACGTGTTTGGGAAGATAGCCTCCCTCTATTGATTAGTGACATTTTCTTGTGATTTAAACAAGTTGAAACTATTTTTTAAACCCTTCTTTCCCTGCAGCGTGGTTGTATGGAGCATAGCTAAGAGAGATCCCATCTGCGGCAGCCCTGCTTCAGCCCGTAGTGCTGGAAATGCTACTGTCCTGGCATTCTCCAACTGCAGAGACGAGGTGTTCGTTAGTGCTGGAAAGTAAGTCTTGTCTAGCCAACAGTAGAGAACTGTTGAGGGGGGAAAACCCACAAAGCTATTTCCTTCTGCAAAGACTGTTTACCTAGATGGAAGGAAAGTTAAGCAATGTGGAGTGTTAACGTTTTTTCCTATTACTGTCAAGGGGCCTATGAATATCCATCAGCTTGTCCCTTACAGGCATTTCTGCTTGTTCCACACAAAGTGTTTTCAAAGCAGTGCACAGGGAACTGATGCATGCAGTTCCGTTACTGATGGCAGGGGTTTGTATTCAGCACTCTCCATGCAGCAGGTAAAATATTTGCTTCCTAATGTTTACCCAAGAAGAGCAGTTGATAAATGGCTCTGAACAATGGCATGTTAATGCAGGAGCAGTGACAGCTCAGAGATTGCTGGATTTTTTTCTTTACTGCATATCACAGCCAGTGAGGGTATCACCCTGTACGGTATAAGAGAGCCCTTTGATGCAAAACAGTCACGTTTCCACATTTAAATATAGTATTACTTGTATATGGCTTGCTTTTCAAAGATGCTGGAGATCTGCATCTCCCATTGAAATCAATGGGAATTGTGGGTGCTTCTGAAAATGATGGCAATGGCACTCCAAGTGTTCTGACAGAATATAGGAAAGAGAGGGTCCCTGCTTGAAGCTCTCTCAGCCTAGATTTAGACACAGCGCTGCAAGTGATAACCAACGAAGGCAGATTGAGGAGGTTACGGATTTGCTTGTCAGTCTATCCACACATCCTGTTGGTTCTGATGGGTTTTTCAATTAGAAATTAGAGTTGGGTTTTTAAAATGTGGTGAGCAGTAAATGCTCAGGGAACAAAGCATGCGTGATGAGGGGGAGATAGTACAGGAGTGGAGTGACATGAAGGGTCTTGAGAATAGTGGTCGGATGAGGGGTAGGGAAGGGAAGAGGTGCGAAAAAGCTGCAATTCCTTTTCAGTGGCACTGTGCTGTTTTATCATTATAAATACTTCCAGCTCTGGTTCTACAGCCCCATCCAGCTCTCTGGTTGTACTATCCACTAGGAGGTCGAAACAGAGAAGCAAACTGCTCACTGTGACATATCCCTAGGCCCTTGTGCTCTCTGCTTGTTACAGTGCCTTGGTGGTAGAACAATTCTGATTGACATCCTCATTCTTTCTTCACTTATGTAGTGGTCCTATGATCTGATCATAAGATAGTAGTAGATTCATAGACTCCTAGGCCAGAAGGGTCCACTGTGATCATCTGGTCTGACCTACTGTATAACGCAGGCCATAGAACTCCCCCCCAGCCCCTGCCCCCCAAATTCCTAGAGCAATATCTTTTAAAAAACATCCAGTCTTGATTTAAAAATTGCTAGTGATGACGAATCCACTACAACCCTTGGTAAATTGTTCCAATAGTTAATTACCTTCCCTATTAAAAATGTACACTTTATTTCCAGTCTGTATTTGTCTAGCTTCTACTTCCAGCCATTGAATTGTGCTCTACTGGCTTGAAAGCCCATTGTCAAATATTGGTTCCCCATGTAGATTCTTATAGACTGTAATCCCATCATCCCTTAACCTTCTCTTTGTTAGGCTAAATCGATTGAGTTCCTGGAATCTATCACTGTAAAGCAGATTTTCTAGTCCTTTAATCATTCTCATGGCTCTTCTCTAAACCCGCTCCAATTTATCCACCACCTTTTCGATTTGTGGACACTAGAATAGGAGACAGTACTCCAGCAGCAGTTGCACTAGTGCCAAACACAGAGATAAAATAACTTCTCCGCTTCTACTTGAGAGTTCCCTGTTTATGCATCCCAGGATCACAATAGTTCTTTTGGCCACAGCATAGCACTGCAAGCTCTTGTTCATCTGATTATCCACTACCCTGCCCAAATCTTTTTCGGAGTCCCTGCTTCCCTATAAGTATGGCCTCCATTCTTTGTTCCTAGGTGTATATGTAACCCACACACCTTCTGGGTGTGGTGGTCTGTCCCATCTAGTGACACTGAGGCCACTTAGCAAGATAAAATGAGTCTGCTGTACAGCCTTAGCTAACAGCCAGTTGGCTTTTAGCTCATGCTGTAGAGGCTTATGCACTGAGGTCCCAGGTTCAATCCTGCTCACTGACGACCGGGGTCTGTCACCGTTACATATACATTTACATGTAACCGTTGTGACAGGGTCAGGCCAGATGGCTACAGGAGAGTGATCCTATTGGGATCCAGGAAGTGGGCGGGCAAAGCTCGCCCACTGCTAAAGGATCCCCCCCCAGCCTAAGGGGGGCATCCACAGGACCTAGAAACCAAATGATTACGTGGGACAACTAATGAAGAACAGGAACGGGAGTGCGGTCAAAGGGTCAAAAAAAGGGAACCGGACAGGGACACCGAGCAGAGGACCCCGGACAGCGCCCACCGTTCCTCAAAGGCGTCAAGGGAGTCGGTGGACGCCGCCCAGAGGAACTCTGCCCGGAGGCGTGAACGGACTAAGGATCGGAAATAGGCCCCGCAGTCGCAGGAGACTCCATCGGCCAACCTCCTCACCCTGGTTTTATAGATGGCCACTTTAGCCAGGGCCAGGAGGAGGTTGACCAGGAGGTCCCGCGACTTAGTGGGGCCACGGACAGGGAGTGCGTAAATAAGAAGGTGAGGAGAAAAGTGCAACCAAAACTTTAATAAAATATTGGTGAGGAGCCGGAATAGGGGCTGCAACCTGGCGCACTCCAGGTAGACGTGCGCCAGGGTTTCCCTCACGCCGCAAAAGGGGCACGTGTCCGGGATGCTACAGGAGAGTGATAGAAGGCAGATCTATTAGCCCCAGGTTAAGTAGGTCCCTTTTCTCTGGGTAAGGTAACAGGGAAGGTTTTAGAACAATCAGGAACTTTCTGGAAACAATTAAGGCAGACAGGCTGATTAGAACACCTGCAGCCAATCAAGTAGCTGCCAGAATCAATTAAGACAGGCAAGCTCATCAGAGCACCTGGGTTTAAAAAGGAGCTCACTTCAGTTTGTGGTATGCGTGTGAGGAGCTGGGAGCAAGAGGTGCAAGAAGCTGAGAGTGAGAAGGCGTACTACTGGAAGATGGAGAAGTACAAGCGTTATCAGACATCAGGAGGAAGGTCCTGTGGTGAGAATAAAGAAGGTGTTGGGAGGAGGCCATTGGGAAGTTGCCCAGGGAGTTGTAGCTGTCACAGAGCTGTTACAGGAGCCACTGTAGACATTGCAATCCACAAGGCCCTGGGCTTGAACCCGGAGTAGAGGGCGGGCCTGGGATCCCTCCATTCCCCCAACTCCCTACTTGATACTGGAGGAGTTGACCTGGACTGTGGGTTCCACCAAAGGGGAAGGTCTCTGGCTTGTTCCCCAATCCACTCGGCGGATCAGCAGAGACTGCGAGGTTTGTTCTTCTTCCTTTTCCCCATGCTGGCCAGTGATGAGGCTAACTGTGTGAATGGCAGATTTGAGCCACAAAAGTGGCCAAACTGAGGGCTGCCGTGAACCTCTGAGGCGAGCAAATCCACCAATAAGCGCAGGACCCACCAAGGTAGAGGAGGAACTTTGTCACACCATATTAAAACACACATTGGTTGTTTGCGTCCAGCTTACCAAGCAATCTAGATTGCTCTGTGTAAGTGACCTATCCTCTTCTTTATTTACCACTCCCACAATTTTTGTGTCATCTGCAAATTTTATCAGTGGTGATTTAAGTTTTCTTCCAGGTCATTGATAAAAATGTTAAATAGTGTAGGGCCAGAAACCAATTCCTGTGGGATCCCAGTGGAAACAGACTTGCTTGATGATGGTTCCCCATAGAAGGAATGATGCTGGAGTCCTGTGCAAAAATAGTATGTTCACATGTAATTAAAGACCATAATGCATCAGCACAAAAGGACTGAATTAAGGTTCATGGGTGTCTTTCATTCTGGCATTTCCTAACTTTTGAGTGCTTGAGTTTTCAATTTGAATGTTCTTTTAATGTAGTTTTTTATGGGTAATAAATAATATGGTGGCTCCTGTGTTGCTAGTGAAGTTACAGTACTAGAAAACACTCTTGGATGCCGTGGACAGTCCCTTTCCTATTCTTCTCCGAAATAACCTGAGCCATCAGGGACACACAGTGCATGTGTCTCTGAGTAATGGCAGGTGTCTAGGTCATTACATGTTCCCTAAGAGCATAGTTTATACTTCTACCAGATAAGTCAACATGGGTGTAAGTGGTGCAATAGAAGTTATCAAGAACTAACCTTATAAAAAGGACAGGTTCCTTTTTTGCCTCTCTAAAATTGTACTTTTTTTCCTTTCTATATTAAGAAGATTAGGGATCCCAGACAGAACATACTAAATGTCCTTTTTGAACACTGCTGTATAAGAAGGTCTCTGAGACTCCTGCATATATAAAATTGATTATGGTGTGTGTTCTTTTGCTACAGTGGGACTATTCGAGTATGGGAACTAGATCTACCAAATCGAAAAATCCGGCCAACAGAATGCCAAACAGGGCAGCTGAAAAGAGTAATCACATGTATTATGGTAAGTATTCTTCTGTGGAAACTATATAGCTAAGCAGACTTATGGGTGATCTAGACCATTTGTAATAATGTAGCAAGCTCTGTCCTGTTCCATTTTTTCTCTTGGGAATCACTTTTCTGCTTTTGAATGTTAACAAGATCTAGTTAGGAAAATGTCTTAACTTTCAACAGAGCTCTGGAACATTCTGTGTGTGTTTGAACATAAACTTTACTCACATCATCCCAAATAAAATCTGGGCAATATGCTGAAGTGAAGCCACTCAGACACCACAATCATGGGCATTGAATAAATGTCTAGACAGATGACCTGATCCTGATCTCCTTATTTAAACCTTCCCTCAGATGGCAGAAGATGATAGTTACTTCTATGTTGGCACTTCCAGTGGTGATATCCTGAAACTGTATATGAAAAGCAAACTAATGAGTGACTATGGACCTGTGAAGGAGAAGTTCAGCCTGGTGAGTGGCATCCCTCTGGGGCTTTTTCTAAGTAACTTTTGCTAACCCCAACTTCTCATGTAGCTTTTCTCCTGCCTCCCATTCTCCTCCTCTCTTGGTTAGTAACTGACATGGGGACGTTTTCCCCTCCTTCTAAGAGAACCTCTGTCATAAACATACAGCTAAGGGTAGAATAAAATCCCTCCTTTACCTGTAAGGGGTTAAGAAGCTCAAATAACCTGGTTGGCACCTGACCAAAAGGACCAATAAGGAAAGAAGATACTTTCAAATAGGGAGGGGGGAGAGGTTTTGTTTGTGCTCTCTTTGTTCTCTCTCAGGACAGAGAGAGGGACCAGGCAGGAAAAAAACATCTCCTAAAACCCTACCTGAAATAAGCATCTAAGATTATAAAAATTGTAAATAAAGGCAAGGAAATTAGTTAGATTATCTTTTGGTTTAGCTTGTGAATATTCCCTTTAATAAGAGGGAGGTTTATTCCTGTTTTTTGTAACTTTGAAGTTGCGCCTAGAGCGGGGGACTCTGTTTGTTTTAAATCTTTTTCTCACCCTGTAAAATTACCTTCCATCTTGATTTTACAGAGGTGCTTCTTTTACTTTTTTCTTTATAATACAGTTCTTCTTTTAAGAACCTGATTGATTTTCAGTGTCCTAAAAATAAAGGGTCTGGTCTGTACTTTTATTAAAGGCAATTGGTTGGTATATTATTCTCAAGCCTCCCCAGGAAAGGGGGTGAAGAGGCTTGGGGGGATATTTTGGGGAAATAGGAACTTCAAGTGGTTCTTCTCCTGAATCTTTGTCTAAATCACTTGGTGGCAGCAATACTGTCCAAGGACAAGGAAAGGATTTGTGCCTTGGGGAAGTTTTTAACCTAAGCTGGTAGAAATAAGCTTAGGGGGTTTTTCATGCAGGTTCCCACATCTGTACCTCAGAGTTGGGAGGGAACCCTGACAACCTCCCTGAAGCCGATTCAGAAACTAATCCCAGTTCTGTGCCATTAGTTCCTTTTGAATGGTGTAATTGACCCAGAGCCTGAGTTCACTGGCTCAGCTCTGTTCAGCTTCATCTGGCTCAGCATCTGCTGTCTCCCTATGTATTCCAAAAGCTGGGTTTTATCCATAGCTCTTGTGCCATCATGCATATTCCCTTATCAATTTCAATATAAGATGAAGGTATTATAATGCTCTTGATTTTTGCCATTGCAGATTAAAAGCACCAAAGGAGTTTCATTTCACAAAGAAAGGAGAAGTCAGTTTTGGCAGATATTTCCTCCTCTGTGCTTAGCTCACAAGTACTTTCTTTAACCAAGGACTACAGTAATATTGGGTAGGACCTAAGAAGTAGGGATAACCAGATTACATATAACAATTGCTGAATAGGTTGGATGTTGGGCAATGTTCGACATCTGAATTCAGCCAAATAATTGTCAGTGGGAGTGGGTCTTCAGCACACTTCCCCTGATATGATGTTAGCAGCAGCACTCTTCCTGTCCTGCTAACTGGCAAAATTGGGGAAAAGAGAGGAAAATAACTCTTCCCACAAGCACGGTGTCCCCATCCTCACACCTCTTCCCTGGCCTAACAGGGAAAAGGAGAGACTGTATCCCTTGGCCTCATCAGATAGAACAAGCACATTCTTTTATCCACCCAGTTTCTAGCAACATCCCGGAAGTGGAGGTAAAAGACCACCTTTCTCTGCCCTCAGAAATCCGCTCCGGATTAGTGTGTGGTGGGAGGAGACTCCAGGGAGAATGGGGCGGAACTATTCTAGAGAAGAGTGCTGTAGAAAATGTCTATCAGTAAATGATGAAATGGGAACAGAGGCTGGTTTAAATCTTCTCCACTCCCATTGCCAGGATGGGGCAGGACCCTGTTGGGGGCGGGCATGATGTAACAGGACTAGTAGCGCTGCCTACTATTGAGGTTGCCCAACATTTCCCAGCATAAGACCCGGTTTTCAGTTACTTATAATTTGCCAAGCTTTAAAACCATTGGGGCTGAAATTTTCCATGCTGCATTTCATCTGCCTCAGGTTGAATTTTTTTTTTTTTGGAAAATTTCAGCCAAACTGGTTTCGCTGTTTCCGAGAACAAAGCTGTGGGAAAATATGTTTTGCCCAGGTTAAAAAATTCTAGTGATCTTTTTTGAAATGCTCTAGTGCCCCTATGCTATGGAGCAGGTATTTGAAATTTGGTAGGGGTGTGGCCTTTGTATCAGGGATTTGCCTTTTGCTGTTCCCATGAAAATCTGCCCAAATTTGTCAAAGTTATAAGCCTTTGAAAAATCACACTTCACGCATGCTTAGGAGAGACTTGCTAGATTTTTAACAGCTAAAATCTTGGAAGATTCCACCCTCACTGAGCATGTTTGAGCTTCTCACAGCTCCCAGTGCTGACTGGAGTACACATGCACCATTCCCACAGAGCAACTGAACATGCTCCAGCCCAGGACTACAGGGACTCCTGGGGACTTTCCATGTAATGGCTGCCCCCTGTTTCTGCAGGCTGGGTTGGGCTGGACGTTGGATCTGAGAGCAGGAGCCTGGCTCTTCTGTGCTGTCAGTGTACTTGGGGCACTGTAAACGATGCGCCACCACGCACAGTGCTGCCTAGTGGTCAGGCAGGGGTTTCTGGCTCCCCCCTCCTGCACTGGGGTAGTAGGGGCTGGGCCTTTGAATAACCAAGGTCTGCTCCCATAGGCCTCTCATCTTAGGTGAAGGCCCCTGGTGTTGTGCTATCTGCTGGGTGGGGGTAGGGGAGCCCAGGTCCACCCACTCCACCGAGCTCCAGTCCAAGGCCCAATGGTGGGTGACTATAATCGACCTCTTGGGGTATCAGACCACTTCCTACCCCAGCCCCCACTGATTGTCCCAGGGTAAAGCCCTTCTCTTGAGTCTCTGACCTGTACACCTAGTCACTGTGCTCTTTTGTAGGTTCTCCTCTGGCCTGTGTAGTGCGGCCGCAGGCAAGGTGCCTCTGGGGCAATACTTCGACTCTCGGAGCTCAGGGACACCATCTGCTCCCTTCCACTGCCTGCCTCCTTCGGAGCTGCTCTTCTCCCTTTCTAAAGCCCTGCCTGCAGCTTGTGCAGGCCCTGTACGTGCGGCTGCCTGGGCCCAGAGTTGCACTTTAAGCCCTTGCTCTCCGGTGTGGGGTTTGTAAATCCCACCATAGGCAGGAACATCCTTTTTGTTCTGTGTTTGGAAAGCACCTAGCACCATGGTCCATGACTAGGGCTCCTAGGAACTCTGATAATACAGATGATAATAATAATAGATGACCCCGCTGCTGGCACCCAGGCAGTGTGGAGGAAGCTTATTGATTTGAATTCAGAGGGGACAAAAGCCAGAGGGAGAGAAAGGAATAGACTAGGAGAAGGAGTCTGGTGAGACAGGGTCTGGAGGGCTGGGGAGAGAAACTGACTAGGAGTCGAAGGGGGAGAAACTGTGAATGGCTGGGCAAGGAGGCTGGGACTAGGAGCTGGGCAGAGACTGGGACTTGGAGCCAGTGATAGAAATGAGGTGGGGCAGCAGAGGGAGGCAGTTGGCCGGGATGGAGAAACACTGAGATTGAATGAGGAGCTGGGGACTGGGAAAGGGACTGGTGGACCAGAGAGACTTGGACCGGGAGCCAGTGGGTACGGGACAGGGGGGTTGGGGCAGGAGAGACAGATCTGAAAAGTAGCTGCAGTGCAAGGCAAGAATTGGGTCTAGTTGAACAAAAAGACTGGGACAAGCGTCTGGGGGTGGGGGGCGGAGACTGAGATTGGATGAGGAACTTGGAGAGGGAACTGGGACTTTCTGGGCAAGGAGAAGGGGGACAAGGAGTTGGGGTGTGAGGAGGGAGTTGGGCGTGGGAGAGTAGATTGGGGCTTTAACATTGAACACCAAGGGAAAGACTAGAGCTGGCTGGGCAAGAAGCCTGGGATGAGGAGACGGGTGGGGAAAAGGCAAAATGGGGAGAGGGATAGGTTAGAGGGGATGAGGCAGAAGGTGCCAGGCTTGGGGGAAATGGGCAGAAGAGTGTGTGACCACTAGAGAACACTCTTTTTCAAAGCTTGGAATGGAACCCAAGATTCCTGAGTATCACTACTCTTCTGCTGTCAACAAATATCCATGAAACCATCTGGCAAAGTGCATGTTTCATCCCACTATAGTGCTGGTCCACATAGAGGATGAGAACCTACTACTGCTATCAATTACTGCTAAAGCAATCACTCACTTCAGCAGCTGTAAGTGCTCAGAACTTCTGCACATCAGACCCCTGGATTTCAAGTAAGGACCCAGAAAATGGTGAACACACAATCAGTGACCACCTCTGTAAAGTTTGGTTTAAGAGATTTAACCAGCATGACATCGGGACTCCATGGCAGGCACAGGAACAGAATTCATTTCTGCTGGGCAGCATTCAAGTGCCTTAAACATGAAACCATCCTTTATCTTCCTGCAGCCTCTTGCCTCATTCGTTACATGACTTCCAAGTTCTGCAACAAATGAGGCAGGGGTCCTACAGACAACAGCCTGGTTTACTTACACACCCTTATTAATCCCCAGAACAGGTCAATCCTGTGCAAAACATAGCTGGGCGGGGAATTTATGCTGAACATGAACACTCTGGCTAGTACAGTTGTTCTTGAATTCTCTTTATTCATAGCTATAAAAGACTTCTTATTGCTTCTCAATGTATGCCCAGAGGAGAGTGTAATATCGAAGGAATTCAAGCTATTCCATAAATCTCTCTTGCAGAAATCTGAATGTATTTCTCTGTTGTGTCAGAATCCCTGAAATGCAGCAAGAGAAGATATGCAGATGACAGTATTATCTGCACTACTGCTCTGGGTGCAGAGGCAGTGCTGTCCCTGAAGGAAGCAAACCTTGTCGTTAAAGAGAAAATGTGTGAGCAGCAAGGACTGTAACAAAAATCCAACAGCAAACTGGTAGAGGAAGCCATTAGGGGTACATTTTCCAAACTCTGCCTGAGCTGCTTCTGCAGAATAGGTGTGTACAGCTGCTACATGCACAAACTCTGCATTTGCTTGTGCAGAATTGGAAGTTACATGCACAGAACCTGCATATTTTGTGACCGCAATTTGTTTGCCAAGAGGTAACAGTTGCATTCTTTATGTGCAGTTTAGGTTTATTAGGTCTCCGTTTTGGTATCTGAAAGACAAAGTTGTTTAGTATTGTGTCTAGTAGGATGATAAAAGTAGTTATGGACAGGTGGCTAGGCAATGCATTGCCTTGTGGTGATTCAAGTTCTGATCCTGAATTCTCTGGAACAATACACTTAGTCCATTTAGCTCAAGTAGCAATGGCCTGTATTTTTGGAGCTGTAGAAGCAGAGTTCTGGGACCTGGTTCTAAAAGCATGCTATGGAAAGGCAACTGCTTCTCCATAGTAAAGGTTGCAGTTAGAGTTCTCCGGTACAGCTGATCTTGACACCACCTTATAACAGCCCCTCCTCAAAAAATAATGTGAGAAAAGTTCTCATGCCTTGGCTTTTGTAGGGTTAAGTCTCACTGACAGCTAGGTTATCTCTTGAATAAATTAAGTACTCTTTGCAATTATGATACATAAATGCCTTCTTTTCTAAATATGAGCTAAGTTACTAATATCGCTTTATATCCCTCTATCTTTATATCTTTATAGTTATCTTTATATCCCCCTCTCTACCCAATATGGACCATAGGTAGATTTTACACTGGCTCATGTAAAATTTCAAGGTCAGGAACAGTAAAATGTTTCAGAAATTATTATTTTAATTTTAGACTTGCTTCTCTGGCTTTGAAACTGTCAGACAAAAGAGCTCCAATGGGGAGAGAATGTAGACTATAGTCTGTGATGGGTGTTTTTGACTTTTTTATCATTTTCCTATGTGAGTTCATTGAAGAGCATAGTTGGTGGTGAATTTAGTGCACTGGATGAGGGACACCATGTGTTGTGATAGGCATTTGTAGGATCCATGAATCTTGAAAAGTGTGTTGTAGGGGGTATTGATCATTGTAGCAGTGGAGATATGTCTGCAGATTTTGCTTCTGTTGTTCTGGCAGAGTCTGGTGCTGCTTTGATTTGAGTTGATGTGTTCTTGTCTGTGGGGAGTTTGTTTCTGATGATGAGCTTGGAGGATTGTTTGAAGGCCAGAAGTGGAGTTCAGGAAAGATTTCAGGGTGGGGTCCTTTAGCATAGGTTGTCGTTATTTGATGTTACCCCGTATGGGTTCCAGTGTGGGGTGGTAGGTGACAATTAGGTATTTGCAGTAAGGGAGGGGGTGTTATTTCTGTATTGACGCAGGTTCTCTTGGGGTATTTGAGTGGCCCATTCCATGATGTGATCTACTTCTCTGGTGGAGTGTCCTTGTTTGTAAAGACGATTAATGAGTTACTCTACCTTGAATGGTCCCTTACAATGCCTGCTAACTATTTATGCCAAACAATCTGTTCCACCTGGCAGTTTGCTGTGACACTAGGAATAGCTTCCCCAGACCTGAAGAGCTCTGTGTGGCTTGAAGGCTTGTCCCTCTCACCAACAGAAGTTGGTCCAATAAAAGACATTGCCTTACTCACCTTGTCTCTCACATATCCTGGGATCTACATGACTACGACTACAACTCACTACTTATTAGGTAGGCAGTGTAAGGATAATCAGGTTCTTCATTGTTCATCTCTTGGTATTTAAGTGCTTGGGTTTTATAAGCCATGATAGTAAAGTGCATTGCTTTCACTTGGCAACTTTTTTGAAACCAAGCTTTTCTGTATGGCTTTTTTTTTTTTTTAAGGGTTTTCTATAAGGACAGTAAATTCTGGACCTGTAAACACTACAAAAATTTTTATTCATATTTGTTTGAGGAATTGCAAGCTGGTTGCTCAGGTGTAAAGTGGGATGGGTGACTTGCAAGTACCTTTCTCGAAATTCCTGGAGTGTTTACATTGTTGAAAATCTATAAACAACTTGAAGGTGAAGAGCAGGCATTCACAGTGCAGCAAAGAGGCCTGGAAGAGATGAGAATGGGACAAGGGAGAAAGTATCCTTATGGGGAAATAGGCTTGCTTGAGTTGGTTTGAGATTTGTCTCTGTAATTACTGTACTTCAAGACAACAGTTTCTTAGGAGACTGTGTTTCCTCTGCAAATAGCAGGATATAAAACAGTATTAATTGCATCATTAATATGAATTGCTTGGTGTTGTGAATTACAAGTGTAGATTATAAAACTGTCGGTTTACTTGTGGTAGTTCAAAGAACAGTCTTGACAGGAAAGAAGTCCGTTTACAAAAGCAAGGTTGAAATCAGACTGATGATGACACATCTAACCCTGTGTGTTCTGACCAGTTGAAGACCCGTGATTTTCAGTTTGTGATACCTATTTCAATCCCAAATTAGGAAAATTAAACAGGATACCTAGAAAAATTAAAGCAGTGTGCCATAAAAACACAAATTTATTAGCAGGTAGTTGAGAGCTGTAATTATGTAAATTTTCTATCGTTTGTTTGATTTGTAATTCCACCACTTTCCATAATCCTAAACCCATTGGGTGTTTGAAAGGGGAGGACTGTTACAGAAAAACACTGCAAAGTAATAGATCAAAAGCAAAGTTGATGGGTATCTGATAGCAGGACTCATAAAGAGCTGCTGACACCTCATAGAAAACTTGAAAAAACATTCTGTTTAGAACAGTTCTATTTCTAGATCATATTTTCTGGGTTTGTTTTCTTTGTTCTCATCATTTTCCTAACGCTAGTTAAATGAAAACAGGCTTCCTTCCTACTGTTTTTCTGTACTAGATGATAAAAACATCCCCTGTGTATGACATAATTTCCCACAATTACTCATGATGTCAGAGAATCATGATGTCAAGAGAGGGATAAATTAGTGGAGCAGATGGAAATAAAAAGAGGAAAAAATGCAAAGAGGATAAAAATAGAAAAATGTAAATAGCAGCGAAGACCCTTTTTCATGCAGATATGCTTAATAGTTTTGTTTTCTGAACGGATAAGTAATACAGCTAATCTGACATGCAGTAACCTCTATAGAGAATATTTTAAAAAATATTCCATGAAACATAAGCTAGACTTTGGAATCAACTGTATTAATTTTACTCAATTAGACAACTGGACCAAAGCAGTCTTCCCAAACTCAACCTACTTTATGAATTGTACTATCATTCAGTCCATACTGTCTGGATGCTGTTAAAGTTCCCCTCCTGGACCTGAACAGTTCAAATATGCTTTCTGTTTTCCTCTCTGGCTTGGCCTCCCCTCATAACTCCCACAGAACCTTAATCATTTCCACTCAAAGGACCTGCAAACTTGCTGTCTGTGGCCATACTGCCCTGAATGTGTCTGATCTTGGAAGCTAACCGGGGTTGGGCCTGATTAATATGTATAGAGGAGCTGGTCTGGGAATACCAGTACTGTAGGCTCAGACACAATACATTATACAATCCTGCCAAACTCACGTGTTCAAAAACCATGAGATTGGCTTAAAGATTAGACCGTTTTAAAAAATGTTGGGTTCTTTTTATTTGCCTTCGGGGTTTTGGCCTTTGAGAGTTCACATTTTCATGCGGTTTTCCCACAACGGCGAGTGTTAGAAATGTACACGTTTTTAAAATGAAAGTTGAGGTTCTCACATAATCCCAAGGAGCTGGGGCTTTGAGGAAAAACACCAAATATTGTAAATATTGGTAATATCATAAGGGTTGGCAAGTACATGCTCTGTGGTAAGTGATTCAGTGAAACACTGTAGAGGAGAGAAGGCAGAGGGAGACGGGAGGATATTGGCATTAACTGGTTTCTGCGGTAAGCTTCCAGAAACATGGTTGCACAAAACACAGCCACAGTAATACCACTTATAGGAGCTCTGAGTTGAAGTGATCCTAAGTGACACATGCACTACATCCCTGTATGCAACAGTCGGAGACATGCATAAGGAAAAGCAGCGAGTGAGAGGGTAAAGAGGGCTTTGGGAACTAAACTGAATCCTATAAGTGAGAATGACAGGAATTGTAACAGCTGAAGATACTGCAGTACGGGCACTGTCCTGTTGGAGCTGGCAGATACCAGCCCACAATGGAGTTGTCCGCTCTCTTAGTGGAATGGAGATGACATGCTGGGAGCACACTTTTTGCTTAGCAATAGAACTTAGTTCACAGTCCAGATTTCTGACAGCAAGAAAATGACCTCATTTAATAATGAGCCAGATCCTGACATCCTCACTCAGTTTTTACTCCCTCTTTACTGAGGTGAAAACTCTCACTAAAACTAGTGGGGATTTGCTGAGGATGGACATCAGGATTTGGACCAATACTAGTATTTTTCCTCTCTATAGGACCTTATTTCAGAGGATCTTGGAGATCTTTAGACATTAATAAACTCAGCGTCACAGCAGCCCAGATTACTCACATTTGACAAGCAGGAAAACTGAGGCACAGAGAGCTGGTCTGCCTTCTCTATGGACATACAGTAAAATCTGTGCCAGAGCTGGATACAGAACTGATTTCTTGACTCCCAGTCTGGTGCTTTCGCCAGTAGACAATGCTTCCTTTCTCTGACAGAGCAGTAGGTCCTTCTGTTGTCCTACCCCGTGTTAGCAGGTGTCGGACCCCTCTATTGAAATGCTGACTGCTTCCAGAGGGCTCTCAGTGATAGGAAGAGCTTGTTAACCCCACCATCAATAAAGGGAGGTGGGAGTGGTTCTCTGGAGCCATAGGGTCTGGGACAGAGAGGCCGTGCAGAAAACCCGAAGCAGAGCTTTGGGGGAGAAAGCTTAGGGCTGAGTTACGCTGTGTTGCTTCAACGCCAATAAAAGAATCATCCATGGAAGGATGCATGTATTCTGTGCTAGAATGGTTATCCATGGGTGTGCATGCTCAATCCTAGTCCCTTTGTATAGGATTAATGCTGTCATTACTTTCTTGCTCTTTTTTAAAGTTTGTACACTAGCTGTTCATATACCTGTAGCTGATAAACGTTGTCTCCCTTTTCATTTTGGAAGGACCGCTTTTTAGCAGCGGAGTGGAGCAATTCTAATAAAGCAGCTCATGAGCAACATAAGCACCACCGCAGGGAGCATGACAAAGACTCTGTCTGATCTCTTCTGCATGGCAGCACCAGTAAAGCAGCTCTGCTTCCATACAATAGTGTGTTAATCCTGTTTTCTCATAGGGAGTCACAGCTTTGCTTTTGCTGAAGACAGGAGATTTAGTAGTCAGCACCGGAGGAGGGATTGTAGCTCTCTGTAAAGGATCAAACTACAAACTGATCAAGTGAGTTTGTAGATCAAAGCAGCAGGAGGGTGAGTGGTATTTCCACAGAGTGGCAACATAATGGGGCAGTAGTATTCACTTTCCACGGCATACACTAACTTCCAGTGCTGAGGGTTTTTTAGTTAATGAATAAGAGAGAAAGACAAGTAGACACTGTCAAAATGGACAGCATTTATCTGGCAGAATGAAATAGTGACCGATTGAAACATGATGCATGTTTTTATTGATTTATTTAGAAAACTTTGTGCCAATGATTGTTATTAATTTTAAATGACCACATTTAGTTCTAAAGGCTTTGGGTCAGTTCCTAAACTGATCCAAAATTGACATAGCTCCATTAAGTCAATGAAATTACATCGATTTCACCAGTGGGAGGTCTGCACCCTTGAAATCTTTTTTTTTTTTTTAAAAAAAAAAGAAGAAAAGTGGTTGAAGGCAGATGTTGGATGCCACTAGCTGTGTAGACAAGTGTATCAAAACTGTGTGCCTAAGTACTTTCAAAGCATTCCAGTGTGCATGGAACACAGAGCTACGGGCAGTTTCCCACAAGCAACCTAGGTGTGCCCTTTTGATAACGTAGTCGTATGTGATTTAAACTATGCCCCAAACATTGAATTCAAAATTGCCTGGAATACTCCTTGGGGTTATGCTAATTAAGTGCACCTCTAATAAGAAAGTAAACAAAAGCGTGTTTACACAAGACCCCTGATCGAACAGAGTGAGTGTGTGTGTGTGTATGTTTTCTCAATTCCTGCCAAATTTGGGATTGTTTACATGTGGAAGCTATTGTGAAATAAACTAGTCTGTGAATGTAAAGTGGAATAGGTATTCCGCACTAATTCCCCATGTGGATGTTCTTATTCTACACTGAGTGCTTTTGTGTGCGTTAGCTTAAATCCACTTCCAAAGGTATGTTAAGTGCAGAATAAGGGGATCCACACAGACGGCTAATGCAGAATATTCTGCCATAGCTATTACAGTTTTCCCATGTAGACAATCCCTAAAATACCAAGGATCGCATGAAGTGCAAACAAACATGGCAGAGAATGGCATGTTGGACTTGACAATGTTTCTGCCTGTTGATATCATGACCAATGTGGCACATGGGTGGGAGGAAGGTATACCAGCAGAAGCCAAACAAAAAACAACGTGGGGAGGAGAGAGAGGCAAGAAAAATCAAAGTCCACATCAGTGCAAATTTCTGCTTTGTCTTAACAGGAAAATTCAAGTCCAAGGTGGCGTCACTTCCCTCACCCTCAGAGGTCAAGGTCACCAGTTCTTTGTAGGAACAGAAGAGTCCCAGATTTATCGCCTTAACTACAATGAGTTTAAAGAGGAGCTCATTGCCACCTGTCATAATGAAGCCATCCACGACATCATTTTTCCATCGTTAGTATGACTGGAAGGGAGCATTTTTGTTCTTGAAAAAGATGGGGTGTGGGAGCAAGCTGTCGATTTGACGAAGATATCTGTACAGCACCTTCTATGTAGAAGGTTCCCAAAGTCACACTGATTTACATATAAGAAACTCTTCCTCCACCACTGAAATGCAGCCCCATCTGATGTGGTAGTCAGCAGCAGTTCAGCTTGGGGAAGTGAAAAATAAGTTCTCCAACTGAATCTACATGGAGAATTTTAAGTAGGCAGACTGTAATTATGCAAATTCCAATTTGCATAAACACTGGTGTTAACACCCCTGCTCTTGGGAAAAGTGCTAGGAAATCCCTGGGCCATTCAGGCCCCAATTAATGTGAAACTTGAAATTTCATGTGTCTTCCAATGTTTCTTGCATTTACTGAGTTGAATGGGGTCTATACTTGCAGACATGGTTTCATTCCTGCTCTCTGATCCAGTGTCTAGAACAGGTTTCAGAGGGGTAGCTGTGTTAGTCTGTATCAGTAAAAACAATGAGTCCTTGTGGCACCTTCAAGACTAACAAATATATTTGGGCATAAGCTTATGTGGGCTATAACCTACTTCATGCCTAGAACGTCATCTAGTATTGACTAGCACTGCTGTCAGAACAGACTCTTTGGGTCTATCAACATCACTTGTAATTGTGTGTTTAACAATATGGCATGTTATATTAAATTCAGGACTCATGATGCATGGTGCTAACTTCACAGATATGCCTTCTGTTCACGTTCATCTCATGAACAGACAGGAAAATTCCTCTTTGCTGTGAATATTAGGATCATGACATTTCATAAAAGTGATAGCTCAGTCACTCGCTCTGCAAATGGAGGGTGGCATTTGATCCAGAGGGAGGTTTTGAGTTTTGGCATGCTGCTGTTGTGACATGAAGTGCCAAGTCCTATTGAGTTACAGCAAAACGTGTAGCATATAAAACAGAAATGCAAAAAGCCCTCCAACCCCTCACTTTACACCAGTGTACAGACCTGCACATCCAGGGCCATTCTTAGCCATTTTGATGCCCTACGCAGCCCCCCAGGCCTCTGTGGGGAGGGGGGCAGGAGCAGGCTTGGGGGGCAGGGGAGAAACCACCCCCCAGCACTCACTAGCAGAGCGGAGCAGCTTGGGGCTGGGTCGTTCCACTTCCTGCCACCTGGTGATTGCAGAGCGGGCCTGACCCCACACTCACAGGGCGGCGGGAAGTGGAGTGACCCAGCCACAACCCACTCCACTCTGCTCCCCTAGCTCCCAGCCTTGGGATTTGGGGGCAGGGCGGAACCACCCCCCAGCACTCACCGGCGTCGCAGCTGGGAGCCAGGGGAGCGGAGAGGGCTGGGGCCAGGTCGGTCTTACCACCGCCGGTGAGTGCAGGCCCAACCCCTGCTGCAACCCTCAGGGGAGTGGGGGCAGGCCTGGAGCTGGGTCGCTCCATTTACTGTCCTCAGGGGAAGGGCTGGGCTGGGGCGGAGCAGGGGCGAGGGCCATGGGGAAGAGGTGGAGAAAGGGCTGGAGCAGCACGCAGCTGTGTAGGACACCAGGAAATTTGGGGCTCCTGGTGCACTACACAGCTGCATACTTTACATATGGGTAGGGATGGCCCTGTGCACATCTCTAGCTTAATGGGTAAATCGTTTAGCACTTTGCAGTAATCTGATGCACTCCCTTGACTAACATGTTGTGTGAAGAAGACATTCAGATGAGTGGGGTTTAGAGATCATGGTAGGACTCTATTACTACCTATACTTTGAAAATTACTTCTCTGTTATCTCCTTTTGAACAGTGCATCTCCCAGGCTTTGAAACCCAGACTTAAACTTGATTCTCTGGCCTGGCTTATTCCAAAATACTTCAACTGCTAATGTTATCCTGTTTTATAAAGCATCCAAGGATGCCTGGCTTGAAAGGAGCTCTACTTTGATGTGTCACTGTTTGTTTTCTCTGTCCTTCTGGTTCTTCTTGCTGGGTGTTGATGGGGATGTTGAACAAAAGGCATGTGATTGTGTCTCCGGCTGGCCTGGCCCCTTTAAGGGGAGTATGGTCCAGCCCATCTGTGGGTAATGGTCAGGCCTAATGAAGGAGCTGGCCCCTCTAAAGGTCAGCAGGGAAGCTCAGTGGTAAGGAAGTGAGGGAAAGCTGTTAGAGGCCTGGAAAGGCTCTGGCAGGATCCCTAGGTGGGCTGAGGAGAAGGGAAGGCTCCCACGAGGGTTCCCTAGAAGAGAGGTGAGAACATAGGTGAAAGGCTGATTGAGAGTCCTTGAGTACACTGTAGCGAGCCCCGCTGGGTAAAAGACTTTCTGTTTGTTTTGAGACTATGGTATAAACCTGTCTGAAGCTCAGGTGGGGCAGAGAATGTTCTATATCCAGTAACTGTGACAGAGAAATAAAATGAAATAAAAAGGCAAAGTTGAGAAGAGAGAGGGCTGGACTGTAGCTTTGACTGGGAAGGAGTGGGTCAGCAGCCAAGAGAGGGTACTAGGGAGACAGTTTTCAGAGTAACAGCCGTGTTAGTCTGTATTCGCAAAAAGAAAAGGAGTACTTGTGGCACCTTAGAGACTAACCAATTTATTTGAGCATGAGCTTTCGTGAGCTACAGCTCACTTCATCGGATGCTGTAGCTCACGAAAGCTTATGCTCAAATAAATTGGTTAGTCTCTAAGGTGCCACAAGTACTCCTTTTCTTTTTAGGGAGACAGTGACTCCTGACAGATTGCTTTCTAGATCTCACTCTACATCATCTCTGTGCGATGCACCATTTGCTTATTTTTGTACATAACTAACATCCCACCTTATTGCATATGCAGTTAATCTCATCACCAAAAATTGGGGTGCTTTAAAATAAGTGTTGCTTTCTTTTGAAAAGCCACTTGCTTGTTTTAAAGCATCTTACCCCTTTGTTTTGGTGATCTGGATATCCCTCTCTACCCAGACGAGGGTGACTGCCACCAGCATGGGCATGAGAACTCTTGTGACTTGCCCTCACTGAGGTGGAGACCAGTTCCCTTTCCTACCCTAACAGCGTCTATAAACATTAGGATCCAGCGGACTCTCAAATGTAACTTCTCCCTCTTTTGGAATATCATGAGGCTTCTGACCGCACATCAGGTAGAAGGCAAAATGTGTAAATTCTTAAACACAACTAAAATTTTTATACATTATTTTTGCTTTCCAGATAAATTGATCGGGTTTTATTCTGTGAAGCTAAAAATGTGAAGGCTCGTGCCTCATTGTGAGATACACTTCAGCAGACTTTTGCAGCCTTGTCTAATTCCCCCAACAGTGTTCCTGGTCCATTAAGGGGGCTAAGAAATGCATCCTGACAACAAGGAGCCTGTCACTGGCACTTGATGTTAGTCCTGGGGAATCAACAAACCTTTCTTTTATCCAGCCCTCTTAATTTGGAAGCACTCATATTCTAATGTTTCTTATAGTATCTATGTAGCCAAATTTATCATAAAGCTTAGGGCTGCAAATTTACACACACGCAACCCAGGAAATTAACCTGTCAGTTCTTGTATCAATCTTCTCTGTACTGTACCTATTGAGGTATACATTTAATACCCTAACTAATGAAACTGTATTATATGCAAAATGTAAGTTGCTGTTGACAGAGAAATGTAACTTTTTCATTTCCAGACATTTGGTGCCCAAATGCACAATCTAAAAGTTGTGTTGCGGTAATACAAGGCAGATCTTCCTCTAGTGTTATTGGTCATAGCTTCGTTGACTTCAGTGACCATTTACATCTGCCAATGGTCTATGTATTTGATTTTCCATTTCCTCTTTGTTTGTTTAGGTTTTTTGGGAGAGAAAAAGGAAAACCTCCAGCTGCAGCATTTTAGAGCTGCAAAAGTGTGTTTTTATGCACGCTGTGGGTCTAAAATTCGACCATTCTGTAGATATTCAACATACGTAGCTATGACACTACCTGATTGTATTGTGCAAGGAATACTTAACCAAAAAAACTCTGCCAGAGCAAACCCCACTGTTTTTTCTATTAGGGCTGGCTATGCACAACATCTGAAGTTTCATCCTTTTTTAGTATATGTGGGCCAAAAAAAGTGATAATTCTATTTTAAAGCAAAAAGCTTTGAAATATGACTGTGGGGCTTACTTCCCATAAAATCATCTTTGAGGTGAGAGCAGGCTTGGAAAGTTTCATCCCAAAAGCTGAACTTGTCAGAAAGTTAGAAGTGAAAAATGACAATGGTCCTTCCGCCTTAACTATGGTGTCCCCTACTGGAAAGGCTGTAGTTGAACATTAGTAACATCAGATAGTGAAGCAGTGGAGGGGGAGTTAAGATTTAATGAGGAAACTGTTCCCCAACACTGGCCTTCAGTAGCCTGCTTCTCTACCTTCCCCAGGGGAACCTCTGACTTGTTTGCCACCTGCTCCAAGAATGACATCCGAGTATGGCACACCCCAGAAAACAAGGAGCTCTTACGAATCACGATCCCCAATATGACCTGCCATGCCATAGACTTCATGAGCGACGGCAAGAGCATTATTTCAGGTAATGATTGGCAAGCTCTGTGTTTAGATTCAGCCTCAAATTGCTGCCTGCTTTTAAGGAAGTAGGCTCTAATAGAATGAGGGAGGACCAAAGCCTGGAATTGTTTCAACTAATTGCAGTGACCAAAAGGTTTCTCTTTATGGTCAGCCAAGTAAACCCTGCTCCACAGCTGCCAAACCCCAGGCAACATGGAAATGGTGTGCGAGGAGGGCAGGATTTGGGGAGCATACATAGAGGGTGTGAACTCCCGCACGTGTTAGAGTCCAGGTTCATGGAGTTCCCATCACACTGTCATGGGTTGAGGCTGAGGTGGGGTAAGGGTGTGGTGCACCTTTACGTATATTCCCTAGCCATTGCCTTCTGCTGCATGGTAGCAGTGGAGCTACGGCAGTCCCCCTGTTGAGAGTGATCATGCTCCCCTCCATCATCACCAAAACATTCTTCCCTAGGTAGAGGGAGTGAAATGTTCCCCTGCGGACTGGGACTATGGCTCTGTGTTCATATACTTGGCAGTGGGTTTTACATACATGCTGGTAGCTAATAGGGGCATCAGTGTGAAGGAGGTTGTGGTTTTTGTGTGTTTGTGTTTGTTTTTTTTTTTTTTTTAAAGAAGGGGGGCTTGGGGAGGGGCATAGGGAAGAGAACAATAATATAAAGAAAGTGACCTTCTGGGTGATCTGTTTCCATATTGCATCAGCGTGGAATGATGGGAAAATCCGTGCCTTCACACCAGAGACTGGCCGACTCATGTATGTGATTGACCATGCCCATAGCATGGGCGTGACAGCCATCGCTGCAACAAGTGACTGTAAAAGGATCATCAGTGGAGGAGGTGAAGGGCAGGTAATATGTGCCTAAAATCTCTCAGGGCTGACTTGTGCTGTTGCCGTTCTAACTAGTATCCACCTAGGCAGAACCTGAGCATCATTTTTGCTTGGCTCACTTAAGCACAAGGCTCAGTTACAAAATGTTAGTGTCTGCTGTAAGTAAATCTTCCCACTTGCTCATAGTGTGACATGGAGCCGTACCTTCTGATTACTCCTGGCATGCCAGGCATAGTAAATCCTTCCAATGCTGAACATGCCTCTTAATCCCATTTGTCAGTCAAAAGAATAGGTATAGTCTGATTTGTAATAGAAGAGATTATTTGTAGAGGTATATTTTCACAATAAGAATATTGTCTGGTATTCTGAAAGCAGCAGAAGTCAAGGTTATAAATATAATCTATTATTGGTTCTGCAACCTAGACTGGCAACAAGAGTGACCAAAGCTGTGTTAGAAGGAAAATCGGTATTCAAGACAGGACCTGATCCTGCATCCTTTTAGCTGTACATTTGAGGCTAAATTAATCTCTGTTGTGGCTCCATGAGTGGTGAACTTGACTGTCAATCGACATTTTAATTCTGTTAAGGCCAAATCCTTGTAAAAATGAGGTAGACCAGAGTTTAGCCATAGACCTCAATGGGAGTGGGATTTGGTCCTGAGTTCAGGGATCTGTATTTCTGCCCTCACTCGTCCCCAGAGAAATGGAAGCAATGCATGAAATGCAGAATCTCACTTAGCTCCATACGCTGGAGATGCCATCAAATGCTTCAGGAGAAATCCCGAGCTCAGGAATCCCTTTTGGTTCAACTTTAGCTCAGTAAGGAGCATGCATTACGAAGGTGTTTGTGGCTGCTTTGCAGGTGAGGGTGTGGGAAATTGGTCAGAATGCTCGCAAACTGGAGGAAGTTCTGAAGGAGCACATATCCGCTGTATCTTGCATCAAGATTAAGAAGAACAACCGGGAGTGTGTCACAGCCAGCATCGATGGAACGTGCATCATTTGGGATATTGTGTAAGGAGATCATTCCTCCTCAGCAGTACAGCACTTCTCAGCTACACCAAGGCTCTGACCTTGCTAGGTTTTGGGTATGGGGTGTGCTTGTAAATCTCTCGGCAGAGCCACCCCACACATAGGGTGCCCTGGGCAGCCAAGGTTCCCCTGAGCATGGGGTCCAGAAATGAAAGATTTTGCCACTATGATACCAGTCCCTGCTTTAAAAGGCCTTTTGTGAGGTAACCAAGGAGGTGCAGTTGGGAGAACAGACAGCATGGATAGCCTGTGGGAGGGTGTTCCCCTGATCAAATGAGTTCCACATTATCTGTACCTCATGAAACCCTATCCGCAGACCAGTATGTGATGGAGTGTTACCTGCGGCAGATGCCTCACACCCACAGTAGGTAAAGCTGTCTTAGGAAGAGAGAGAGATGAGTTTTGATAAGCTCTTACTCAGGCTGCTTTGGGGGTATTTTTCAGACGTTTTATGAGGAATCAGATGATCCTGGCCAACACCTTGTTCCAGTGTGTGTGTTACCATCCGGAGGAGTTCCAGATAATCACCAGTGGAACAGACAGAAAGGTAGGCACAACTTCAGGAAGTCATCTTGAAGTAGCTCAGAACCTCAAGGGACAGGACAGCAAGTCTTGTCACTGTCAGGGATTTCAGCTTCCAATCAGATCATGCCAGGCCCTTATCAAGCCAGTGTGGGCTTTCCCATGATAGAAAGGTGTGACAAAGCGGGACTGTTCTTAATGTTTCCTCTGAATATTGTGGGGGTGCCTCAGTTTCCCCTAGGCAGTTCTTAAGTATCTAGGGGGTGGGATAAGGGTGTATGATCGTTGCAGAGCCCTAGAGGGCAGGTATGTGCAGGGGTCTGGACACAGAGACTGGCCAACACCCTGTTTCCTGGCAACTGATGGCCTGGCCCTTCACCCCTGCAAGGTGAGAGCTAAAAGGTTGGAGAACAAAGGAATCAGGTGACCTCCTGGCCCGGGAAAGGGACAAAGCCCAGAGGAGGGGGGGCTGGAGAGAGTTTCAGTTGGAGGCTGGCTGTGGACATGGAGTGAAGTGCAGACGTGGTTGTCTGGCTCACTGCCCCCCAAAATGGACCCGGCTGAGGGGTCCTGTTCTCTGTACCTACAAGCTCTGTTTTAAACCATGTTCCTGTTGTCTAATAAACCTCTGTTTTACTGGCTGGCTGAGAGTCACGTCTGACTGAAGAGTTGGGGTGCAGGACCCTCTGGCTTCCCCAGGACCCCGCCTGGGCGGACTCACTGTGGAAAGCTCACGGAGGGGCAAAGGATGCTGAATGCTCTGAGGTCAGACCCAGGAAGGTGGAAGCTGTGTGTCCTGAAGACAGCCTGCTCACAGAAAGGAGACTTCCCCAGAGTCCCGACTGGCTTCGTAGGGAGCAGTTCCAGAGCATCGCCTGGGGACTCCGTGACAAAAGGCGGTTGTTGTATGGGAGAGAATTGGGCACTTCAGTAACTTACGATTTAGGTTCACCACAGTCCAGGTTAACACTATCCTCCAGAAGCAGTGAAAATCTTCACACCGGTGCTGTACAAGTGATCTCTCATTTCTGATCTTGTTTCTAGATTGGATACTGGGAAATATTTGATGGTTCTGCAATCAGAAATTTGGAAGGCTCCCTGACTGGCTCCATCAATGGGATGGATATCACATCAGACGGGACTTACTTTGTTACAGGCAAGTAGGATGGCGGGGGTGGGAAACAATGTAAAAGAACCCCCAGGAAGCAGAGGAAAAAAGTAAAGGACCTCAGAGGGATTAGGAAAGTGGGCAAGAAAGAACAAAATGAGATCCTGTAAATATGTCAAGAGGAAAAGAAAAGGAATCACTAAAGGGAAATACTTGGGAAGATACTATGGGCTTGGTCCTGCAACACATTGAGCACCTTCAGCTCCCATTTAAATCATTTGGAGATGAGGGCACTCAGCACTTCCCAGGATCAGGTCCTTAAAAACCAGTCTGTCATAGAGAAAGTATGGAGTTATTTTCAGCCCTGGTGAAACGCCATTGAATTCAGTGGAGTTGCACTAGGGATGAGTTTGATCCTTGGTCTTTTATGGCTTGTGGGAGCATCCGTTCTCCAGAAGCCTGGAAATCTCTCTGGTAATGTGGGAGTCCCTCTGGAGGGTTAAAAGTGGAGGATGACCCCTGCTGGTTCTACAGCTGCCTGAATTAAGCACTGGTGCATTCATCCCTAGCCATTCTCACTCCTCCTCTGAGCCTAACACTGGAGTGGCATGGGGGAGCCATGTGATTGGACAGGCATGTGGTGAAAGTTGCAGTTTATGTACTGGGACCAGCTCCCTTAGGTTAACCTGTTAAATCAGCATTGAGAGGAAAATCTTGCTGAAGATTTGTAGTTTTGCTGGGTGGCTGTATCTCTGAATATAGCTTATCAGGTTCTGTCAGTGTAGGAGCCCATGCCAAGCACTGTCCTGGTCCCAGACACAGAGAGTCACTGGTTCTAGTGGGGAAAAAAGTCCTTTGCAACCACAATGCTCAGG
This sequence comes from Natator depressus, assembly GCF_965152275.1. Classification (NCBI taxonomy): domain Eukaryota; kingdom Metazoa; phylum Chordata; order Testudines; family Cheloniidae; genus Natator; species Natator depressus. Next base: position 22,349,446 of record NC_134247.1, on the reverse strand, counting down.
ACCTTGTATCGCACCCATTTCCCATCTCAAAGCCAGGACATTCCTCTGCCTTTTCACCATGAACAAAAAGCGAGTGGCTCTTTCAGAAGCCCCACAGGCTCCATGTAACCATCTGTCCTCCCTTGTGTCCAACGCAGGTGGTGACGATCACCTAGTGAAGGTATGGGACTATAACGAGGGTGAGGTGACTCACGTCGGCATGGGTCACAGTGGCAGCATCACCCGACTCAGGATCTGCCCTGGGAACAAATACATTGTAAGCGTGAGCGCGGATGGTGCTATCCTGCGATGGAAATACCCACACTCCTCCTGATACCTGGCACAGAAGCTGCGAGGCCATATGCCACTTCTGAAAGCTTTGATCTTACAGTTGACACCGCTTAAAACGATGCAAACATTCCTACTAATAGAGGAGACATTGTTTTTGTATTCGCTAGTATGAAATAACCAGGCCCTTCAGAGATCCTTTCTGGTGTCCGATAAGACTGATGGGCCTGACTTTCACAGGTGCTGAGCACTTGCAGCTCCCATTGACTCCACTGAAGTGCAGGGGCTCCTTCCTGCTCAAGGTCAGGCCCAGGCAGCTCTGAGTGCTTGTGTTCTGTTGCTGTCTTCTGTCCAAATACCTTTCTAGATCTGTCTGTCTCCTTCACAATGAATCGCTTGTCATGTAAATATGGTCTTCTGTGTTCATTTTTAATTCCTTTTGGTTCTGAATAAGCAAATAGCCTTTTCTGCTTCAACTCCGAAATGTAACTTACAGAGCAACTCGATTTCAGATTTTTAAAGCAAGATTTTCAAAGGTGCATGAGGCTTTGGGGTGCCTTATATTTCGGGGGCCCTACTTGACGCACCTCAAAGGGGCCTGATTTTCAGATATCTTCTAGAATGGTTGTCACTTGTGCTACAGTTAGATCAGGGTCCTTGGGCAGTGTGGGTGGGCGTGCACATGCTGGGGTTTTAAATCTCTAACACAAGCTCCTTTTGGTACAGAAACTCACCTGCTTAAATGTCTTGCTGGAATCCTGTGGGATGTGATTAAGTTGCTGAGTCCTGCCTCTTCTATTTCTGCAGACTCAAGGCTTGATGCTCTGCAGCGATAGCCACATTAGCAGGTTTTACCAGCTGTGCAGCAGTGTTCATCATGTCTTGTAGGACAGGATCAAACCTCCGGAATGTCAAAAGCTGGAAAGGAAGGAATCTAAACATGTGGGCTGCTGCCATGCAAATGGAAACAAAACCCAGTGAATGTACTGCTGAGCTGGCAGGCCTGGAGCCTGAAGGTCCTGTTCCCTCCAGGGCAGTAACAGCTTGGGCAGTAGCAGTGAGGGCTTCCTGTGCTGTCCTGGGTATCAATGGGTATCCATTCTGGAGAGGTGATGGCAGTTCAGCCTATGATATGTTTGGCATCGTCTGTCAGTAAATAAGGAGAATGCTTAGGGCCATTTGGGGTGAGGGTTTTGTGATATGGACACCTGTCCAATAGGCATTGTGGGGAGACCCATTTGCCTCATTTCACAGAGACACCCACTATCCATCAGAAGCTCCCAGCCCTCTAATGCTAGGTGGTGTGGAATTCAGCTAGCAAACCAGGAGCAAAAGGCTCTTCTCCCTGTAGCTGTCCATTTGCCCTCGAGTACGGAGCTGTAACATTGCACTCCTACGTTACCTTGCACCTACAGATCTCGGGGCACGCGCACTGCCCAAGCACTAGCTGACTCTCAGAACCCCATGAGGTAGCCCCATTTACAGAGAGGGGAGACAGAGGCATACCATGGGGCAGTGACTTGGCTAGGGTCATGCGCTGAGTCAGTGGAGAAGTGCAGATTAGACCCCAAGGAAGTAGGTTTCTGGGTCTGGGAGTGCTCTAACTGCTAGACTCTGTTTCCTTCTCTTTACAGAATGCAAGTAAAGCAAGGCTGCTCAGTGCCAGTTTCTTTAACCAGTGATGACCTGAACTGAAAGCTGTGAGCACAGTGCACCATCTACACCTAACCTGCATTGTGATGCTGCACCTGTTTAACTAAACTGGTGCTGCAGCGTTTTGTGTGGACACTCTTATATTGGCTTAGCTTGCCCCGTTAAAAAAGCTGTCTTTAAAGCAATGTAGAGGGGCCATACACAAAGCTGCACTGGTTTAAATACATCGGTGCAACATCACACCTTTGTGACTCTGAGTGTAGATGAACCTTAAGGGTTCTGCCCTCCATGCTGTAGTTCCTGGGTGCTAGCTCCATTCCAGCTATTTACACTCTGGTATTGTACCCAGCCATGTGAACTCTGAGTTCTTGGGGCCCCAATGGCTGAGCTAGGCCTTAGCAGGCTCACCTAGTTTTTTCAAGCTGTGCTCCAGTACAACTCAGCAGCCCTGCTTCCTCCAGCACAGCCCTGCTCCTCCTAGCACATCTCCTGATGCTCTAAGTGCAGCGTGACCCCCACCATCATGTCCAGCTGTCCCAGGAGAGCCACTTGAGTTTTACAAATTGATCTGACCTACATGAATAACTCAGCGCAGTCAACAGGCAGAGCAAACCCTTTGCAATTCCTGTACCAGGAGTCACGTTGTGTGTGGGAAACCTGATCTGCAGTCAAATATCCTCCCATTATGCATTTGCCTGGCAGCAGGCAGATTGTACTTCACGATCTGAATGTATTCATTACGCTACCATTAGTCATGAGGAACACTGCTGTTAATAATGGAGATCTATAACACTCTTACATAAGAATCCCATTGTAATTCAGCCATTATAAATGTGCTATTACCATAAAGTGCTGTAGCAGTTCTGTGCCCCTCTACTCACTGAGGTAAAGGAAGCTAATGTTTCCCCAGCCACATCAACAGAAGCAAAAAGGTGTCAGTGAACAGAATGGCCGCTGCATGCATATTCCATTCGTCCCTTACAACCACTTCCTATTTGCCAGGTTAACACATGCTTTCTTCGTAATTGCTTTTGCTATCATCAGTGGGAAACAAGGTCTTGGGCAGTGCAGAAATAGCATGGTGCTGTGGGTCTGATTCTCAGTTACACTAAGGCCCCTCTTACGCTGCTCTGGCAGTGAGAAGGGGCCTTACAGTGAGTGTGAGTTTCAACCCCTATGCACTGTGTAAAGGGGCCTCAGGCCCAAGGTGGCGATTGTGAATTGTTTTAATGATGGCTAGAAAAGCCAAGAGTGGCATTCCGACAGTCACCTGTCATGTCTGACTCTCTGTGGTTAAATAGCTGACCTGGGGGTTATGGGGCTGGCCTAGAAGGCAAGAGAACTGGGTCCAGCTGCCAGTGATACACAATGTGACACTGGGCAAGTCACTGATTTACACCAGCTGAACCTGCCCCTGAATCTCAGCCTCTGTTTCCCCATCTGTCAATGAGGCTAAATACTCATGTCCAGGTTCCTTCCCCACTCTGAACTCTAGGGTACAGATGTGGGGACCTGCATGAAAGACCCCCTAAGCTTATTCTTACCAGCTTATGTTAAAAGCTGCCACCACCAAAGTGTTACACAAAGAACAGGGGAAGTGCCCACTTGGAAAGGTGTCCCCCCCCAGCACTACACCCTCTTTCCTGGGGAAGGCTTGATAAAAATCCTCACCAATTTGCATAGGTGAACACAGACCCAAACCCTTGGATCTTAAGAACAATGAAAAAACAATCAGGTTCTTAAAAGAGAATTTTAATTAAAGAAAAAGTAAAAGAATCACCTCTGTAAAATCAGGATGGTAAATACCTTACAGGGTAATCAGATTCAAAACATAGAGACTCCCTTTAGGCAAAACCTTAAGTTACAAAAAGACACAAAAACAGGAATATACATTCCATTGAGCACAACTTATTTTATCAGCCATTTAAACAAAACAGAATCTAACATATATCTAACTAGATTGCTTACGAACTCTTTACCAGGAGTTCTGACCTGCATTCCTGCTCTGGTCCCGGCAAAAGCATCACCCAGACAGAGAGAACCCTTTGTCCCCCCCCCCCCCCCTCCCAGCTTTGAAAGTATCTTGTCTCCTCATTGGTCATTTTGGTCAGGTGCCAGCGAGGTTGTCTTAGCTTCTTAACCCTTTACAGGTGAAAGGGTTTTTCCTCTGGCCAGGAGGGACTTAAAGGTGTTTACCCTTCCCTTTATATTTATGACAGCTCACCTGCGGAGGCACAGGCCTGGGAGAGCTTTGAAGGGGAGCTTGTTTTTAAAGTCTCGTATAGTTCATTCAAGGAGCTTGGATCAGAGACATGCTTTACAGAGAATTCATAGATTCCAGGACCAGAAGGGACCACTGTGATCATCTAGTCTGACCTCCTGTGTAATGCAGGCCAGCGACCGGCCCTGAAAAAATTCTTAGAGCAGAGCTTTTAGAAGGCAAGTGATTGTTACTGAATTGTCCTATCCCTAATATGAATGCTTCTGAATATGGATTTTAACCTACTTTCCAGCTGCTGCCTCCTCTTGGTGTATCCTCAGCAACCTGGGGCACCTGTCTGTGCTGAATAACAACCACCCCATTGATCCCAAAGGGCTTTTGCAGCATATACACTTCACCCTCTGCTGCAGTGCAGCCATGCTTGGCCTGGAGGCAGCCAGCTGTGCACAGCAGAGGGAGGAAGGGAGGACCCTATCCTGATGCTCCAAGCCATGATATTCCCAGGCCTGCCCTACAGTGACTGGGGGGCAGGTCTTTGGTGAATCCAGCTTCAACGGCTCTTGCTGGAAAGGTGGTGACAGGCTTTACCTATCAATTGTTAGAAGATGCAGAGTCAGAGCAAATACACTGGAAGCCCCAGGGTTAAAGGACAGGGATTCGAGAGCCTGCTGTTAATGAAAAGCCTAGGTAATGAGATGCATCTTACCATGCATTGTAACTGGGGCAGGCTCACCTTATAGGCATTTCCCGCAGGAGCAGATTGCAGAGGGAAGAGCCTGCAAATGTGGGTCCCCCCCGCACCATGGCCCCTTGGGGGCCCAGAAAAGGTTAATCCAGCCCTGATTCCAGTACAGCAAGTTTCATGGAACTCCTTTGCCTCCTTCAGCAGTATGAAGGGTTGAGTTAACCCTGCCGGGCTCCAGGGAGTCTGCGTATTTCAAACCTGATATCGAGACTATGAGCCTGTCCCCTCTGGCAAGAGTGTTTTTCATGCACAGTCCAGATATCCATGTTCCACTCAACGCATTGCTCCTAATGTCATTTTACTGATGAAAAACTCCCAGACCTGGTGCATTAGAGAAACTGCTGTGAACGAATGAATTAAAATAGAGATGTTTCTAATGCACAAGCCAGATTCCCATGCTGCAGTGTTTGTGTGAACAAAGATTGGGCCTGCAGAGCTGTTTGATTTTGAACAGCTGCCAAACAGCTCTGAATGTCTAGTTGGAGGAGTGTAACGATTGGCTCTCCTTGGTGTTCAGTACAGCATACTGAGAGTTAACAATGTGAAAGCAGAATTTCTTTAGGGACACTGCAGTGGATCGGCTTCAAATGCTAGATTTAGGGTTGCCAGTTTTGTTGGAAGTATTCCTGGAGGTTTCATCACGTGACATAATCTTTAATTGAAGATTAATCTTTAATTCCTGGAAACTCCAGGACAATCCCAGAGGGCTGGCAACCCTACGTCTATCTAGCATCTGACTGCTTCCTAGTGCTGGGCATTAGCCAATGAAAACTACTAGCAAACTCAGCCTAAAGTCCCATTCAGTCTGGCCCCAGAAAGGAAGGATTGTCCAGTGATTAGGGCACTAGTTTAGGATTTGGGAGCCCTGAATTCAATTCCTTGCTCCATCACAGTCTCTTTCTGAGACCTTGGGCAAGTTACTTAGCCTCTCTGTGCCTCAGTTTCCCATCTGTAAAATAGGGATAAAAGCACTGCCCTATTGCCTGGGTCAATAATGTTAACACTTGTGAGGTCCTGAGTGATGCCGTAATGGTGGCTATAGAACTGCTCCAGAGAGACATGGTTTAAGGACAGCCCCAGAAGAGAGAAAATTCCTTCAATCTCTCTTATGGCCTTGAGCATCCTTCCCATTTCCTCGTCAGCCTTCTCTCCCAGCATCCTATCTCCAGCAGTGGAGGGCTGGACAGAGTTCCCAGAAATACTAGTTCTTTAGTCTGCCAAAAGGAGTTACTAGCGAGGGGCACAGAGCAATCTACACCCTGATCACACTCTAGGCCTGCCTGGCTCAGAATCAAACTTACAGCCCCAAGCCCCTTTTTTATTTTGAATCATTTGTTGCTCATGGCTGCCATGTAGACGCTTTTTCATAGGAAAAGTTCATGCTATTAAAGGGGGAAAATGAACAGCCTGGCAACACATCCCAGTCTCACTACCACGAGCAGCACCTAACCCCTCCTCAAATCCAGCAACTCTCTGCGGCAGCTCCAGTGAACTTGATTTTAAAAGCACTCTCTGCGTCTCAGAAGGAGTAATTAGGTTTACACAGCCCAGCGAAGCTTTTAGTGCATGATCTAGCCTATGTATCACAAGCCAATGACAGAAATGTAATAGAATGTGTTTGTTCCATCATACCAAATTACCGCTGATACTGGATGGCAGCAGGTGAATGATTGACTTGTGTTCCTATTTAGTGTGTCCACTAGAGGGCAGTCGAGTGCTTTCCTAGCCCACCAGCAAAAGTTTAGGTCCTAGATTATATAAACAGACATAGAATTTAATGTAACTTGCTTTGCAAAAACCCATTTTATTTACTGTAGAAAATCCAGATGAACGACATGCCTGACGCATAAGACTGATTGCCACTTCAGTCTTTCCAGTGGATAGAAGCCCACGTGGACCAGGCCTGGCCGTATGCATGCCATGTTTGTGAGACTGTTGATCATGTCTTTAAAAGTGGGGGTGTTAAAAGATTCCTCCATCCCCTCTCACTCCTGGTGTAAATGGACCAGAACTTCCCAGGTCCTGCGCTTTGCCCCTTGCTGCCTCAACATCTCTCTCATGGATCACAGCTTCTGAATTTGGAGGGGTTTATGGGCAAAAATAAGCTGGGAGATGAATGCTCTCTGAAGCAGTGCAGCCAAGAGCCATACATATTCATTAAAAACAAAGCAAAATTGCTGCAAACAACCTGCATAAGTTACTGCAGCTCAGGGGCAACAGTAAGTTATCTGCTGACCTTTCATGTTCAAAGCCAATGGAGCATATCCATTGCTGTTCATCAGCATGATGTGAGATCGCTAGTCAAGCAGCCTTTACCTGCCTCCATGCTATTCATACAGACACTTATTCCGAGAAAGGCAGGACGCACACATTTTTAATACAGGCGCTAAATAACTGAGCTCGCGAGCTATCATTTCATTAGGATGAAGAGGTTTAATAGAAAGGAAGCTGGTGCAGGGTAGAGCTCCCTCTTTCTCTCTTGAATAATAAAAAATTGGGCTTTTAAAAAAAATTGTTTTGTCAGTTCCCCCACCCCTTTCTCTCCCTCCCCCACCCCATAATGATACGATCATATTCTCAGCCCTCATTTCTCAGCAGGTCAGTACTAGAAATTTCCTTGCCACCATACAGATATTAGATTCATGCTAATATTTAATTCTTCCTTGTCTTATTTAAAAGGGAGATTTTGACTTAAGTGTGTTGGTTAGAGGCTTAAATTGCACTTGCGTACACACCAATAATGCTTACCACTTATTTAGTGCCTTCCACCTTCAAGGCATTGTGCAAAGATTAGCTAGCTAATCTGCACAGCACTCCTGGAGCTAGGTAAGTAAGTAGAGATACACAGAGGTTAAATCCTTCTGAGCTGAGCCTCATTCCAAACACACCTTTGCTGATCATATTCCACATTCTCTTGCATGTTGAATGAGAAATCCTTCTCATCATTCTTACCCACACATGAACAGTGCCAATAGACAGTTGGGAGCAATGTTCCCTCTAATTTTTGACAGGCCGTGTGTGCAAAAAATTTCTTCTGTGCAAACTGTTGTGCTTCTGTGCAAATTTTTGTGCGCGCGGTGTTTCGCCGTGTCTGCGGGGTTTAGGATCTGTGTGCGTGTCGCACACAGCTTAGAGGGAACAGTGGTTGGGAGATTGCATATTGGTAGAGAATTTCCACTCCGCTACACACATATACTAAGGAGATGCTTAGTAAAAGCTCCTTGTCATACAGTAAAATCGTGTGTGTGTGAAGTGTATTTTTTAAACCTTTATGATTTCACTAGGCCACCCAATAACAGATCTATGGCCTAGAGTATATTTCCCTGCTAAAAGGCAAATATCTATCTATCCCCATACACACACCCCTCTCTCCCCATACCTCTATCTATGTTTTTACACCAGACCCAACATTGGTATCAGAAGCACGACAGCTGTTCATACAATGGGAGCAAAGAATTTTTTTAGAATACAAAAATATATTTTCCCACCCTCTTTGTACTTGAAATTGTCTGGACCGTTTTCCTCAGACTTTCTCCCCCAAATTTGCTTCCACTCTAAGATCTAAAGGGAGAAAAGGTAGGGCCTGAAAAGTCTGAGAAATGCCTTTGGGATGGGAAATGTTTGCACAACCTGAACTGTAACACTGGCTTGGTGCTGCAGCTGTAATAAATCTTCAATTTAATCCAAATAACAAGGCACGGAGTACACAGCTATTTTAGGAAGGGCAAAGATCACAAATAAAGTTCCTATTGAAAGGAAGATCATCATAGTAAGAATTTCTGACAGTCACCCTGCCATGAGAAATGATTGTTTCAGGTCATAAGTAATAGACATTACCTATGATAAAGGTGTAAGGCCGTGATCCTGTTATTGGATTCACGCAAGTGAACCGTTGTGCCCGTGTAGAATCCTGTGGATGCTAAGGGGGTTCCAAAAGGGTCTGCTCACATTCATTCGGTTGCCTAAGGCTTTAAAGCAGGGGCGGGCAAACTTTTTGGCTTCAGGGCCGCATTGGGTTTCGGAAATTGTATGGAGGGCCGGTTAGGGGAGGGGGTTGTGGCCCAGCCCCCGCCTCCTATTCGCCCCACCCCCGGGACTCCTGCCCCATCCAACCCCCTCATTTCCCTGACGGCCCCCCTGGGACCCCTACCACACCCACACCCCCCTTCTCCCTGTCCCCTGACTGCCCCTGGACCCCTGCCCCTAACTGTCCCCCTCCGCCCCATCCAACCCCTCCTCTCATTCCTGACAGGCCCCCCGGGACCCCTGCCCCCATTCAACCCCCTGATCCTGCCCTGACCCCTATCCACACCCCCGCCCTCTGACCACCACCCCGAACTCCCCTGCCCTCTATCCAACAGCCCCCCAACCCCGCTCCCTGCCCCCTAACCACGCTGCCTGGAGCACCGGTGGCTGGTGGCGCTCCAACCGTGCCGCCCGGCTGGAGCTGGGCCACGCCACCACCACCACTATGCAGCACAGAGACCGGGTCTCTGCCCCAGGAGCTCCCAGCCCCACCGCCCAGAGCATTGTGCCGGCAGCGCGGTGAGCTGAGGCTGCAGGGCAGGGGGGACGGCAGGGGAGGGGCGGGGATTAGCCTTCCGGGCCAGGAGCTCAGGGGTCGGGCAGGACAGTCCCGTGGGCTGTAGCTTGCCCACCTCTGCTGTACAGGCTTGATCCTGGATTCAGAGAGCACTGAGGGCACTCAGCTTCCCAAAGGATCAGACTCTAAATCAGAGGTGGGCAAACTACGGCCCACAGGACCGTCCTGCCTGGCCCCTGAGTTCCTGGCCCAGGAAGCTAGTCCCCGGCCCCTCCCCTGCTGTCCCCCTTCCCCCGCAACCATGCTGCCAAGCAGGCAGTGCTCTGGGCTGCGGGGCTGCGCGCTCCTGCCGGGCAGCGCAGCAGGGTGTCTGGCTCCAGCTGGGCGGCCCGGCTGCTAGACATGCTGCTCTGAGTGGCATGGTAAGGGGGCTGGGGCCAGGGGGTTGGATAAGCAGGGTTCCCGGGGGGCAGTCGTGGGACAGGGAGCAGGGCGGTTGGATGGGGCGGAGGATCTGGGTGGTCAGGGGATGGGGAACATGGGGCAGTTGGATAGGGCAGAAGTTCGGGGGGCAGAGGACAGGGAACAGGGGGGCTTAGATAGGGTGTGGGGTCCCGGGGGCGGTTAGGGGCAGTTGTCCTGGGAGGGGGTGGTCAGGGGACAAGGAGTGGAGGGGGGTACTGAGGGGGGCAGGTAGGAGGCAGAAAGTGGGAGGGGTCGGATGGGGGCAGGGGCCAGGCTGTTTGGGGAGGCATAGCCTTCCCTACCCAGCCCTCCCTACAGTTTCGCACCCTGATGTGGCCTTCGGACCAAAAAGTTTGCCCACCCCTGCTCTAAATTGCCAGCTCCCAGCCAAGGCCTGGACCCTCAGTGAATACAGGATGAGTTGTCCTCACCAGACAAAATGCAATAGCATAGTCATTCATTATTATGTAACATTTTATTTGTTAAGTGCAACAGTTTATTTGATCTTATACAAGGGTCAAAAATAAAGATGGTTTCTGCCACACAGCTCTTATCACCTAGGGCTGGATCTTTCAAACTCTTTCTACAGGGCATAGTGCTTACTCTTTAGGAGCTGTCCCCTTGTCGTTAATAGGGCTGCTCATGGTTCTAAGCACTGTGTCCCAGATCCTCCAAGGCATTTAGGTGCTTAACTTACATGGAAACCAATGGGAATTAGGTGCCTAAATTCCTTGGAGGATCTGGGCCTATGCCCACTAGTAAGTGTTTTCAGGACTGGGACTTAAAAGACAGTCACAGCAAAGGTTAGACATACCAGGGAACCCAGAAGAAGGAGTAATTTACCTTTTTAATTTTAAAAAAAATATATAAATTAACTTAATATCTTGTGGGAACTGCAAATTTAAAGTTACATTTTAAATAAGACAAATTTATACCATGGCGATTCCTACTGGACAGAGGAGCAATCCCATGTGTCTGGACTGTGCACATCACCCTTAACTCATAAGGTGTGCAGCTGTGGAGTGAAGCCCACACCATACTGGCACTCAAAATGGATCTGACCTTAAAGATAAAGGTAAAAAACTTATCAGAATGTCAAACCATTGCCTGACCTGTGTTGCTGATAATTCTGGAGATTGTTAAATCTGACATTGTTGATCAAATGTACTTTTGATGCTGTTGGTTTATTTTCTGTACTTTGTTCCATGGAGGCAGAGACGCTGCTTCTAGTCAGTTTCACTATCAGGGTCTAGTCTGTGTTGCTTTCTCATTCTAATCAATTTTGGTTTCTGGTTCTAAGAAGTTTCACTCTCTGGGTCTAGTCAGTTTTGCTTTCTAGTTCTAGTCTTTCATTATCTGGTTCTACTCAGTTTTGCTTTCTGATTTAATCAATTCTGCTTTCTGGATCTAATCCCTTTCACTATCTGGTTCTACCCTGTTTCCCTTTCTGATTCTAGTTGCTTTTTAGTTCTAGTCAATTTCACTATTTGAGGCTCATCAAGTTTGGTTTCTGTTTCTAGCCATTTTCACTTTCTAGTTTCTGTCACTTTTGCTATCTGATACTCCTTGTGGGAGGCTGCTTTGTCAACCGAAAAAAATCAAATTGTTTTCATTTAAATATGCTAAAAGTCCTTGAAGACATTTCTAGCCATGTTAGGTTAGTGAAGTAAAAAGAATGGAGGACAGTAAGTTTAAGGCAAAACCTACCTTTGTTAAATAATTTAATTGAAAAATATCACAACATTCCTCGAATAAACTAGTCAGTGAATGTTACTCACCCTGTTCTTGGGGACTTGGCCTAGTCAGACTTTTGTCTCAGGGTTTTCTACATGATTTTGAGGTCCCATCATTCCTATGATGAAATGAGACCTGGTCAGATTGCATACCCTTCAGGACAGAGTATGTGATGCTGTGGGAAGTCCTGTGTGGTTCTTGGGGCTTAGCTTGACATGGGTATCTTTGGTGTGAAATCCTGGAGTGGCTTTTGGAAATTTAATTTATAAAATGGGTATTTTATGTAGTTAATTTTACCGAAGGGTTTCATTTATAAAGGAAAAGACCCTTCAGCCTCTAGGCTGCGTGGGTACTGATAGATGGGCTCTCCAGCCCCAGGGACATGACCAGCTTTGAAATAAGAGTCAGGATTGCCAGCCCAAACATTCAAAATCATGACTCCAGCCCTGAAAATCATGAGATTTTTGAAATGTGGGGTTCTTTCTGATTTCTGAACCTTTTGGGTGCAGTCAGGTCACCTTCCAAGCTTTTCGCAGCAACCCTGTGGGCTAAAAGACACATTTTTTTCTTTTCTTACTGAAAGCTGAGATTCTCATGTAACCATCATGGTTAGGAGCTGTGACTTTAAGCAAAGCGTCAGATGTGGTGAGGCTTTATGATCAAATCCTCAGAGCAGGCCACACTGCAGCAGCCTCAGAGGTGGGATCTGAATCCAGCTTCCCCCAGAGTCCAAGGCTCAGCTCCAGGCCCACCTGACATCTGCAGTGTAGTGACCACCAGCCTCTCCCTTATAGGTGCTGTCTGTGTAACGCCGCTGCCCTGCTCTTTACTATTCTTATCCTCACAACACTCCTGGGAGGTAGGCGTTACTATCCCCATTTCATAGATGGGGAATGGAGGCCCAGACAGACTAAGTGACTTGCCCAAGGTCAGATAAGAAGTCTGTGGCAGAGCTGGAACTTCAACCCAGGTCTCCCAGCTCCCAGTCCCCTCCCTCCGTGATCTATTTTCTACTGATGGTACATGCAGTGCAGAGTGATCTCTATGGGCTCTCCAGGGGTCAGACCTTGCAGTTCAGGGTTGCCAGCCTTCCTAACCAGGCCCATCCCAGTCCCTGGACCCTGCCCCAACATGCACCACTCTTAGGAAGAGCTGAATCTTCATTAGCAGGGCACAGCAGAGGCTGCACGGCTCCATGGCTGCTCCCCTCTGACAGCAGCACTGATTGAGATGAATCATGGAGATAAACCTCCCTCCCAACTGATGGGCTGGAGCCTGGGTGGTACAGAACACCCTCAGCTCTGCTGACTCCAGGAGTTAACGGGCACGCAGGACTGGACCCATCAGTAGTTCTCCTCCAGCTCATATCTAGCACTTTTCATTCATAGATCTCAAAGCACAAGGGATATCTTTTTGGGGGGTGGGGGGAATGCCCCTTCATGTCAGTCTCTCTGGGGAAAATTCAGTATCAAAAGGCCCAGCCTGGCACAAGGTGGCTGCTGTGGAGACCCCAGTGCTGGAGACTTGGACAGCTCCTCGGGAACCAGGCTCCTGGGTGAGGATTTCGTGGGGACCAAAGAGAAGGGGGCAGGAGAACAGCAGAGAGGGTGACCTGAGCAGAAAGCATCCCCTCCACTTAAATAACAGGGTCCTCTAATGACCTCCCTCCCCCACTCCCCTCTCCTGTCACTGAGCTGGAGTGGCAGCATCCCAGCCGGGCACCTAGGGAACACAATGGACTGCGTTGGTGCTATTTCAGACACGTCAGATGGCATATTTCCTTCATGCTCCTGCACGGAGTGGCTTTTTGGAGAGACCCCATTTGGGGAGTGGCCTTGTGACTTGGACCTGATGGCAGTCTCCTTGTCTGGGTTTGCTGGGAGAGAGAATTTCAGGGGCTGGGGAGTCATCTCTGCAGGATCCGAGACCTCCTTCCATCTGCACCGTTTGGTTCTCACTCTCTCTGCACATTTTGCATTACCAGGTTGGGGTTGATCTTGCCTGAGAGAACATTTGGGTTTTTATAAAGTGCTCTGCCCTCTTTGCAAACCCACCCGGCACAGCTAAGGCCCAGAGAGTGACCTGACCCAGCGGCCTGGCTGGAGACAAGCGGAGGGCACTGGATTAACCCAAAAGCTAGTTTTTTGCAGTGCGGCCACATCAGATGACTTTGGCGGCTGCCGAGGCAGGATTCTCTTTCACTGCTCCGGGTCCTTATGTGGGACTGGTGCCCTTCACATGCTGTAGTGCCACCCTATATGCCAGGGCACTGGGCTTCCCCCTCATGGCCACAAAAGACCCAGAAAGCATCTATGAGGATGAGAGATCCACATGCAGTTTTAAAACAGGTGTAGGCCGTGCTGCTGTTTGACTGCTTGGCACTCTGGGATCCTTGCCCACTATCCAAGATCAGGCCAGAATATCCAGTTGGGCCCTGTTCTGGAGTGCAGGCCTCCTCTCTGGGGGGTTTGTCCTTCGGCCCATCACCATCATGCCTTCCACGTAAAATCAATTGGCAAAGTCTTTAGTAGATCTCCTGGAGTCTTTGGTTCTTCTGTCCTTTCAGGATGGAGAAACTCAGCTTGGGGGCAGGGCTTTGTTTAATTTTGTCCTGCTGACCTCCGTGGAAAATCTGTGCCCAGAGCACTTCCAGGTTCAGGCCCATCGTGGCCCTGGATTAGCGCCTTCCACCCACAAGGAGCTCAAAGCACTTTGCAAAGATCAATGAGTGAAGCCTCCCCACCCCACTCCTGAAGGCTTATCTCCATTTCACAGATGGGGAAACTGAGTCACTTGCCCCAGGCACCACACAAGTGAGACAGTGGCAGAGCTAGGAACAGAACCCAGACGTCTCAGATATGATTCCTGGGTTTTAATCACCCGGCTCACCTCTCCCTCAGTCTCCCGCCCCTTCCTTCACAGCTCTCAGCAACCCCCACTGGGCCTTGTGGAACCACTCTGCTACCCACCATGGTGGGTCAGTGCAGCTACAAGACACCTGACTAGCCCAGGCTGCTCTGCTCCAGCCACAGCCCTGTCTTTAAACTGGAAGATATTATTGCAGAGCGACAGCTCTTCTCTATCTAGGGCTAAGAACAGCTTTCTGTTTAAAGACTGACTCTTCTAAGTGCTCTAAAATCTACACAGTTCCCCAGATTACCTTGAAATTTGGTGTGCTTCATGAGGTAGTGGAGTTTTGTTCGTGTTCCAATTTGGGGGCCGTTTGATCAAGGGGTTCCTGAGATATAGCCCCCTGAATAAAACAGCTTTTCCTAAAGTTGCGAGATTCTAGCAATCTTTTTTTGCTCACAACTTGAGATCAAACCAGGGCTCAGATTGTCACACCAGCATCTCCAGTGCTTGAGGGCTACCCCAACAGAGTGCATGGCCCCTTTGCGGGAAATCAGATTAAACCATTATTTGGAAAAGAGTTTGCTTCTCTAGTGAGGCTTGTCATGCATCTCCCCTGCATGCTCAGACAGAGGAGTTAACAGGATGGGTAGCCTCCAAACTTTTGTAACAGCTGGATAGCCCAAGGTCTTTTTGAACCCAAGTCACCCAGCTGGTGTCAGTTCAAGTCCTACCTGAGGCAGAAACATGGGAACAGCTGAGAGGAATATTGTTACAATCAGTGGGGGATGGGGCGTGATTGTGGGGGAATGTAAACCATTCGTAAAGAAAAAATAGACGTGCACATTCTTGCTGACAGGAGGGGGCATTTTAGGGGGTGGAGGAGGGAGGGAATAGGGGTGAGAGGGGCTTGGGGCTGCATCAAAGGGAGAGGGATAAATGGTAGAGGTGATGAGAAGGGTGTGGGTCTCTGATGAGGGTGAGGGGTGGAGGGACACTGGGAAGGGGACATGAGGATGACTGACAGAGGAACTTGGCTGTGGGGGGAGAGAATAGGGCAGGGCTAGATGTCAGCCTCACATTTTCCCCTTCTGTGTATGCCAGGAGTTGCGGGGGGGAGGGGGGGGCTGAGCCCTTCTCCTTACCCCCATGGGAGCTGGGGTCCCTGCCCCCCAGGGAATGTCTGTGCCCCTCTCCCTATGCCTATGTAGGCTGGAGGATGGGGGACCCTGCCTCTCTGGGGTGTTTGAGCCCTGCTCCTTGCCCCCGGTTTGTGTGCCTGCACGCAAACAGAGCCGGCTCCCCTGACAGAATACCACACTTGTGAAATGTAACAATCACTTTGTCCCCTTTTACAGCCCTTCACACTGGCACACAGCATCCAGCGCATTCCTCCGCCATTCAGTAAAGCTACACCTCAGGCTTGGTCTACATTCAAATGTTGATTGGTGGAGCTGTGTTGCTCAGAGGCATAGAAAGGTGGAGACAGATTGATACATCACCAAACCCAACAGACTATGGTGTGAACAGCTCCCCTGCAGCGTCTTTGCCATCTCCTTCCCCCTCAGCTGTATCTTCCCAGTGATCGGTGTTATTTGTTGCAATGGGACAGCCCCAGGAGCGGCCCAGGGACCCCTGGTGCCAGGAGCTGTGCAGTCACAGAACACATTGCCAGCCCCTGCCCCAAAGAGGTGGCAATCTCAGTAGGTTCCCCTCCCCTGCCTGCCTGGATTGGAGGGGTTTCTCCCACGCTGAGCACCCCGCTGGTTGCTGGACTAGGACGAAGGAGACAAAGTCCTGCAGGAGCTTGTGCTGGTCCCAACTCCTGCCCATGAATGCCACCGCCACGTTTAATCCTCATGTGTCTGGAGGATGGGACGTGGCCCTGCCCTTCCCCTTCTCCCCAGGGCTAAGGAGCCCTGGCAGATCCTGCTGCCTGGGGGAAGCAGAACTGGGGCTGAGAACTCACCCTGGGTCACTTGAATTTTTAGGACAATTTTGCCACTCTGAATCCTGCTTGGGAGCATCTGGCCCAGCTCTCCTCAGACACAAAGGAAGGAGGGATGCCTGATGAGGAAGCAGGGAGAGTTATTTTTCAGGGCATGGGACCTGGGCCTCTCGTGGCTTGGCTGGGATAAAGCTGAGCACAGGCTGACGCTGAGGGGGCAGCTGCCTGGCGCAGAGCTGCAGAACAGTCTCCCCAGGGAAGCGACCGGAGCCCCAGAGCTTGTGGTGTTTAACGTTAAACTGCCCAGTGGCGCTGGGAATTCACTGGGCAGTGCGCTCCTGCACCGGCAGAAAACAGGGCTGCATGGGCCCACACAGCCTGCCCCAGCTCGGAGTCGGTGAAAGCTTACTATGCATTTCAGGGCCCAGGCATGGTGGGACTGAAGATGTAGGAGAAAGTTACATAACTTTGCGGGGGAGGGGAGAGAGCGCTCCCTGGGGTCTGAAATATACAGGAAAAGTGATTCCATCGGGCAGTGGTAGGATGGGAACCATGGTGGGGTGGTGGAAGGGAATCGTAATACCTGATCAGGGCTGGGAGAGAGAAGGGGACCCCGCCAGGTGTAAAGCTCTCTCCTCACACAGACCCATTCCCGAGCTGTACCCCAGCATCAGTCGATGCAGGATCTTCGTAGAAACGAAACGCGCACCTCTGCAACGCAGGCCTGGCTGGTTTCACGATCTGCTGGACACGCTGGCCAGGGTCACTGGCTTCCTACCCTGCTCAGTGCCTCGGACACGGCCTCTCATTCAGGCTTGTTCGGGTGATGTGGGAAAAAAAAGAAAAAAAGTGGGGTTGTGGTTGGGGGGGGGGGTGACCAGGTGAAAGCAGCAGCTGGGGAAGGGTTAAGAGCTCCGTGCCTAACACATGCCCAGATGGGGTATACAATGGAGAGGAAAGAGAGTGTGGGGATGTGGTTTTCTTTCTGCCCCTGGCTGGTTAAGGCCTCTGGGGACTAGTGCAATGGCTGCTGCTCTGATCCACATAAATGTCTGCTCCTCTTTGGAATCCTGCTAAGCAGTTGCCTCAGTGATATCCTGTGGCAGTGGGTTCCACTAGTTAATTATTTCTGGTATGAAATCAAAAAGATTGCCCTGCACGCTGCTGGATGTTGTTGCCATTGAATTTCATTGTGTGCCCTCTTGTTCTTTCATTATGGGATGGACTGCAGACTGAGTGACCTTCCCTGTGCCATGCTGTTAGACACCTCTCGTCTCTGCAGGGGGAGCGGCTTCGGCACCCAGGGGTGTGGTCCATGTGTTTTTGCCATCTAGCCCATTCCCAGCCGCCCCTGTGCCATGCGGATGACTCTGGCTACACAGAAAATCTGTGGGAAAATCTGAGGGCAACTACAAAAGAGGCTTCTGCAGCAACACATCAATGGCTTCATGTCTGGAGCCAGCGTTTGCTCCTCACACAATAGGTCATTGTTAAGTGTGACATTTATTAGTCCTGTCTGCTTGGGAGAGGAAGAATGTTTCCATGCCTCCAGCCCTCATGAGCCCCTTAACCATGGGCTGCTGGCTTCTGTGCATCACTGTGTTACTGGACGGTCACATACACCAGTGGGGGAATAATGTCACCGCCAAAGACATGCCAGAATTTCACCCGCAGCCAGAGTCCACGCTCACACGCGCCTCTCTGCAATCAGCTGTCAGCTGGTTCATGCCTGCACGCAGAGCCAACAGACAGGCCGCTGAGTGGCAGCTGGTAGCTGACAGCTCGGTAATGAATCCCCCTGGGGTTCCTGACCTTGCACCCTTTGTGAGTTCCTCAGTCACCCATGCCTCACACAATACAGAGGAAGCATGACTCCGCAGCACCTGTGAACTTTTTACCCCTTTGGCTCAGCCTTTTTGTGGTTGTTGGTTAAGCAAACTTTTCAGTGTGTGTCTTGATTTTGCTTTGCACTGCTAATAAAAATGGATGAACAACCGGGCAAGGAGTTAGCGCGGAGGCGGAGCCCAGGGTCTTGTCAGAGAGTAGGGCAGCTCTCCCTGAGAGGCTGGCACCAGGGTCCATTGGCACTAGGTGTGAAATCATGGTCTGTTGTCTCCAGATATGAAGCCCCTTAGATGCAGAGGAATCCCTATGGTTCTGCTATGGAGACTTGCGGGGGGTGGGGCAGTCTGGAAAGGGGCTATGCACCCCGCCATGTGCTGTGGAATCAGGCCTGTGTGTCAGAGCGCTCCACATTAATACATGTGTGATGCAACCCCTTGCGTGAGGTGTGGGCAATGGGGATTGAACCTGCGACCTCTGGAGCTTAAACACGAGCCACTATTGCCTGAGCTAAAAGGGCCACTCTGTTAGCCAAGACTCATCAACTACTATCTGTGTCCCAGCGTGCCACCTGGCAGGAGAGGGTGTTACACACTCCCCCGGCTATGGCATCTCATTTCAGAGGCCTACCCACCTCAAATCCCCCACAGATAGTAGTTGATGAGTCTTTAGCAAGTTGATGAGTCTTTAGCAAGGCTGGACTGTTAATGTTGATTTTCAATAAGTCTTGGCGCACCAGGGAAGACTGAAAGAAAGCTGAGTGCACAACAATGGGACAGTATGGCTCTAAAGGGCCTGATCCTGTGTTATGGTTCCCCCTCTCCCACAAAGAGCAGAACATGTCCTTTCACAGAGTCATAGGACTGGAAGGGACTTCCTAGGTTATTAAGTCCAGTTGCCTGCTATTGCAGCCAACACCATCATAAAATCCTGTTCAGAAACTTATCAAGCTGCGTCTTTGAACCAGTTGGATTGTTTGCCACCAGTCCTCCTTTTGGGAGGCTGTTCCAGAACCTCCCTCATCTGACGGTTAGAAATCTCCTTTCACTCTGGGTCACTTTTATTTCAGGTTAAGGAAAACAACAAGCAAAGGAAGAACAAATACACACAGAGAGAGCACAGTGTGTGTGACTCCTCTGGAAAACTCTGCATCTGAAATGAAACACAAAGTGGAGGGGATGCCTCTGTGTCTAACAGTGCAGCATAGCGAGATCTCCTATCAGTTACATAGCTGCACACACCACAACCTGCAAGCCCACTGTTCGTGGGAGTCCTATGGACTCCAAGGGAGCAGGGTTTGTAGTGCTGGGTGGGTCCACAGCTTGCGTAATTTTCTCTCTGTGGAGCAGGAACTGTCTCTTACAGTGTGTCTATACAGTGCCAACAATGGGGGCCTGATCTCAGCTGGGGCCACTGCAATACTGCTCCCAGTAGCACAATAATGGTCCCAATGCACCCACTGGGGAAAGAGGTGGACTTATCCCCCAGTGTTTTACTTTCTTTTTGGTGTCTTGCTTACTGCACCTGCAGGAAATGGACTAGTGCAGTGCTACTCAAAGTGGTGGTCCGCGGATCAGTGCCGGTCTGCGAGCCATCGGCTGCCGGTCTGTGCGCACATTGGAAAAAAAAATTACCAGTCCCCCACATCAGATAGCTTGAGAAGCACTGGACTAGTGCATTTCACTCCATTCCCCCCTGCCCCGCTTGTTACGTAGGTGAGTGCTGGCCTTAGAGGCCGAAATGGCATGGCTGGCTGGGAGCGGTGGTTGTCAATCGCTGCTCTAGTGCCAAGGCTTTAGGGGTTTCTGTAAAGGAAATTGGGTCCCAGGCTCTCACATGTATAGAAACATTGTCATGATTTTAAAAATATGACTCAAACCACCATTATTTTTTGTTGTTTGAAATTCAATCAATTCCCTCCGCATTTATGGTTAGGGGCTAGTCTGGGACTCAGAACACTGGGATTCAGTTCCTGGCTCTGCTCAGCTTGTGTGACTTTGGGCAAGTCGCTTGGGCCCAGCTCCTCACTGAAAGCAGGAGGAGTTCAGCACCTCCATCCCTTTGAGGAGTTGGGCCTAAGTCTCTCTGGGCCTCAGTTCCCCTGCTGAACGCCCTGCCCTGCTGCACAGAGCTGTTGTAAGGCTAAATTTGTGAGTGCTGGAAACCAACAGCTGACCCTGTGCTCTGCTCATTTAAACACCAATTAGTTCCCCTCACCTGGACCTGATTGTGCCTCATTAGCAGATTAGCATGGGCTGGGGAGCATTAAAGCACTAACTAGCCCCTGGATGCAGAGGGGAGAAGGTGGCATAGGTAGGACGTACTGGGGAGAGAGGAAGGGTGGCAGAGCCAGAACTAAGAAGGCTTTGTGGGTGGAGAGATCTCTCCACTCCTTGGTGGAAGAGCTGTGGATGCTGCAAACCATGTGGTGTATGGGACAGCGAAGGTGGGGGGAAGAGCACTGCAAATAAGCTACAGGGTGGTGGTTAACAGAAGGTCTCTGATCAGCTTGTGTTGGCAGAAGAGGGGAGCAAGACCTCACACTGTCACAGAATCCATCAAAGACTGTTAGTTTTGCAGATGCTACAGGGGGCCAGGCTGGTACCTAAGATGGGTAGAAGTCAGCAGGTGGTAGCTCTGGTGAACGAGCCCCGGAAAGTGAAACTGACTAGAAATAAAATAGAAATTGTCCCGTCCACCTTAGTGTCACTATGGGCAAAATAACCTGAACAGATTTCTGCATTCTCCTTGGTTGAGTCCTCTCCATGTTCTCAGTGAGATGGGTAGGATTATTTTTTCACAAAGAGGATTTTTATCTTGACAGAGCCCCTTTAAACGCAATCAGGCCAAACTAGCTCTTGTTGCAAACACCACTGCGGGTAATGAAACTACACCTGGGATGAATTTGGCCCAAAGCCCGCAGCAAGCATATGTGTTCCAGCAGAAAGTACAGAAGTTTACAGCAGAGCTTTATAGAAATGACAAAAGCCAGGGGCCCTGTTCCATAGGGACCAAGGGATGGAATTGATCTACACCAGAGGTGGGCAAACTATGGCCCATGGGACCATCCTGCCCAGCCCTTGAGCAGCATGGTAAGGGGGTGGCAGTGGTGCGCTCGGCGGTAGGGGGCCATGGGGGGCAGTCAGGGGACAGGGAGCGGTTGGATGGGGAGGAGGTTCTGGGGTGGTTGGTTGGGAACGGGGGGGGGGTTAGATGGGAGTCCTAGGGGGCCTGTCAGGGGGTGGGGGGCAGTCAGGGGACAAGGAGCAGGGGGGGTTGGATAGGGGGTGGGATCCCGGGGGGTGTGGTTTGGGGTGGGGGGTCCTGGGAGGGGGTGATCAGGGGACAAGGAGCAGGGGGGGGGTTGGATGGGTCTGAGGGGGGCAGTCAGGGGGTGGGAAGTAGGAGGGGGTGGATAGGGGGCGGGGACCAGGCTGTATGGGGGGCACAGCCTTCCCTACCTGGCCCTCTATACAGTATTGCATCCCGATGTGGCCCTTGGGCCAAAAAGTTTGCCCACCCCCATCTACAGTCTTTGCCTTGGTCCTTCGATTCCATTCCATAAATACAGGAGATTATTATTTGTTGGATTTCAGGCCTTATCTCTACTAGGAAAATTGCACTGGTTTAACTAGATGGACTTAAACTCCTAATGTAGAGACACTTAAATCAGTGTAACCCCCCCCCCACTTAAATCAGATGATCATTTACTGACGCAAGCTGATGTAAGCGAGGGCTAAACTGGTCTGCAGCAGTGTAACTAGTGCTATGTCTACACTTTTGGGGGGGGGGTGTAGGCTGTGTGTAGCTACATGTCACAGTCAACAGGTGGCTGCATCCAGACTGCAATGTGTAGCTACTTGTGCCAGCCAGTGACAGGCTCTGGCATGGGGGGGGGGGGGGCTCAGCCTTTCCCCACTGCCAAAGTCTTTCCCTGCAGGGGGAGGCCTGGCTCAAGGAGGAGAGAGCTGTATAGCGTATGCACTTGGGTACGTACCCATACCCTTCTCCTCATAAGCCATGCCCCACCATCTGCATTGCTGCTGAAACCCGCGCTGGGGGGCTGCCCCAGTACACGCTGCTGAAAGAAGCACAAAGTGTAGCTATAACCTAGACTGGCACAACTTTTCTAGTGCGGAGTAGGCAGGCCTGAGATTCGGACGATAGGGTGGGGGCTGGGAGTAAACAGAGGGAGCTAGTGAAAACAAAGGAGAGGATGAGAAAACAAACGTGACAGCTGCTAGTCACCTTGCTGGAAGCTGCTCAGATACTAGACGAGGAGCAGGGTGTAAGACCCGCCAGAGAAAAGGCTGACCTAGAGCACCACTGTATTTTCCACTGCAGGCATCCGATGAAGTGAGCTGTAGCTCAGGAAAGCTTATGCTCAAATAAATTAGTTAGTCTCTAAGGTGCCACAAGTACTCCTTTTCTTTTTGCGGATACAGATTAACAGGGCTGCCCCTCTGAAATCTGTCTTTAGAGCTGTCTGTTTGCCCTCATCTCTTGTGGAGGGGAGTTCCGCAGCCACAGACCAGCTGCCTCTGGTCTCTGCCGGTGCCCGCCTGGCTCGCTTCCAGCAGCCTCCGAGCTGTTTACCTTGGGCTCGGGGTGGCTGCTGGGCAGTGCTACTTCCTCTTGGAAACACCTGACTCGGGCAGCCTCCCCACGCCCAGCCCTGGCAAAGCCCATTTCCAGGGCAGGCTCCAGCCAGTGCTGCTTCTCACCACCAGCAGCAGCAGCGTCTCGCCTGCGAAGAGCCGCTGCCCTCCCCCCCGCTCCCTTCTTCCCAACTAAACCAGGCTAATCAGATTCCAGCAGGGGGAGGAGCTGCCCCTTCGCGCACCCCGAGCCAGCGGCTCCGGGACCCAGCGCCGCGCAGGGAGGGGGGCCGGCAGCATGCCCAGCATCCCCTCGGCCCGCGGGGCACCTGTCGGGGGCAGCTCGGCCGGCCCGCGGGCACCCAGCCGGCGCCGTGGAGCGCAGCGCGCAGGGGGAGGCAGGTGAATCAGGTGCCTGGCGGGCGAGCGGCGGGGCCAGGAGATGGGCGACCAGCCGCAGGCGGGGGGCAGGAGAGGGGCCAGCCCGCAGCCCCCCAAGGAGCGGCCGGGCAGAGGCACGGAGCCCCCCGGGCGGCGGCGGCGGCGGGGATCCCGGCGCAGACCCCTGCGCGCCCTGGGCAGCCTGGTCAGCCGCCTGCTGAAAACTTTGAGCGCCTTGTCGCACTTGGGAGGGGGGAGCCGCCGGGGGGGCGCGGAGCCGGAGGACGATGAGGGCGGGTTCCGGTGCCCGCCGGGCCCCCCGCCGGCCGGGCCCCCCGGGGCAGCCCCGCCGGAGGAGCAGGTCGGGGGAGGCAGCGGCTGGCCGGAGGCGCGGCGCTCCTGGAGCCCCCCGGGGGGCGCGGCGGAGGGGCGTCCCCCCGGGGTGCAGGGGCTGAAGAACCACGGCAACACGTGCTTCATGAACGCTGTGGTGCAGTGCCTGAGCAACACCGACCTGCTGGCCGAGTTCCTGGGCCTGGAGCGCTACCGTGCCCGCGGCGCGCCCGGAGAGGTCACCCAGCAGCTGGCAGCCCTGGTCCGGGCGCTCTGGACGCTGGACTACACCCCGCAGCTCTCCGTGGAGTTCAAGGTAGGATGGGGCACCCGGACCCCCAGCCATGGGCCGGGGCAAGGGGCACCTGCCAGGCTCACTGGGGTGGGTGCCTAACCATGGCCCAGTGCTCAGGGGCTGTGGATGCAGGGCGCTTTAACCCTAACCTTAACGCTGCCCCAAGCCAACCTTAACGCCATTTCCAATCTAATGCTAATCAAAATCACACAGCGCAGTGGCATCCAGCCGACCAGCATGTGCGCCAGACTGATGCTGGTACTTCTAGTCCTCTCTCTATCTTTATTTACCTTAACAAGGAGTCACACTAGGGGTGCATCTCCACGCACCCCGTACCCTGTCACCCTAAGCCTCAGGTTTCGCAGTGCCAAGACCTTCTGAGCTAGAGGTGTGCCAGCTGTGCTTGGTTGTGGGGTAGGAGGTGGGCTCAGTCTGGTAAGCAGGTGCAGCTGGCTGGGGGATGGCTGCATGCTATGGACAAGAGGCTATCTTAGCAGGAGAATGAGTTGAGTCTGTGGGCCAGATCCTGCTGTGGGCTACGCTGTGTGAAGATATACTGATGGTACTGAGGCCCCAGTCCTGTACCCTGTTCAGTGTGGACCGACCTGGTGTGGTGGAGCTCCAGAGCCTTCAGTGGGTTATGTGCTGGCACAGGTGTGTGCCCTGGTGGAAAAAGTTGCAGAGTTTAGGCATGAGTGGAACAGCTGGTCCTGTGGGCCAGTCCTGTGAGCCCTTACTCGTGTGAGTGGTGAGTATCGTCTGTACGATAGGGGAGTAAATTTCTTGCAGTCTTCCTGAACCTTAGTTTTTCCATCTGTAAAATAGGGAGTGACACTGAACCACCTGTGTAGTGTGTTGAGATCCTCTGGGGAACAACAGTGCATAGACTGGAGAGAGCTAAGGGCAATTTGCCTAGCCCTGTGGCCTGATGCCCATGTGCCCAAGTACCCCAGCTCCTGCAGTATGTACCACCCATCTCTCCTGTGGCGCCGCCGTCAGATGAGGCTTCCTGAGAGCACCCTCCGTGGCTAGGGTGTCACCTGGAAGCCCCAGTGCTAATCAGCAGGATTAGTGTTTGTAAAGCACTTTGAAGATGAAAATGGAATATTTATTATTAAGTAATTGCCGAGGAGCCCACCCACTCCCTGGCCCCCACCCCCACACTGGTGAGAAGTTTCAGAGTAACAGCCGTGTTAGTCTGTATTCGCAAAAAGAAAAGGAGGACTTGTGGCACCTTAGAGACTAACCAATTTATTTGAGCATAAGCTTTCGTGAGCTACAGCTCACTTCATCGGCTGCATACTGTGGAAATTGCAGAAGACATTATTATATACACAGACACCATGAAACAATACCTCCTTGCTGTCCAGCCGAGCCTGCCTGTATATGTGGGGCTAGAATCGGAGGCATCAGGAGTGGGTTCTCACCTGCCAGGCTTCCCAGATCCTTCCCCACATGGCAGCTGTGACAGCAGCTGCTCATGCTGAGCTAGTGCCAGTGTAGGTAGAATGAGCAGCCGTCTCTGGAGAGGCGCAGAAGAATTGTAACAACCCCATTTCCACCCACTCACCCCTTTACTGAGAGCACCGAGGAGCCTGCATGCCTCCCTCACTTAGGTAGTGGAGTAAGCTCCCTTTTCCCTGCCTCCTATGCTGGCTGCCATCGGGAGTGGCTGCTGGGTGCGGATTTTTAGTTCAGCCCTGCAATGGGATGAGCAGACTCCAGACACTCCCGTGATCTGTGAGAGAAGAATATGGAATCAAACTGGGAGCTGCCCAGGGGCAGGACTGTGAATTGTCTGGTGGGATCCCATCTCCCCCCTTCCCTGCACACCTGTGATCTGGGCCTTTCACCAGAGGGCATCTCAGGGAGTGGAGGAGACAGAGGCCGGGCTGGGGGCCTGGGGTAATGGGTGGCAAATGTTTATTGTAGCTTTTATAGCATGCATCCTGCTATTGTAATAATGGGCACAATCTGCCTGTGTAAATCAGTGTAATGATGAGAGCCTCCCTCCCCAGATAGCTGCATTCCTAGGCAGGCAGGGAGGGAGGAAAAAAGTTCGCTCCTTAACTCTTAATTTCCTCCCCCGAGTGGTTATCTGTGTGTGACATCAATTTCCTCCCAATTTTTAATCTCCCTGGAAAATAAGATCTCCCGTGGGAATATGCAAGAGCTTGGAGGTTTTATGAGAGGCTGCAGAGCCCCACAATCTATTCATCCAAGTCCACAGCTCCTTTTATTTGAAGATCTCTCTGCTGGAGGTTGCGCTCTATGGGAATTCTGCTCCCTTTTCCCCATGGAGTTGCATGTAACCCTTGCATCAGTTGGGGTTGTAAAGGTGTATTGAGAAGGTTGGGGGAGCCCTAAATTAAAGCACTTCAGGCCATAATCTGATGATTGTTGGAGTCACAAAGGACTTCCCTTCAAGGCACATCACATGGGACATTTTCATCCTCTGACTCATCAGGTACTGGCCACTGTCAGCAGCAGCCAGAGCAAATTTGAAGAGTCAGTTGTCTGATCCATCGCTTGGGCAAAGGCTGTATGTTACTGAGATGAGCGTTCCTTTCCGTGCCGGCACAGCAGCCACTTCTAAAGATATGAAATTGTTTTGTCTTCAGTTGCTTCCCCAATTGGAAAAGGCCCCAATCCACACAGCTGACAAAGGAGAAACCCCAAGCAGAGCATTGTAACTTGAAGATCAGGCTCAGGAATGCTGGAGCATTTTTGTAGGTGGAGCCTTTATGGACACATTGATCTCCACCCACTAATATTTTGCAAGGAGTGAATTCTTCTGTCCAGAGCAGCCCTTTCCAAGCTGAATGTTTGCAGACCAGCTCCTAATTCTAATCAGTATTCAGCATTTTTACAAAGAAGGGGTGATAAGGAAATTTTGTCCTGACCCAGCCAAAGGTGCTCCGAGCTAGCAGCCCTACAGGTGGTTGACTGGCGTTTTGGTCTGCTGGGGACAGCTGTGCCCGTGAGTTGTAACATGGAGCAGTGCTGGACTGCAATGTGTGCCAGCACAGGCCTGGTTTTGTCTGCGGCACAGACTTGGCCCATGAGGCTGGGTGCTATGTCGGTGCATCAGGACGCCACGGTGGTGCTGCTGAATGACCCCAGAATGCCAGCTCCTTGGCCCTGAGCCGTGTCCCAGGTCCAGGCAGTGGTACAGCATGATGGTGGCTCCTGGGCCATGGCTCACAGGGTGGGGAGTGGCACGGATAAATCCTGTGCAGAGCAGGAGAGCGTTGGTGTGCAGAGGAGCCCAGCGTTCTTTGGAAAAACGACAGTCCCTCACTCCCCTTATTTGGCTGTGTGCTCTGGAGGTGGCTGATGGTCAGAGCAGCAGGCTGGGAGGCAGGAGTTCTAGCGTCCGTTCCTAATCCTTCCTCTGCCTCAGTCTGTCACCTTGAGCAAGTCCCCTGATTCCTTTCCTGCATGCCTGTGCTGGGAACGGAGTCGGGAAGGCTAAGGAATATTGTAGCTATTGTGCATGGCAGGGCAGAGCCCAGCTCACTCTCCATGCTGACAGCTCTCTGGTGTCTTAAGCAACTTTTCCGATTTCTACTCGGGCACAGCCTGTTGAAAGGTCCTGGGACGAGCTCCCTGCAGTTCTCAGCTTTTAACTTGAATATAGACCCACTAGAGCCGAACGTGAGCCCCAGAGGTCTGGTTCCAAACCTGCTCAGCAATGGGCGGGATTGGGAACCGGGGTTTTGCTCAGGCAGGACTCTGCCATGTCCACGCACCTTGGCCGATGACCAGCCTGTCAGCACGTTCCCGCCCAAGGAAAGTCGCCTCAAGCCCCCGATGTGAAAGCCAGGGCGTTTCGCCCCCCCAGCTGCGTACGAGATCTGGCCAGCAGGGTGGATTTGGGTGTGATAACGTGCAGTAGCAGTGTGAACTGGCAGTGAACTTCAGGCTGTGTTTCTAGGAAACAGCACAGTGAGTAGCTGCGTGAGAGCGAGAGAATGAAGAGCCCTGTTGAGAGCATCTCCCGGTGTCCCAGTCAATTTCACATTCCTGGCCAGCAAAATCTCCCCTTCTCCGGTTCCCGCGCGGCTGCTAGAAGCTTGGGAGGGAGCAATGAGCCCCGTTGTGTGGCACACAGATAACTTGTTGTGTGAGCTGTTCTGAGAGGAATGCCCAGCAGGCCCCGTGGTAACCCTACCTTGGGGAGCCACGCCTGGGAACGCACAGAAGAGAGCCAGCTATATTCTAACTGAGCTGGCCATGCGTAGCCGAGAGCCCATGGCAGGGGCGAGACCGAGCGACTGCTCCACCTTGAATAGGCTCCACAAGGGAGTTCCTGCAACAGCCCGAGTGAGTCCTGCGATGTGTCAGTGACTGGGACGTGAGTGGTTGTGCCTAGTGGTTGGAGCAGGAGCCAGGAATTGGAGTCCACCGGTCAGAGCCGATGTCAGGAGCCAGGGATTGGGGTTGAGGGCCAGGACCAGGTGACCTGGCGTGAGGCAAGGCAGGCTCCAGGGCAGGAGTAGAATTGGAACAAGGCAGCAGCAGGATCGGAACAAAGTGGGAGCAAAGCTGGGAAAAAGCAGGCACAGAAGTTGTTGCAGCCAGGAGTGAATGAGGAGTTGCTGGACTTAAGAGCTGGTCTCCTGCCTCTTCCAATCAAGCAGGTTGTAGCAGGCTGCCTGACTGGCTACGCAGCCCAGCTGTGCTTGTTAGGTCGCCCAGAGACTGGCTCTGCAGGAATGTCTTCACTGCAATAAAAAACCCACAGCACCGCGGCAGCTGGCCCAGGTCAGCTGAGTCTCAGATCCTGGGCAGCGGGCTCAGGCCGTGGGGCTAAAATGGCAGTGGAGATGTCTGGGCTCAGGCTGGAGCCTGGGCTCTGAGGCCCCACAAGGCAGGAGGTGTCTACGCTGCCGTTCTTAGCCCTGAAGCCCCAAGCCCTGCGAGTCCAAGTCAGCTGACCATGCTCTGAGACCCAGTGCTGCAGGTTTTTATTGCAGTGTAGACATAGCTTTGCTCCTGGCTGTCCATGCGGCAGGATTTTAGAGGGCAGGATGAATTATGAGTAACAAAAGAACCACCACTTCCAACCTTGCCAACCCCACTGCCTTGCCCATGTGGCTCTGCTGAGCTCTGGCCCCTCCCCAGTCCCCTCCCTCTTCTCCATCGCAAGCCTTCTGCTGTTCTTGCACAGCCCCATCCTCGGTTTGAGCTCCCTCCCACACCTGGGATCTCTTTGCTGAGCGCTGTAGCTCAGCCCCCGGAGACGCTTGCTCGGATAGAAATGATCAGACTGAAAGTTTCGGAACAGCTTCTCCCAGCAATTAACAGAGCTAGCAATTTCCAGCACTTGTGTAACTTCCCCAGCCCGCATTAGGCTGCTCAGCTTTTTTATTTTTATTTTTTTTAAATTTCCCGTGGAAGCCACTTAAATAGTTGCTCACCCCCCTCCTACCTTGGGTTCATCCCCGGCTGGAATACCCCCGCACAGGCTGGCAAGGAATCGGGCAGCACCAGCCAGGGACGCTGCTGTGTAGCAGTTGGAACAAAGCTGTGCTCTGATCCTCACTCTCTGTGATCAAGTCGCTGGTCTAAGTCATGCCTCCAGCGAGGACGCTGGGTAACCGGCTCTCTGGGAGCCCGAGGCTGTGTGGGGAACGGCGCTTTCCCAGGGAGAGAAATCATGCGGACGGAGGTAGCCCCGCAGACTCGCGGCTGTCTTTCCCGCTCAGCGCTCCTGTGCCGCGTGCACAAATGGGCAGCAAAACGTTTTCTCGCAGAAGCCCTGGGGATTCCTGCAACACGTGGGAGCCCCGGTCGCTGCTTGCTGCCGGCTGGCTGAACATACAGCACTGAATGCTTTTCTCCCTTAATGGGCTCATCCTGGCAGCTTGTTGAAAAGGCCAGCCGGGCTGAACGGGCCCATTCCGAGACCGCTCCTCTCGTGATTTGTTTCTCCGATGCTTTTCTGCGCCCCTTCTGTGGGCACTGTAGCGTTTCCAGCCTCATGCTGCCGTCACTGGCCTTTCTTTTAATGCGTTCTGACATCCTTTCTCAGCAGCCAGCCAAGGGGACCCCTCACACGCACACTCGCACTTCAGGCCTCTGACTCCATGGGCAGAGGAACATTAACGCTCACCCTAACACCCACAGTGTTACTGGAGGGAAGGTGGCTTTAAGCAGGTAGGATGTTGTACTCTTAGGGCCTTCTCAGGCCGTAAGCCTGTAACCTCTGCATCCAGGAAAGGAAGGGGCCGAAAATACAGCAGAGCTGGAGCAGAGGCCGGGAGAGATCCCGGGGTGGAACCTAGCACAGTGTCAGACTATGGAGTTACATAATAAAAGCTGCAGGGCTGGGATTTGCAAAGGAGCCTGGTGCCCAAATCCCATTGGAAGTTGAGTACTCAACTCCCAGAGGCTAAAGAGCAGCTGTAGGCAATTCAGGGCAAGGGGTATATGGCTAGCATGTTGCACAGAGGGCTCTGGTCTCAATTGGGGTCTCCGGGCATTACTCTAATATTACTAAGAATAACACAATGTGCCCAGAAGCACAAACAGGTGGGTTGGAAAGCCTGGGAATGGGAGGGCATCTCACTGCCATGGGGCAATGGCTGACCCTGTGGGATAGTGAGTACCGGCCTGTGAACTCTACAGGGAGGACAGATGAGGTGCCGGAGGTGGGGGGCAGTGATATTCCTGATGATCCAACAAGGGAACATTTCCAAGTGGGGAGGTCCCCTGCTCAAACCTGTCCGGCCAGTGCCCTGAGTCACCGGGTGCAGACACCTGAGGGCATAGTGCTGCTGGCTTCCATGTCATGACAACATCCTTCCTTCATTGCACAATGTTGAGGGAGCTCGAAGAGGCCACTAAAGCAGTGTGTGAACCACCTGCGTATAACCTGTCACATGTCCTAACAGGACAGCAGCCGGAGGGGTCGTTTCTCTCCCCTTTACGTGATTGGCTCTTGGACCAGCTCATTAGAGCACATGAGGGGGGATGCTCTGCTCGACTTGGGGTGATGTTTTCAAAGGGGCCTAAGTGAAGTAGGAGCCTACATCACATTGAGAGCCAATGGGACTGTGGCACCTAAAGCACTTAGGCAATTTTGAAAAATTTGCCCTTATGTAGCACCCAGGAGTTGTTTCAAGGCGTAACTATAGGTGAGCCACAAATCACTAGCTGCAAGAAGAGTGACCCAGCCAGCAGGTGATGGCTGGTGAGCCAAGTGGGTGTGGCTACACTTTTCTTCTTCAAAAAAATCAAATGCAGCTAAACCGGAGCATCGCCCTCAAAGAGATGCAGCCAGTTATTCAAACCCACAAACGTACGTCTCGGAATGGAGACAGGTGCTGGAGATCTCTCCCTGGCTGGCTGATCGTGTGGCCACTTCCAGTTCCCAAATCAGCTCCTTCGGGAGTGGCCCATTCAGCTGCTGGGATGCACCCCTTGGAGCCCAGGTTCTGCTCTCTGGCGTTTGTCCTTGTCGGTGACTGAGCCTGGGTTACTCCTGTCAGACCCGGCGTGCTGTCTGGTGGTCTGGGTGCCCTCGAGGAGCAGCCAGCATCCTTTGCTTTGGTTAATCTCATTTGTACCTGCTGTCCTTCGTGGGGGTGGGGAGGTGTGTCAAATTCTGGGTGCTGGAGCTGTCAAGGCTAGAGAAGACTGTGAGGAAGTTCAGAGGGACCGGACAAAACCAGGGGACTGATCAGTTTGGTGGCAGATAACATTCGCTGTTGGAGCCAATGCGAGGTAAAGCAGCCAGGAAGGAATGATTTGAATTACCCAGACACCCTGAGCGTTTCTAAACTAGCTACAACCGCTGAGGGAAAAGAAGTGGGAGTCTCTGTGGGCTGTTCAATAAAGACGTCTGCTCAGTGGGCAGCAGCGGTAAATAAAACAGATTGTTAGGGTGTATAAGGAATGGGACCGAGAATAATACAGAAGATCTTATTATCTGTTATAACTGTAGTTCACCTTCTCCTGGGGTATGGTGTTCTGTTCTGGTCATCTCAAAGAGCAGATAGAAGAAACAGACGGAGATCAGAGTCAGGTAACGAAGTCTCTCCAAACCTTTAACTGTTTTCAGTATAAAAGGAATTGGGAAAGTTTGGCCTGTAGATGACTCAGAGGGGAGGTAATACAGCGATATTACAGGTGCCGACGCTGTCTCTAGCCACTGGGATTGGCGGCTGTGCCGGGTGGATCAGCGGAGTAAGTGGGGGCGCTTTTCTGATCATAAAACGGTGACAACTCATGGCATGGATGTTGACATATGTGTCCAAACTGACACGTACCTCAGTTCAGGGCAGGGTGGATAAAAATCAATGATTTAAAAAAAAAAAATCGGATTTTTTTTATTAAATGCTTTTTGAGAAAAAATTATGTAAAGATAGTTTTAATTAAGATCCATTATAGCTAAAAGATATCTCATCATGGAATAGGGATTATAAATTCTAATTCTATAGTGTGAGACAATATATTCATATAATGTTTAAGAAAAGTTTTGTAAATTAATTCCAATAGTTCGTGGATTAGGGACACAATCTTATGGGGTTCCAGGGGCTTCTGTATAGATTATTTAGGTTAATCTTTCTATCTACCCAATGGGTCTCAGTGCTCAGTCTAGAAGATACCATCAGGAGATGCTTAGTTTTGCAGTTCTCAAACTGTGGATTTGTGTCTCCAGAGGTAACATGCTTGTTAACAGCAAAAATGTTTTAAAATAAATAATATATAGAGGTGAGAAATAACAGACCTCAAACTCTATTGTCCCTCTGCAAATTTGTGTGCACAGAGTCAATCCCTTCGTACCTCTCTCTAAAAGTGCAAAGTTTTAAAAAGGTCAATGAATAGAAGATTGTTGGGGGTGGAATAGATAAATGTGAGAAGCGAGGGACATAGGCTTGTTTTGTTAAAATATTATGTTTGCAGTTGAAGAAAAAAATCCAGAATACTTTAACCTTGTTGTTCTAGTTAAATAAAACAATTTAAATGTCTGTCTGGTGGTGGTCTCCTTATATAGCATGGCAAGATAATCCTCCAAATATTAATGATAGTTCGCCTCCCAATGACATCATAAATATCTGCTTCAATTACCTTTGGTAAATTAAATCACCAAATAATCATCCATTTTCTGATCTAGCTGTAAAACTAATCTGAAACGTTTTCAAAATAAATCACTGTTTAAAAATGCATAGTGTTTACCTTCTAAAAATGAAACCTACATCTCTGTCTCGGAGTTGTGAAGAATATGTAGTAAGGTTATAACAACCAACAAGATGCACTTTTATGTAGAAAACCATGATTAAATCGAGTCTTCCTGACTAGTGGTTTAAATCAAATCCACCCTGGTTTGGGGGGTGCCTCCATATCCCCCCTGCATCGTTCCAGTTGGATGTGGTATTATTTACTTCCTGCCTTTAATCCACTCAGCAGTGTCGCCATGTGGCTGTTAAACACCTGACGTGAGATGCAGCGCCCCAGAGCTGGCTGCATTTGAGTGTGGGGGGGTGGGAGGGGGAAGGTAACCCGGTCTGAATTATCTGCATAGCATTGGGGCTACGTCCGGGTCCCTGGGGACAGGAAGCCCCGCAGAGATGGATGGAGGAGATTATTGGGTGTTTTCTTTGCACCTCCTGACTGTCTGTCCGTCTGCAGGAGGATGAATTATGTTGAGGTTATTAAAGAACCGGTGTGGGGGCATGCCCCGCACAAAGAAACCACTCCCCTCCTGACAGAGGAAATGCCGTCCTTGCCCCACAGCAGGGTCCCTGGAGGTCACGGCCCATGGCTCAGAACAGGGAGTGCCCCGGTGATCAAACCTCTCTGGCATGGGCTGGGGGGTCTAACTGCCCAGGCAGGGGGGTTGTCTCACCAGGTTGCAGGAAAGGCCGGAGAGGCTGCTTATGCCAACCCCACCCAGGCCCAGGGAAGAACGTCAGAGCTGGGCACGGGTCCTGTTAGAGCTGTCTGCATTGCTGCAGGGAGAGGAGGAGCTCAGATCAGGAGACACCCTCTTCCCCCTCACCTTCCCTTGAGATGGCCCCTGCAGCGCCCTGCGCTGGGCGTGAAACTGGTGGGGTGGGGGCCAGGAGCCAGTTAGTCTGTGCCCTGTGTGCCAGGCAGCGTGGCTCTCAGGGCCCCAGCAGGGCAGGGAGGCAGGGGCTGGGGGATCCACAACTAGGCAGCTCCACTACCAGATCCTCCCCCGAGAAGGGTCTGGGTGCAAGGTCCCCATGGAGCAGTGTTGGGGGATGCCTTCCCCTTGCCCCCAATTCTGCACCCCTGTGCACCCCGGCTTGGTGTGGGCACTGGGATTTACCCTTAACCGAGGGGGTGGGAATTGCGCCTTCTGATCATGCTATTGACCAGCAGAGGAGGGGTGAAGGGCCCAATCCTGGGTGCCCTCTGGCTCCTTTGTGCAGGCTAGGGTGGCCCACAGGGGCTGGAGAACATCCCTGGTGTAGGGGGCCTCTGATGGCCCAGGGCAGAGCTGCCTCTCCTGGCTCCACCCCACACAGAAGTTGCCGGGTAGGGGGTGGGACAAGGGGCAGACAGGGAATAAACAGGGTAATGGGGCACCCCCTGGCCATGCCTCTTTCTGCCCATGGCCATAGGAGCCAGACTGCCGTACTGGGAGCCGAACTGGCCCTTGGCAGCCCCTGAGTGGGGGGCATTCTCCACCTCCCCATGGCTCGGCACTAGCATAGGGGTACACCTGGCCCAGGGTACCTGCTGAGTGGCTCACAGACCCTCTCCCCATTCCAGTGGGCATGCGGGACTGATGTGGGGGACATGCCAGGGCTGTACCGAGTCGGAGGCAGGGCACAGCCCACCACTGAGGGGCTGCATGGCCAGGGGCCACAGCCTTAGCTCTGCTGTGCCCTGCAGTCTATGGGACACTGGCTTTGCCACCTTGCAGCAGGGCGCTGGGCTCTCAGATCTGGGTGCCTGCCTCGGGCAGGAGCCAACAGCAGCTGCTGCAGAGGAAGGTGACTCCTGCCCTGCCCGCCTCCTGCGTGGGGCTCAGCTCGCACCCTGCATGGGGGTCACTCTGCCTCCTACCAGTGCGGATTCTTGAGGGATTCCCCAGCCCCTCAGCAGACTCTGTTCTCTGGCTGCAGCGAGGTGCTGCTTTCCGGAGGGCTGCCAGGCCCCCAGGCTCTCTGGGCCTTGCCTGGAGTTTGAACAGGCTGATCCAGATGCTAGAGGCTCACGGCAGCACCAGCTGGGGCAGCTCAAGGAAGCGGTGACAATGCCCTGAGTTGTGCAGGGTCGCTTCGTTCCGCTGGGAAGACCTGTACCTGCTGGCAAGCTGCGCTCTTCGCAGCCTCAGTCCGCGCGAGCGACTCGCATGGCCCTTCTTCCCGAAACTACGCCAGGTGGCCAGAGGAATGCACCTGGATCTGCCAGCCAGTGCTGACGGGTGAAACGCGCCAGGCGGGGCACTGGCCAGCGCAGAACAGGGAAGCAGAGAGAGGGTGTCAGTGCTCATATGGACAGGTGGTCAGGCTCTGCAAGGGGCATGTCTTTTTAACCCTTCGAATGCTGCCAGGTGCTCGGGTGCCAGGCACTGGTGTGATGCCGAGTGGCGTGCCGGGTGATTTCCAAGCAGCCGTTGATTTCCGGGGGAGGGCTGCAGGCCAGCTGTGAAAGGGTTAAATGTAGCTGCCCATCTCGGTAGCTTCAACAGGTGTTGCCGCAACGAGCTGGCACCGATCCTGCCCTTGCCATGTGGGGGAGCCTTGGTCTGTATCTGCCCACTACCCAGGAGCTGGGGAGCATCAGCCATTCTGATGTCATTAATGGGGGAGGGAATTCAGTGATTGGGAAGGGCAGACAGCACTGGCTGGAGCCCAGCCTAGGGTGGGGCTCTCTGCTCCCCCAGTACACAAACCGTGCAATCCCAAGCTCCTGTGCCCCTCTGCCAGCGAGCCCCCATCCTGACCTGCTGGGTCTTGCTCCAGGCCTGGGTCCCACACAGGCAGCACCTGCTGCTATGCCAGCCCTGGCTCTGTCTGGAGCGGGAAACACCAATTGTCCACCCCGTGGGCAAACGGCGACTCAGATCAGCCCGCCCTCCTCATTGCATCTGCCCTTGCGTTGTTCTGGCAGGGAATGAGCCCAGGGCTCCAGATGAAAGGCTCCCCCTTGTACCGCACTGCAAATAGACCTTTACGAGCATTTCAGACAGCGGTGCCAGGCTGTTTCCGCTCCACAGAGCAACTCATAAGCGCTGCACAGTGAACCTCTGTTCCCTCCCCGCTCCCTGCCTGTTGTAGGGCCTTGGGCACCCTGGACTCGCCTCTGGATCCTTGCCGTGCCGCGGGACGCTGGCCAGAGTGTTCAGAAGGACCTGCTCCCGACTGAGCACCAAAATGAGGGGCCAGGTTTTCCAAAGCGCTGCCGGGAGCTGAGCTGCTCTGAACATATGCAGCCCTTGGGAGCAGAGCCCTTCTGCAAATATGGCCCCCAGGGCAGCAACCTGAGCCCAGGCTTCCATATCAAATCCTCATTGCTGTGAAACCTGTCATTGCTCTTTGTGAGCCACAGGCTGGGGGAGGATCTTGTACCTGAAGGGGAGGTGGAATTACAGGGAGATCTACACCGGTAGCCTGTCTCCATCTGTCACTGAGGCAGCTGGGGCTAAGGGCCCTAAACAGCCCCGGGGGAAGAGACTCTGATGCGATATCGCAGGCTAATGGCGGGGCACCTCGCCATGCTGGACTTTCCTGCTTGATCACCAGCGCCCCTCCCAAAGGCAGGGATGGCCAGGAAAGGGAATGAATAGTGTGAGGCGATGGTGGCGTGCAGAGCTCGGCTGCTGGAATGCAGTATCCTGCGTACAGCTCAACCCAGTGGCAATGGCTCGCTCTCGCTTTTGAGAAGTCCATTAGTGACAAAAACTCATTCGGTATCCAAACCGGCTCCATTAAGGGGGGACCTGCAGGAAAGCGTGCTTGAGTGAGTCTTAAGAAGGCAGTTATGTAAGATTTCCCCAGGGCTTTGCCTTTGGAAAAACCGTTCTGTTTTCTTCTTACTTTTCTGTTTCAGAGGTAAGTACGTTAGCAGGTCACCTCTTGATAACACTCCTACTGGAACAGCACCTCTGTTCTTCAAGTCCCCTTTTCGTTCAGCTGCTGATCCGGGGCCAGGTTCTGATCTCCGAGAGGCCAGGTGCAAATCCGGAGTAGCTCCTCTTGAGTTGGGGCAGTTCCTCTGGATTGACGCCCTGTGGGCAGCGAGTTCTGAATCTGGCCTGTGTTGCCCACTCTTAAGGTAACCCAGAGGCACCGTGGCACTGCATGCATAAACCCGCACTCTGCGTTTTTGTTCTTCTTGTCGATGATTTGTGTGTAAGTTCAGTGCTGGTGAAAGCTGCTAGATGGACAGTTCTGCTGGCGAATATGGGAAGCGGTACTCCTTCCCTGCCCCTGCGCTGCCTAAAACCTGGAGAAGCTGGCACTGGGAACTAGGGCTGGGCGAATAATGGTTTGCTGGCACTTTGGAAAAATTGCGGGGGGAGGGGAAATCAAATGTTGGAAAAACAAAATTCCAATCAGAGCATTTGGATAGCATCAAAATGAAACATCTCATTCCGACTTTCAGGCATTTTGACAAAAGCGAGTAAAAGGGTAGGGGAGGACGAGGAGGTGCCTCCCTTAACCTTTACCCCCGTGGTTAGGATGTGGGACCCTGGTTCAGTTCTCCGCTCTGCCCTTTGAGGCAGGGGTTTCCCACGTTGTAAGCTGGGGCTGGCACCCCTGAACTGTGGGATATTCTGGAATTTGGCTTTCTCAGTCTCCTCTTGGAGCTGTTCCACTGTGGTTAAATAATATCATGCTCAAGGCAGCGGGGCCTGGAACTTGGGTCCCCTGCAAGCAGGGTGAGTGCCCTAGCTAACCACTAGGCTAGAGAGCTGTTCTCCCTCCCTTTCGCTGGCCCAGTGACTCTCCATTGTCCAGTGGCACTGGAACATTTTTAGTAGTGGGGGTGCTGAAAGCCAGCCCCCTTACCCCTGTCTGTCCTCCCCTCCCCCCCGCAGGCTGGGAGCAGGGCTGTGTCTCCGGGAGGGGGGGACCTGGACAGGGGAAAGGGGGCCGAGGCCACAGCTGGGGGCAGGCATGGGGCCGGCAGCCAGGACCCCACGTGGGGGGCCAAGAGCAGAGCCCCGGCTGTGGCGCAGGGCCCTGGGCATGGGGCCAATGGCCAGAGAGAGGGGCCGGCAGCTGGGGCCCCAGGAGCAGAGCCTGGGAGCGGAGGCCTGGGAGCGGCGGTGGGGCCAGTGGCCAGGACCCGAGCCCCAGGTGAGATGAGGGGTTGGGGAGTGGAGTTTGGGCAGAGGACCAGGAGCAGGGCATAGGCGTGCAAAACCCCTCCAGGTTTTATGCACGGAGCCAGCAGCTGGGGCGCGGGGCTGGTGGCCCCGCATAAAACCTGGGGGTGCTGCAGCACCCCTACGCCATCGTCATTCACAGTGGCACTTCAGAACCATTTGTGATGACAGCCAGGAGACTAGCCGTGGGCACGTGTGGTGGTGGGGGAAGTTTATGATGTGCTCACGCCAGTTCCCGGTTCTGGCGCTGATTTACTAGTCGCTGGTACGCTCCCAAAATCTCACTTGCTGCAAGAGTTTTCGAGATCCCTTCTACCTGCTCTTCCTGGGGTCGTTTTCCAAGCACCTTCCAGGCTCTGAAAGATCCAGGTGCAGGCTCAGCTGCTCCCGTTTGGGTCCTTGGGGGTCGGCCTGAGCCATGACACAATCCGACCTGCTTGTTCCCGGTGCTGTGGGGAGCCACGCTGGAGCACAGCGTGTGGGACCCCTCATCGGTTGACAAAGCCCCTTTCCCTTGGTACCAGAACAGATCCTGCAGACCCCACAGGAGAATTTGTAGGAT
Source organism: Natator depressus (assembly GCF_965152275.1). Lineage (NCBI taxonomy): Eukaryota > Metazoa > Chordata > Testudines > Cheloniidae > Natator > Natator depressus. The sequence goes on along the minus strand of NC_134247.1, from coordinate 22,310,692 downwards.
ACATGTAGCCTCAGCATGACCCCAATCCAGTGGCTGACAGGGACACGGTCAACTGGACTATTCTGATATTGATTAATATTTGGGGGGAGGGAGTCCCCTTTTCCAGCAGAGGCTCAGTTAAATAGAATGGATTGAATTTAAATTTTTTAATCCCCTGTAAAAAGCAGCATTTTTAAAGGTTTCTTTGCTTCCTTCTGGCTATTCAGAGGAGTCTGTACTGGGCCCAGTCCTATTCAACATATTCATAAATGATCTGGGAAAAGGGGTAAACAGTGAGGTGGCAAAATTTGCAGATAATACAAAACTATTCAAGATAGTTAAGTCCCAGGCAGCCTGCAAAGAGCTACAAAAGGATCTCTCAGAATTGGGTGACTGGGTAACAAAATGGCAGATGAAATTCAGTGTTGATAAATGCAAAGTAATGCACATGGCAAAACATAATCCTAACTATACATATAAAATGATGGGGTCTAAATTAGCTGTTACCACTCAAGAAAGAAATCGTGGAGTCATTGTGGATGGTTCTCTGAAATCATCCACTCAGTGTGCAGCGGCAGTCAAAAAAGCGAACAGAATGTTGGGAATTGTTAAGAAAGGGATAGATATTAAGACAGAAAATATCATAGTGCCTCTATATAAATCCTTTGTACGCCCACATCTTGAATACTGCGTGCAGATGTGGTCGCCCCATTTCTAAAAAAGATATATTGGAATTGGAAAAGGTTCAGAAAAGGGCAACAAAAATTATTAGGGGTATGGAACGGCTACTCTGTGAGGAGAGATTAATCAGACTGGGACTTTTCAGCTTGGAAAAGAGACGACTGGGGGGAATACAATAGAGGTCTATAAAATCATGACTGGTATGGAGAAGGTAGATAAGGAAGTGTTATTTACTCCTTACTCATAACACAAGAACAAAGGGTCACCAGATAAAATTAATAGGAAGCAGATTTAAAACAAACAAAAGGAAGTATTTTTTCACATAATGTACAGTCAACCTGTGGAACTCCTTGCCAGAAGATGTTGTGAAGGCCAAGACTATAACAGGGTTCAAAAAAGAACTAGATAAATTCATGGAGGATAGGTCCATCAATGGCTATTAGCCAGGATGGTGTCCCTAGCCTCTGTTTTGCCAGAACCTGGGAATGGGTGACAGGATGGATTACTGGGGCACCTGGCAACCTGCTGATTACTGGGGCACCTGGCATTGGCCACTGTTGGAAAACAGGATATTGGGCTAGATGGACCTTTGGTCTGACCCAGTACGGCCGTTCTTATGAAGGGTACCTGGAACAATGGTGCCTTCTTACACAGCATGCTTGCCCCGGCGTGTGTGTGGGCTCAGAGCTGCTGCCCGCCAGGACCAAAGCAGCTCCGGCTGTACTGTTGTTAACTCCTCTTAGCCCCTGCAGAGCTGGCTTGTCTATGGGAGGGGGCTGGAGTCTGTCCGTGCTTGGGCACCAGCAATGGAGTTGTCCCTGTGGTGCAGCCCCGAGTGCATCTGTCTGTGTCAGCCCCTGCAAGGCAGGGGGGCCGAGTCTGGAGACCATGGGGCTGTGCTGGTGTCCATCGAACCCCATAGTTAGCGTGAGTGAGTGGGGAGAAGGGACAGCTCAGCTCCACCGGGCCAGACCACATTGGCAGCTGGGAGGGAAGGCTGGACTGAAGCTCAGGAGACCTGGCTTCAGTTACTGCCTTGGCCACAGCCTCCCTGTGTGACCCTGGGCAAGTCACTTAGTCGCTCTGTGCCTCAGGTCCCCCTCTGTCTCCTGGGGATGGTGACCCTTCCGTTCTCCCAGCTTGTGGCTAGCGGATTGGGAGCTCTCTGGGGCCGGGAACGTCTCACTCTGTGTATGTGCAGTGCCTAGCGCAGTGGGGCCCTGATCTCGATGGAGGCCTCCAGATGTTGCCATAACACAAATTGCATCCAAAAGGGCCCATTTGATGCAGTCACTGATGGAGACTGGATGCAGGACCCCACACTGCCGTCCTGAGAGCGTCCTGCCCAGCAGAACTGCACTGTACCCATGCACCCTCTGGACCAGGTGTGGGCTGGAGTTGTGAGGCCTCGGAGTTGGCTTTTTTAGATTCCCACAGGCTCAGCACGCTTGCTAGCAGGGCAGTGCTTGCAAACAATCCAGCAGCAAAGCACCTTCGTGGGAACAAGTGTTACAAACCCTAAAAATGGAGCAAAAAGAAAAGCAGCAGCAGCAGCGAAGGGCCCGATCCTGCAAGCTACCCTGCATTGTGCCTGGTAGGGGCTCCCTGTGGCTGCAGGGAGCTGCCTGCACAGAACAGCTCACAGGATTGGGCCCCTAAATGCCTGGCATAAATGAACCCACTACAGTCTTTGGGGGAAAGTCCTGGCTGCTTGAATGCAATAGCGTGGACTTGCACAGGGCGTGCCGAGAGTGCTGCTTTGCTTTACGTTCCCAGGCAAGCTCACATTTAATCTGGATTTAATAGGACGGTGGTTATATGGCTGGGAACGAATAGGTTTTTAATGATCAGCCCTCTGCTGCAGTTTCGCCACATGTTATAGATGGATAGCCAGAGGGCAGGTCTGTTAAAGCTCAATAAATAGGTATGCCCGGCAAGTGCTCTTTGTTTAGCTCTGGGTCACCCCACAGTGAGGCTCTGAGCTTTCTGAGAAGTGTGTACCGGGAGCTTCCTTCCCAGCAGAGCTGGGCTTCCTCTGACCTCCTGCTGTCCCGATCCCAATGCCATGGTCCAGGGAAAGTTCAGAGCAGACTCTGCAACCTTGGCTCCTCTCTAATGCACAGCGTTCCTGACCCCTGGCTGCGGATCTGTACAGAACCACGGTGCATTTCCCTGACGCTTCTATTCCCCTTCATAGAGTGATTAAGAAATACACCCCCCCCATCCAGGGAAAGTGCATCTGTCTTTGCTGGCAGCTCTGTTCTGAGAGCCCGAGCCCCCAGCAGTGTGTTCTGCGGAGAGAAGATTAATGTCTGACCCCATGGGCGGCCTTGCTGCTACCTCCCTCATTCATCTGCCATGTTAAACTGGGACCTACAGCAGGATTTAGCATTGCAAGGCCCTGCCTGAGCATCGGCTGGAGAGGCTAGGGAGCAACGGGGAAACACCCTGCACTTCATCCCAGGACTAACTAGCACGCTGAGGAAGGGATGGTCCAGGGGTTAGGATTCTAGCTGGAAACCTGGCTTCAATTCCTTGCTCTGCCTCAGCCATCCTATGTCTCTGTGCCTCAGTTTCCATCTGGCCAATGGGGATAATAGCATGTCCCTACCTCAGAGCGGGGTTGGGAGGATCAAAGCAGCACAAGATTGTGAGGCGCTCAGATGCTCTGGCGATGGGGGCCAGATAAGTACCAGGGATCAAAGGCTGGGATTTACCCTCTCGTGTGAAGTAGGGTGGTGTCATTCTGTCCATTTGGGGAATGAGAAAACTGAGGCACAACGACGCAGGGGCTCGCCCAAGGTTGCAGAGTGAGTGGTAGCAGAGCTAGGAATGGAGCCCCAATCTCCTGAGTCCCAGCCCCGCCTTATAGCCCCCAGGCCATCCGCGGCAGGAAGGGATGCTCTGTCAACACCCGAGGAACCGTCATTTCCTGTTGCCTGGTGAAGTTCACACATGAAGCATGACGCTTCTGTATTTAGTGTGGAGTGAAAATCAAGGCCTGGCCCCCCACCCATTCCTGCCAGCTGGGGGGAGGAGGGGGGATACTCGCACGCACAGAACCCCCCCGCCATTTTAACTTCAGGCCGAAGTATATTTTAACGCAGGCCTTGAAAGGAAGAAGAGAGCGAGAGCGAGCCCCTGGAGTTCCCAGCTGAGAGGCAGAGCTGCTGAGGGAAGCCCAGCCTGGCGGTCCAGCCTAACAGGAGCTTAGAATCTCCTTCAGGGCTGTTGGGAAAATACAAGGCATCAAAATCAGAGCCTTTGCTGCAGGAGACAGAAGCACCTTGGTGCTGTAGAAATGGCTGAAACTGATTCCCACAGTACAGCGGGACCTGGCCAATTCCTGCAGATGGTCAGGGTGAGTTTAGTGAATTAATGGCCATAGAAACCCAAGTCAAGGCGACTGATTCCCAAGAGGCACTTTGTTCCCGTCCTTGGGCTGTTTGTTATCTGCATTCCCGTAGCGCCCAACTGAGATCAGGGCCCCTGGGGCAGGTGCGGGATGTACACACTCCCAGTGAGAGGGAGTTGCTGCCCCAGGAGCTAACAGACAAACAGTGGAAGAAGGGAGATGTTGGGATCCCCACTTTGCATACGGGGAACTAGGTCGCCCAGGGCTCAGCACCTGCAGTCAGGGCCAGGTTCTCCATGTCCCCCTGGGACGCGCACGACCGGATTTCCAAAGGTGCGTGGTACCCAGCGTGCCAAGCTCCCTTACAGATCTGACCCCAGCAGTGGGTTAAAGGGGCCCTGTGAGATCTGGACTGGAGGGGACGGGAGGCAGATGGCAGCTCTGTCTGGAGGGATGGGGACTCCATATAGCTAGTGGGAAGGCAAATGGGCCCCATGGTCTGTCTCTTGAGCTCCTTGCAGCTGGTAGCTTCCTCCTGTTGATTCCTCTGTATTTGTTGCTGCCATTGAGGGCTCTTTACGGGTGTTGCTAGTGGAGGTCTCTGGGTGCTGTTGCTCTCCACTCCCAAGTTAACACTTTGGCCCTCTGGGATGCGCCATTTTGCAGTGGTGGGGCAGTTGCCCCAGCTCTGTGATCTGCCTGTGTAGGGAGAGGACAGTTTGCACTGGACAGAGACAGATCAGAAACAAGCTCTTCCTCTCCGTGGGATGGGAGCAGCTGTGAGGCACCCCTGGGCCACTTCCCAAGCATCCCTGTGCCGCTGATCATGGGTGGCATGATGCTGAACGTGGCTTGTCCGGGCCCATGCCAAATGCTCAGCTGTGTTCAGTGCCGTGCCAGTGTTCAGACATGGTATGATCTGGGGTGGGCAGCAGGCCATCGAGACACCACCCTTCGGAGGAGATTCATGCATTCCAAGGCCAGAAGGAACAACTGTGATCATCTGACACAGGCCAGAGAACTGCCCCAAACCAGGGTGATGAGCCAGGCTCCCTTCAGCCCAGTTCAGGGGCCTTCCAGTAGTTCCCTTCAGGAGAGAACAAGGGATCAGTAACTCTGCTATCCAGACCGGCATTCTCCCTCTGGGGGCCAAATCCCGACATCCTTATTCAGGGCAACAGCCTGAGTTGGGCGTTTTGCCCAAATCAGCACTTGGGCTTCTACAGGCCTGCAGCCAGTCACTGTTCAGGAGCCCAGCTCTGTTCCAGCAGGGCCTGGCGTACATTCACAGGGCTACCCCTATGCACAGCATTCAGTGCGTCTGCTCTGTCCCCCGGGCAGGAGCAGGTCTCGGCTAAGGACGTGGCTTTGGGGTCCCTGCTCTAGGCTGCAGCCTGCTGCAGGGAACCCAAAGCCACTGAGGGCTGTGTTGCAGATGGGGAGCTCGTGAGAAACCCAGAAGCCAGTCCACATTTGCCATCAGTGCCCGGTGGTCTGTTGCCCCAGGTTCTCTCTGCACTGGCTGGTTCTAGCTGTACCTGGACCCTTTGCTCCCCCCCAGCAGCCCAGCTGTGCATCATGCAGTGGTGCAAGAAGCAGACCGGGCAGGAGAATCTTGGCTGGTTTGGCTGGGCTCTGGTTCTGGTGGGTAAATGCGTGGACAGCAGATTAGGGTGTAATTGCAAGTCAAGGATTCAGAAGCAATTACCATGCAAGCTGCCCTCTGAATCATGCGCTTTGTAATCCCCTTGCACCCAACATGGCATCGGGCCCCTGCCACTGGCTTGCCTATGGGATGGCAGATGAGAGATAGCTCTGCCCTGGGGCTTCAGGAGGTGATTGATGGCGGATGTCCCTGAGGTTTTGGTGGGTTCTTACGGACTCACCCGTCCTTCCTACCAGCCCCACCACCCTGCTGCCTGGCTGCTGTGGGTGAGTGCTCTCTTCCTGACCACAAAGGCATGCCCCCGGGGGCTGCTCTGACAGGCAGCAGACATGCTTCCGCTCAGACAGCGAGCTCATGCTCACAGGGCCTGGGAGCCCGATGCCATGCTGGGTGCAAGGGGATTACAAAGTGCCCGGGGCCTGCTGTGGTGGGGGGTAGTGACCCTGGGGAGTCCAAGGCAGTCAGGCACCTGACAGGGCTGCTGCTGGGGGCGTAACTTGGCTCAGGGGGTTGGGACTGGATCAGAGGTTCTGATCCAGCCCAGCCTGGTCCCTGTAACGCCAGGGGGCTGGCTGCAATGAGCTGGCCTGAGCTGTGGTGGTGGACAGGGGGTGGGGCAGCGTACCCCAGGAGCAGGGAGACGGGCTCCCCCATTTGCCCCCTGGCTGGCAGCACTCTGTCCGTGTGTGCAGGGGACAGCGCCAGAGCAAGTGTTAGGAGCTCGCCCCCTTGCGGATACCCAGAGGCCTGCAGGGCTGTGAATCTGGCACTGTTCCCAGATTTAGGGAATGGCCTGGGACAACCGAGCCCCTCAGGACCAGGGCTGATGGCAGCCTCTCCCCTCTGCTGTGAGACCCGGGGCTGGACTCAGCCACCTGGAGAAGATGGAGCCGTGGGAGCCCCAGGGCGGGCACGGGGAGCGGGTGGGCACAGCGGGTGCTGGCTCTGTGCTGCCGGGGGGTGAGAGCACACCGCTAGGGATTAGGGGCTGCTGAACCTGTTAGCCGCTCAGTGCTCTAATTAGGACAGGTTTCATTTCCGAGATGCTCTGGCCACTCAACTTCAATTTGCAGAGCTGCTGAGCAATGGGCCTCGCCAGGCACTGAGCAGCCCGGGGCACGTCCCCGAGCTCACAGCTAAATTCAGCTCGGCTATTTATGGCTCAGGACAGCAACAGCTTGATTCCTGCAGGGGCTGGGGCGAGGGACTGCATTGGGGTGGGGGCAAATAGCAGGGGCTAGCGGTGCCAGCGGCGAGGGGGTCCCAGTGATGGGCATCTGGTTCCTTAGCAGCTGGGTGTTACTGTCCCTTTTGAGGGGCCTAAGCAGGTGCGCTCAGACCGAAGTCAGCTCGGGGAGGTGGGGGGCAGGCTGGATGGGCGCTCTTCATAGCCACCCTCCCCTTTCTGGTTGACTCAGCTGTGAGCTAATGCTGGCCCTGCCCCCCAACTCAGCTGGCCCTGGGGCACTGCCTCTCACAGGACCCCCCTGGCTGCTACATGGCCCCCCGGGCGCGACCTCCAATGGGGTCTCCCAGCCTCTCCCTGGCCCCCCGGGGCACTATGTCCAGTGCATTATTGCACATACTTGAAATTGCCTCTGCACGCTGCGTTTGTCCCCCGTGCCCTCAGCTTGCCCACGGAGCAATCCCTGTGTGGCAGGAAGACTCAGGCCTGGGCTGGCACTGGCAGCTGCTACGGTGTCTGCTCCAGTATGGGACCCCACTGCATCTCCCCCCACACCTCCTGGGAGGAGCAGGTGGGGGCAGGGTAGGGCCTTTTAGGATCCTCCCAAATTCTATCTCCCCCCCCTCGTGCCCACTTCCCCCTTGTGCTGTGTCTCCCCCACACACACTTCAGCCCGGCCTGGCTCACTTCCGGATCTGCCTAACCCTTGTCTCCATGGTGCTGTTGCTCTGCAAACCTGTTTTTCCGGCCCCGAGTAAAGATTAGGCCGCAGGGCAGCACAGACGGGCGTCCCATTGGCCGTGGGCCTGTGCGGGGACTGCTGGGCTGCTCCGAAGGGATGAGGGGGACAACGCCTCCAGCGAGGACCCCGGGGACTCTGCTCCCCCCTCCCCTGGCTACCAAGCGGCTGCTTTCCTGTATTCCAGCCCTGCCTGGCACCCTTCCCTGGCGAAGGCTAGTTAGGGCTGGAATCCAGGAGAGGCTTCTGGGTCCTGGCACAGGGACACAAAACCTTCCCCTCTTGGGCTGCAGTCGGAAGGAGCCAGCACCACTCAGAGCACCTGCTGGGTGTCAGTCCAGCTGCAGGCAGACGGGGCCCGTGTCACCCGCTGGCGCTCGTTGCCAGTGCTGTCAGAAAGGTCACAGTTCTGTAACTCCCTTGCCATGCAGCTGGGTCCCCCAGGAAACACAACAGCCTTGCACGAACTCCCTTAGAGGATCAGGGCGTAGGGCAGAATTGCATCCCTGTACTAATAGCCACTAATGCCTGCGTCACATCCTGGGCTGTCATAGCTATTCCCGCAGCTGGATCCATGTCATTCTCCTCCTCTTCGGGGTGGGGAAACTGAGGTACAAACTTGCCCAAGGTCATCCAGCCAGCGCGCGTCTGTGAGAGCTGGGAATCGACCCCCCTGCTCCTCTCTCCCAGGCTTGTGTCCTGCCCTGGGACCATGCTGTCTCCCTGGCTGGCTGAGGGGCTCTGTGCTGTGGATGCCTGTGCAGGGGGGTTATATGGGATTTTGGGGTTGAAGGAGCTGCCAGTGTGGAATCTGTCACCAGTGCTCTGCTGTCTTTGCAGAGGCCCGTGGGGAGAGCAAAGCAGGCTGCCTGTAAATAGACTGCTTTCCGCCAGGCGTTGGCAGCTCTCTAATTGATTTCTGGAGCAGCGTGGCAGCGTTTCCGCGCAGCTGTTTGTTTTTACAAGGCTGGCGTGTTGCTTTCCACTTGGCATGCACGCTCCCGCTTGTGCTTTTCCTGCAGATTCCCCAGCACTTAGCAGCCCGGCCTCAGGTCTTCGAGTGTTGCACTTAATGAGTGTAATGGTGTCTAGAAACTGGCTCAGTATGCAGCAACGTGTGTGAAGAGAGAGTTAGCCTCCAGGCACAGGCCAAATGGGAGGGATGCGGCTGTAGGTCCTTTGGGCTTCCATGAGAAAATTGATAGCTAGAGTTCCCCGTGGCCTGGAAGTTCCTGAAATTAAAGCCCAGACACTGGACGGAGAGCAGGATGGTCTAGTGGTTAAAGGATTGGCGTGGGGCTTGGGAGATCTGGGTTTAGCTCCCAGCTCTGCCACAGATTGCTTGCACAACCTTTGTCATAGAATCATAGAATATCAGGGTTGGAAGGGACCTCAGGAGGTCATCTAGTCCAACCCCCTGCTCAAAGCAGGACCAATCCCCAAAGTCAAGTCACTGAATCTCTCTGGGGATAATGTTATTTCCTTAGTCAGTCTTGTCTGCTTCGATTGGAAGTTGTGAGGGGCCAGGCCTGTCTCTCACTAGGTGTATGTGCCCACCCCCGGCGCGAGTGTCATGCTGCGAGCGAAGTATATGAACTCTTTAATCTATTGAGTGTGTCTGCCCTGCATGGGGACCTGCCCTGCGCTGAGGAGACACCCACGGGCCCTGCACTGCACTGACTAGACACCCACCAGCCCCCATGCACTGGTCACAAGGTGTGGCGTGGAGTTTTTCTGGGGATCGTCTCTTCTTGGCTTGCTGTGCAGCCGTGGTCAGGAGCCTGGAAGGCTTTGTCTATCTACACTGCATTGTAAACCCAGGGCTGGGAAACTCGGCGTTTCCATGCTGCACTGTAAACCTGGGCTTACCATTGCTGGACCCGTGTCTCCCAGCCGTGTTAAAGTGTCCACACTGCACCGCATGGACCTTCTGCCTTGGGTCTTCAGTTAAACCTGTGTGCACACTGCATGGTGACAGGGCTTAGACCCAAGTCACAGCAGGACTCGGGCTCTGACACTCCCAGCAGGGTCCTGAGACCTGGGTCCTGAGTGCTCACTGACCTGAGTCAGGCTGATGTGCTTGTAGACAGAAGTGGGGTTTGGGCTCAAACATGAGTCAGAGCCCGGCTTAGTGTGCAGTGTGGACACACCCAAAGGAAACCCGCCTCAGCACATTGCAAACGCCATTAGAAGGCTGCACTCATAATAAAACACATCTGGTAACAGAGACAATTATTTCCTTAAACTATTCCCTTTATTGACAAAGAGCAGCGAAGAACAGCCCAGCTTCCTGCATAAACCAGAGACCCTGCAGCCCCTCTGGAGTGCCGGGAATGACTCAGAGGCTTCATTTGCCCTGGAACAGTGCAAACAACAGCCCTGAGATAAAAGTCAAACAGCTGGGATGTGCAAAGGGGCTCAGCTCCTTAGAGGCTTAATCCAGGACCCTGAATTCCCTGTCTGTCGATTGCAAGCCATTGTTTAACCAGCTTAATAGTAGGGAAACTTCCATAGTAAATAGCACTTGTGGTAGCAAATGGATCCACTGTGCCAGACTCCCCTACATGGACTTTGGTGGAGTTACGCTAGGGAACAACCTGGCCCATTGACTCGGTGTCTTCTCTTCCGTTGCATGCAGGGCAGGCTGTTACCCTCCAGCAGCTAGAAACCCTAGCCAGAGGCGGGATGGGCAGGGCCTGGGGACTGGTGATGGACCATGCAGCGCCTTGGCTGTAGATCAGTAGTCCAGCGTGGGCCTGGTCAAAAACACTCAGCTCTCTGATGGTCTCTGTGACCATCAGCTGTTGACTTTGGTGCTGTCTCTTGGTGGCTGGGCATTCTGATCTGCGGGCCCCACCCCATGAGGTAGGATGCAGCATCCCATGCCAGCAGCACTGGGGACCAGGGTCTTTCTAGCAGGGCAAGGAAGAAACAATTCCATGGGAGAGGCAAGCAGGGTTCGGCAGGGACCCGAGCTGGAGCTGGGTGAGCTGGGAGTCTGGAGGAGCTTGGATTTCAGTCTGAACAATTCTGTGCCCCGCACGGCCACAGACTCAGCGGGGAAGTGCCCCCTACAGGGTCACCAGCAAGGCTGCCTGGAGTGCAGAGGTCTGTCCTCCAACTCCTGGTTCTTCCCAGCCCCAGTTAGAGTGTGAGACATGCCAAGATCAGCCCAAGGTGATGTGGCTGCAGGAAGCGGGCCCATGGCATACTAATCAGCTGTGTGCCATCCCCCGTGAGTTCGCTTGTGTTCCTTCGGGTAACAAAGAGCTAATGCCAGTCCTCTGTCCTTCTCTTGTGTTGCAGAATATCGTCGCCAAGTATGGCTCTCAATTCCGGGGGAACTCGCAGCACGATGCCCTGGAGTTCCTGCTCTGGTTGCTGGACAGAATGCACGAAGATCTGGGCTCCTCATCACCCAGCCAGAAGGCTAGGACAGCGGGCAAGGTCAGTGTCCTCTACCTTCCCCTGCACTCTCTCCCCAGGGCACTGCTGTTGTAAGGGGCTGGCTGAGGTGTATGTCTCACCACTGCTCTCTAGTGGATGGGATCAGAGCTGGTCAGCAGTGTGTCCTAGGCCCTGCACTGCTAACAGATTCTCACACAGTAAGAGCCTGCACCCTTGGGGCAGGCGAATCGGAGTAAAGTTCTGCGTGGCTGCTGTGTTAGTGCAGCCCTGGGACAATGGCAAAGACCTGTAGGCTGAAGATAAACGTGTCAAAGGCTGTGAGATGCTCAGGTACTGTGGTGAGGGGGGCCAGGTAGGAACCGTGGGTAGATAGATGGGACCATGGATTTGGTACCCTCTTATCATGTCCCCCGACTCCTCCCACAGGATCCTCCTCAGCCAGTCCGAGGCTGGGGTGTTTCCCGGACACTGGGGAATAGTCTTGGTTTATGCTGTGACTCTTGGCGGGGGGTGTTGGGGGTGAGAACATGGCTGATTGGCCCCTTTGCTGTTGGTATTTTCCTCCTGCCAGTGGAGTGACCTGTGCCCCGGGCCAAGCCTTTTCCCCGGACGGATCGGCTTGGTTGTGCCATCGCAGCATGAGGGCAGTGAGTGTCACCGCACCACCCGTGGGGAGCGGCTGCTGCCTGCACAGGATAAAAGCCCGACTGCTGGTGCCAGTTAGCGCAGCTCCTCTTGTCGCCCTGGAGGCAGAGGGCGCTTTCTCCAACCCGGGCTCCTGGGTTCTCTTCCCAGGGCGCTGGGTGTGTGGATGAGCCGGCGATCGTGGTGTTCGTGCCTGGGGCTTTGCTGCGACATATCGTGGAGCTTCTTTAGCTGGGGGAGAAGAGGCTTTCAGAGATTCTCAGGCCACAGGGGACCATCCTGGTTGCCTAGTCTGACCTCCGGCACGGTGGTGTCCGTGCTGCCCCCAGCCAGCATTTGGGTTGGGGAGGGGCTGCGTCAACACAGCACATGCAGATACTGCAAAGGGGCCCGTGTGCCTGGCGGGGGGCAGTGCAGCATCGCAGACACACTGAACTCACTGTGTGGGGCAGGGACAGGCCCGGCAGGGAGCAGTTCCCTTGTCACAACACACTGGCCTAGCCTATCGATGGTTATAGCCCTGCCCCTCTGTTCAGTCGCGCCCCCTGCTGCTGCAGCGCTCAGCAGATTTAACGAGGTTCCTCTGCCTTCATCTGGCCACGGCGCCCACGCTGCGCCTTGCGCAGGCTGCAGGCCCCTCAGGAGGGCCCCTGACCCCGTTTCCATCCTTGGCTGGGCCTTGAATGGGGTTGCCAGGCTGGGTCCCGGAGAGAGACAATAGGGGAAGGCAGAGCTTTGAAAGCTGCTGCTCCCCCATTGTGTGCTGCGGCTTTGGGAGGCCAGGCAAGCAGCTGGGGCTGAATGGTGTCTGAGCTGGGGCTGAAAGGGGATGGCAAATAATGTGCTGCTTGTGATTCGCGGCACACGGCTGCTTGGCTGGCCCGCTGCCAGCGGCACATCCGCCTTCACGGGCACCCTGGCCTTAGGAGGGGTCTGGCTTTGGGCTGTTCCTCCCCCACCCATTCAGTCACCTCAGGGAGGCAATGTCCTTTCAGATGGTGCTCAAATGCCAGGCACAGGGTTGGGCATCTGAAAGGGAAGACTGTGAAGTGGGGAAGTCTTGCCCAGTGGGTAGGGCACTAGCCTGTGAGTTGGGAGACCTGGGTTCAAGTCCCTGCTCTGCCCCAGACACTCAGTGTGACCGTCGGTAAGTCCCTTAACTTCCCTGTGCCTCAGTTTCCCATTTATGGAATAGGGATAATAGCACTGCCCTTCCTCGTGGGATAAACACCTCAATCCAATCCTGGTGCCCACATAACCCTGCCAGTGAATGCACCTCTTTCTTCACCTGCTGCTACTCTAGCTCCTGCCCTGTCCGGGAGCACGGCTCTTTTCTTCTACAGACCACTGGGATAAGGCTGAGCCCCGCCACACTTGTTTCACCTCTGGCCACACACTCTGCTCTGAAGCGTGGTCTCTAGCGAAGTGAGGCTGAGGCTAAGTGCCCGGCACAGGGTAGCCTGTCAGTGCTCGTGACCGGCAGGATCCCAGCCATGCTCGGTGCAGACATCTCCACTGCCCCCCCTCCCCGGGGGGGACCAGCAATTAACGCAAGTTCCTGGGCAGCTTCATACAGGCTAATTCTGTGGGACATTAAAGCCTGTGCCGCCCAGCTGCCATCTCTGCGTTTGCCAGCGCTCTCCTCCCCCCCGGTGCTCCAGTGCCCATTAAAAACCCCAAAGTGCCCCGCACAGCTTCTGGCAGCCAGAGGTTTAGGATTGGTCGGAGCATGGGATTACATCCCTGACCATCTGGCTAATGGTCATTGATAGACCTACTCACCATGAACTTATCCAGTTCTTTGTTGAACCCAGTTATAGTTTTGGCCTTCAGAACATCCCCTGGCTATGAGTTCCACAGGTTGACTGTGCGTTGTGTGAAGAAGTATTTCCTCTTGTTTGTGTTAAATCTGCTGCCTATTTATTTCATTTGGTGACCCCTGGTTCTTGTGTTGTGTGAAGGGGTAAATAGCACTTCCTTATTCACTTTCTCCACACCAGTCATGATTTTATAGACCTCAAACATATCCCCCCTTAGTCGTCTCTTTTCCAAGCTGAAAAGCCCTAATCTTTTCAGTCTCTCCTCATATGGAAGCCATTCCATGCCCTTCTCTGAACCTTGTCCAGTTCCACTGTATCCTCTTTGAGATGGAGTGACCAAAACTGGACACAGTATTCCAGGGGTGGGTGCACCATGGATTTATGGAGTGGCATTATATTTTCTGTCTTATTTTCTATCCCTTTCTTAATAGTTCCTAGCCATTTTGACTGCTGATACGGACTGAGCTGAAGTTTTCAGAGAACGATCCATAATGATTCCAAGATCTCCTTCTTGAGTGGCAAAAGTCAGTTTAGACCCCATCATTATATCGGTCTAGTTGGAATAATTTTTTCCAGTGTGCATTACTTTGCACCTATCAATGTTAAATTTCATCTCCCATTTTGTTGCTCAGTCACCCAGTTTTGTGAGATCCCTTTGTAACTCTTCGCAGCCAGCAAATGTGCCACTCTGTTGTTCACTCCCCTTTTCCAGCTTCTTAATGAACCGCACAGATCCTTGGGGGTTCCTGCTATTTACCTCTCTCCATTGTGAAAACTGTCCATTTATTCCTACCCTTGTTTCCTATCTTTTAGATCCAGAGAGGACCTTCCCTCTTATCCCATGACTACTTAGTTTACTTAAGACCCTTTGGCGAGGGATCTTTTCAAAGGCTTTCCAAAAGTCCAAGTACTCTGTATTCAATGGGTCCCCCTTCTCCGCATGCTGACTCCCTCAAAGAATTCTAACAGATTGGTGAGGCATACTTCCCTTTACAAAAGCTGTGTTAACTCTTCCCCAGCATATCGTGTTTATTTCGGTATTGGATAATTCTGTTCTTCGCTACAGTTTCTGCCAGTTTGCCCATCCATTACAAGCTGTTTCCTCACCGTGCGAGCCAGCACTTGCATCCTGCGCTCTGAAGAGGAACAGCCGCTCAGTCAAGCAGGGCCAATCCAGCCGTTAACGTATACCCCCGTCCCCTGCCTCCTAGCTCCCACGCGCTCCTCAGAGAGAGGATTACAGTTCAGCTCTCATCAGAATCTTGACCACCCGTGACAGTTGCCATCTCCTCCCGCCTGCAGCCCTCAGGGCGGGGGAGCACAGCATAACTCAGTGCCTCCCATTTCCATAGGGCCTGTCAACTCCAAGCGCTCTGCACGCTCCGGCCAGGCTCTGATCTCACACCCGCTTTCCAGCTGTGTTGCTCTGCCGGCTTCGATGGGTAACTGCCAGTTCTTCTTTGAGTGCTGGTCCCTACGTGTACTCCACACAGGGGATATGCAGGCACGCCATGTGCCTGAGGCCAGGATGTTTTGCAAGCAGTGCCCGTTGGCCTGCACATGCTTGGATAGCGTTTTCCCCTTTTAATTCCCCACCTGGGGATTTCCCCCCCTGAGAAGTCTGGGATTATGCCCAGAGTCCTGGGGTTCATAAGAATGGCCATATGGAGTCAGATCAAAGGTCCGTCTAGCCCAGTATCCTGTCTTCTGACAGTGGCCACTGCCAGGTGCCCCAGAGAGAATGAACAGAACAGGCAGTCATCGAGAGTCCGTCCCCTGTCACCCATTCCCAGCATCTGGCAGCCAGAGGCTGTTCAAAAACAGTGTTTCCTGCCCTCGTTCCTTTTCGGTGAGTGGCCTCCACTGCCTGGTTGAGGCTCACGTTTCTGCCAAGTGTGGCACCTGCTGTTCTTTTCCCTCAGGACTTGTGCGGGTGGGAAGCTGAGACTCAGAAAACATCGGTCAGATCCGGGCGGGGTGCTCCCACCCTGTACATCAGTCTCACGAAGCGGGCAGCGCCCCGCTGAGCATGAGCTTGGGAACAGAGGCTAAGACTGTTAAGCCAAAGGAGAAGGCTTGAGAGCAAGGGGCATGGCCATAGACAATAAGGACAAGCCATCTTCGTCTAAGTCTGCCCTGAAGAGAGAGGATCCCTCCCCAGCCCCATCAAAGTCAGGAGAGCTGGCACGCATGGGTGCTAAGGACTTAGACAGGAAAAGGACCCAGATTCGACAAGTCGGACATCAGCTCTGATGGTGAAGGCTCAGGATAAATTGCTCCTGGTGCTCCCATCCCTTCTAGAGCTGCTGCTTCCACCCCAGGAGGGCGGAGAAGTGTAACTTTGTTCCATCCAAGAGAGGAGAGTTTTTGTTCTCTCACCCGCTGTCTAACTCATTGGTGGTGCAGGCGGCTACAGAGCAGTCCAAGCCCCAGCCCCCAAAGGCTGCTCCCTCTGATAGGGGGCAGAAGTCACTCAATCTTCTCTTCCACCTCCCTCCAGTTCCGGATCTCAAATGACCAGGCCCTCTTGGCCAAACCTGATTTTACTAGTTACACAAAGTGTATGGAATTTAAAGCCAAGCTCCTTGAAGAGGATGGGGCCCGCTTCCAGGCCTTAGTGGATGAGGGTAGATTGGTGGCCAAAACTTCCCTCTGAGTATTTTTGGCCCCTCCAGCATCCCTGGAGAGAGGGGTAGGAGTTGGGGGGTTCCCATGCTGCATGTCCCCCACCCCATTCCTCTGGCTCGTGTTTAATTCTATTCCACCGGGGCGCTATTCTTGCAGGGGTGTGAATCGCTAGAACTGTTGGCCCTCTGCATTCCCCTGCAGCCGCAGTTCCCTGGAGCACGGCTTGGGCTCTGCTTGGGCCCAGCTCAGCGCTGGGCTTTAGACAGCATTAGCAAGTTTCAGTAGCCCCTTTGCATGCAGCTGCCCCTCTCCCCCTCTTGGGCTGGGCCTTCCTCCTGCAAACAGGACCTCAGTGTGGGTGTATGGGGAGGCTGGAGTTCGGTACTCTCTCCTGCTCTCTGGATCTCAGTCCTGGCCTCCCTCTGTGTGGCCATTGGGTTCTTAGCCCCTGCACTTTGGGGATGGCCCCTGGGCAACACCTGGCTGAACTCACCAGCTGCAATGGGTTCCCAGTCTCTAAGCACTAAGATCCCGGAGCTGGTGCTTGGGGCAGGCCTGCAGGGGCCGAGGGAATGGGAGCAGGAGGGGGCACGGTTCTTTCCACCTGGCTGCAGGAGGGGAGGGGAGCCATGCCACGTGTCCAAGAGCACCCCTGCTAGGGGTGCTGGGCAATCACACCCTGCTCATCCCTAAACTCCTCCCCATGCTGGACCCCGTGGGGTCCACCCCTCCTGGGCAGGCTGCCCGTGTCCTCCTTCCCCACTCTGCTTCTACCCCCTCCGCTCTTCTACGGTCAGGACCCAGAGGCTGGGGGTGGGAGTGGAGTTCCCTGTCCCTGAGGGGCAGGAGACTGACAGCCCACGGGACGAGCTCCTGCTCGATTTCACGCTGATTGCAGGGAGGTAACACTGCTCCTGCTGGGAATGGCAGCGCGGGCGTCCGGGGCATTGTGGGGCCTCTGTCATGTACTGAGCTCCCACTGGCAGCCAGAGGTGTCACTGAGCCCATCAGAGAGATCATGGCGACCCCCTGGGAACTAGGGGTATCAGCGCGGTTCGGGGGGGGGGGGATTGACTTGCTCAAGGGAGAGGGGCAGGAGATGAAGCCAGTCTGGGCCAAGCCATACGTGGATCTGGTGGTGTCTCGGCCTGGTTCCTAGTGCCCACCATGCACTTCCCTCCCCCGTGGTAGGCAGAGCAGGATCAAATGGCCCCCAGGGCCTGAGCTCCCCACTGGCCCCAGAGGACAGGGAGCAGCATGTGTGGGTGGAGGTTGCCCCACTGGGCATGGTTGGGGGATGAGCAGAGCCCCCTGTCTCCAGACCTGTCAGTCTGGCACCTTCCGCAAGCCCCAGCTTCACCAAGATCTTAAAGAAATCCAGTGGGCAGGGCATGGTGATTACAGGGCTCCCACTGCAAGGGCAGGGCAGGGACCCTGCCCCCTTGCAGCCTGAGGGTGAGGGGGCAGCGGGCTCGATTCTCCAGGGGATGGGTCCCTTGGCTTTGTGGTTAGGCCGGAGCTGTGCTGGGCCAGGGCAGCGGGAAAGCCCTGGCTGCAGACCCGGTCCTGCTGGGCTCTGCCATCAGAAGCTGCCAGTTCAGGAGTTGGGTGGTGAGCCCGGCCAGGCGGGAGAGGAGCGGGGCCGGGCTGCCCACCTCAGCTCGCCCTAATCCCTGCCTGCGTTTTGGCAGCAGGCTCTCTGGTTGGATCCCGTTTAACCAGCAGATTATCCCCTTTCCTGGGATCCTGAGACCCTCCCTCTGTGCACGTACACACAATGTCTCATCAGCCCGGCGCAGGCAAGGGGCCCCCTGGAGCCTTACCAGTGCCAGAGAAATCCCTGCCGAGGGACTCTGGCATTTGTAAAGTGAAACCCCTCCACCCATCTCGCCCCCTGCTCTCTCGGCTCCCAGAGGCACTCAACCCCACTGGGGATTTTCCCTGGCAGGGCTGGGCTGGGAGACCTCCAGCATTATCCCAGCCCTGCTGCTGGTGGTTAGTTTGTCGTGTCTCATCTCTCTGTGCTGATGCTGAAACAGTGCCCCTTTGTGGTCCGGGTGGCTTGTGTTCTTTGAAGATTCCTTGGCGACTTTTCTCCAGTTGGACGAACCCAGATCTCCAGAGTCCCATGCCGGCGCCGCACTCACCAGACTGTCCTCTTCCCTGGGCATGGCCCCTGGGGATGGGCTGACTGCGGGGGGGTTTTGCAGTGACACTGGGGAGCGTATACTGGGGACAGAGGCTGCTAAATTCTGGGAGTAGGGACCCCTGGACGCAGCAAGTCCTTCCCCAGCCTGCAGTGCCGACATGACCCGTTTCCCTCTGTGGCCGGAACCAACCCAGCTCTGCCCGTGGCAGGGGCAGGAACAGAAGCCAGGAGTCCTGACTCCTGGGTCGCTGCTCTGGTGCCCTGGCTATGGGATCACACTTCCTGCCCAGCCTGGACCCCCTGGGAGGGGCTGGGTCTGCTTTTGCACAAAGACAGTCAGCGCTGTTCAGACTGTGTTTGGTGGTCTCTGCTCCCCGCTGCCCAGCTCTGTCTGGCCCTGCAGACTGTAACTCCTCCAGGCACAGTGTGGCATTGAGGAGTGGCTGTCACACCTCCAGGTGCACTCTGTCATGTGTGGGTAGCATAGCAGCACAGCCAAGCAGCTGTAGCATCCGTCGCTAGGAGCTGCATCTCCCGGTCCCTTTGGTCTCCAGTCATCTGCAGTCACAGCAAGCCCCCAGCACTGGCCGCACTCTGTTTCCAGCCATAGGAACACAAGGCCTGGCACAGCCTGCTCGGGGTGGTCGGAGCGTGCCCGCTCACAGCTCTGGGAGACAGCTGGGAATTCGCGTTAGATGGGCCGTGCTGCTGTTCTCACGGAGATGGGGGCATCCTGTTAGACCCTCCAGCCCCCTCCCTGGGGCAGTGCACAGCCATTCAGTACTGCACATTTACTGGGGCATTGCCCGATCTAGTTTTAAATGTGCCAGCACATCCCTAGGGATGCTCTGCACAGAGCTGGGAGTCAGAAAGGGTCCCAGCTGTGCAGCCTGACCCGTCCCTTTCTCCCCCACCTAGTTCCAGCCCCCTCAGGGCGCGCTCTTTAACACCTCCCCCACTTTGGCCGTGCACACCCTGGGCTCCGGGGGAACTGAAGGCGCTCAGCATCTCTCAGGATTGGGCCGTAGATAAGTTGGAAATTTTTTGCTGAAACTGTTTTTGGTGGAAAACAGCAACGTGCCCAAACAGGGCGTTTTGCAGGAAAGGGGTGGTTTCCACAACGTTTACGGCTCGGCAAAATGTCGGAAAGGAAAGTGTTGAAATTATTGTGACGTTCTGGAAATGAAAAGTTCTGGTTTTCCGGACTGGGTGAGAGGCGGGGGTGTGGTGTGTGTGTGTGGTGAGGGGTGATTCTGGCACAAAGGGTTAATGCGATCTTTGGAGGTGTAAAAGTGCGTGGCGAGTAAGAGGAGCAGGGTGATTTTACCCCTGTGTATGGCATTGGTGAGACTGATGATGGAGGCTGCAGCCAGCTCTGGTGTCCACGTCTTAAAACGGATGTTGAAAAATTGGAGAGGGTACAGAAAAGAGCCACAAAACTGATGTGAGCGTGGGATAAAATGCCATGTAGTGAGAGACTTAAGGAATTTAATCTGTTTGTTTTATCAAGTGTGTGGGGCAGGACCAGAGGACCTCTTGAGAGCCCTTCCCACCCTACATTTCTGTGATGATTGAGAGGTGACTTGATTAGCATCATGGGGAGGGACCACCAGGTACGGAGGGGGTCTTTAGCCAAGCAGAGAAAGGCAGAACGAGAACCAAAGGCTGGAGACTGAAGCCAGACATGTTCCGATTCAAAAATCTCGTGCAATTGTTTAAAAGCAGAAGGATTAACCATTGGAACCAAGTGCCAAGGGAAGTGGTGGATGCTCAATCTCTTGATGACTTCCTATTAAGAGTGGGTGCCTTACAGGAAGAGATGCGTTAGTCAAACCCAGCTCACTGGGCTCAATACAGGGGTAACTGGTTGAAATCTAATGGGCTGGAGATCAGAATTCAGACCCCTTCGCCTTATCTTCGATGACTCTGTGGGGATGTGGCTGGAACTTGTGAGAACAGCAACTCCCAGGAGATTTCCAGCGCTCGGCATCTTGCTGATCTCAATGAGATTTCTGCCGTTGGGGGATCAAAATCTGGTGGGAACAGCTCACAGGATGTTGGCCTTGTCTAATCCAGAGACTGGCTGTCCTCGCGCATCCCAGCCTGACCCTCACCTGGATCGAGATTCTCACGCTGCTTCCCGGGCCCAGCAGAGAGGCAAATTCTAGCCAGGAAGATCAGTCAGAATCCAGCCCAGAGGTGCCTCGAAATCAAGACACTCTCCAGCTTGGTTTATGTCCCCGAGTCCTTCTGCACTGATCCCTCTTTCCAGGTGTCATTCTCCGTGGGGAGCCCATTCATCCTATTGGACTTCCCCGCCCCATGCTTGAGGCACACTCACATTCTGTCCCTGTTCACAGCTTTCAACCTAAAAATGCTCTCTCTTTAGGACATCGTCAGCTCTTTAATGTCCCTAGCCAATGCCCGTTAGTGCCCATGGGGTTGCACCAGGGATGAGTTTGGCCCTGGTTGTATCTCAGTACACCCGTTGCTCGTCACCCAGCGGTCTCTTCAACCATAGGACTCTTCCTGGCCACCAGGGGACGACACCCATCTCAGGTACAGGTGCCAACCGGGGATGGCGTTCCCAGTGGGCAGCTATGCTGCTCGTGCACCGGTTGGCTGTGGGGTAGGGGACACCACTGGCTAGTTAGTTGCTCAGGACTGTGTGGCCTTTTTCCTATTTAGCCACATGTCAAGTGAGGTTGTATCAGTGTCTGTGGCTGTTGCTAGCCAATTGACAGCTCCAGGACCTGCATTGGAATGAGAAGTTGCCGGGAACTCCAAGCAGACTTTAGCCAGGCATCTGTGGCATGAGCCGTCCTGGGTGTCACTCGTGCGCTGTGCCCTAGATGCTCTGCCTGGTGCTGCCGGGCGGCGAGACATCTGGGCCGTTATTGTCATGTCTTAGCGCTGAGCCCAGGGGAAAGAAGTGCACCCTTCATGTTAAAACAGCTCCGGCATGTTTCTCCGCAAGAGAGCAGCTCTCCCTGTGCAGGGAGCAGCAGCACGAGACAGGGATGCTGCTAGCAGCATCCAGCTGAGCTGGCCTGCCCAGAGCTGCACTTTAAAACCCATTCCCCGCCCCCAGGCTGCTTACATCTCTAATGGAGCTGAGGTGCTCTGTGTGTGCTTATGCAAGTGTATCTGTCTGGGTGAATCCTGAGCTCTCCCTCTTCCTTTGCCTCTCTCCCCTGACAGCTGTCTCTCAAAATCAGACAGTTACTGCAAAGACAACTCACAATAATACTGGGTGAGTTACTGTTGCTGGGAATTTTGTCCAGAGGAGTGGTTGAAAAGCAGATGTTGTTGCAACTATAAAATCATGATGGGCATGGAGAAAATAAATAAATTATTCCTTCTCATACCACAAGAACTAGGGGTCACCCAATGCAATTAATAGGCAGCAGGTTTAAAACAAGCAAAAAGGAAATATGTCTTCACAAAATCACAGTCAACCTGTGGAACTGCCAGAGGATGTTGTGAAGGCCAAGACTATAACAGGGTTCAAAAAAGAACTAGATAAGTTCCTGGAAGATAGGTCCATCAATGGCTATTATCCAGGATGGGCAGGGATGGTGTCCTTTGCCTCTGTTTGCCAGAAGCTGGGAATGTGAGACGGGATGGATCACTTGGGGATTACCTGTTCTGTCCATTGGCCACTGTCGGAAGACAGGATACTGGGCTACGTGGGCCTTTGGTCTCACCCAGTATGGCTGTTCTTATTTTTTTATGTTAAGTATTTACACTTTATTTCTGACCTCTCCATCCAAGAATCTTTCACTGTTTCCAGTAACCTGAGACACTGTTTCTCCTGTGACGTCACTGGATGGAGACCAGGATGACATTAGCAGGACGTTGCTCCTAATCTGAAGGTTGGAGTTTGGGATGGGTTGCATCTCACACGGGAACATGGGAAACCTACAGACCCATGTGCCCATCTAGTCCAGTATCTGGCCTCTATCATCAGCCAGCAACAGATACTTCAGAGAAAGATGCAAGAACCCCCACAGTAGGCAGTTATGGAATAACCTGCTCACAAGCACAATTCCCTCCTGACCCCAATAGTCAGAGAATGATTAAAGCCCTGAAGCAGGAGGGCTTAGATCCCTTCCAAATAGCTCAGTTTATTTTAGTATTGCCTATTGTCATGCTGGATACTCTTGTTATCATTGTCTAATTCCTTTCTCGGTCTTGCCTGAGCAATATCTGGCAGTGACTTCTGCTGGCCAATTGTCAGTTGTGTGAAAAAGCATTTTCTTGAATCTGTTTTAAGTTCACCGCCTTTCAATTTCACTGACTCTCCCTCGTCCCTTGTTCTTGGATTCTGACGCAGGCTGATGTCTAGGCTTGGCAGAATTTGATTTATTTTTATTATTATTTCAACTGATAATATCAATGTTTATTTTTAAGCATTTTTTTCTATTTTTATTCATTTAAATTTTCGCAATTGTGGGAATAATGGTTGGGGGGGGGTCAGATAATTATTTAATGATAGTAAATGTAGAGACTCAAAATAAAGCTTTGTAAATGATTAAAACACAAATTGGCAACCTCACATGTCCACACATACAGAGTAAATATCCTGAAATCAACAAATTGTACCCGTTTTTACTGTTCATTTACTGTCCTTTTGTAACAAGCCTAATTCAAAAGTCTAAATCATTGAACTTTGACTCTAATACGTTCTCACGCAGGATTTTGCTTACATTGTCTGTCTGTAAATTTTGATGATTACCATGGAAATGCTTTTTTGCCGGTTTGTGTGTGTCCTGTGAAATCGATGTTGTTTACTGACATTTACCAATACAAATCGAATCCTTCCAAACCTAGTGATACCCTCCCCGAGCCTCTAGCCTTTCTAATCTTCTGTGGCTGAAGTGCCCTTGGTTTGTTACAGGTGTGCTTGGAGGTGACTGATCATTTCCACTATCCAGTATGTTTCACCTTTTTGTCTGGCTTTTTGTCCTTGCATAGTGATTCCTGTGTTGGTTCCTTTACACAGCTGTTGAAAGTGCTCTTGCCCAATATTACAGCTCAGAACTCCTAAATCATGTTACTTTTTCATTGGTTTAAATTCCTTCTAAACATGCCCTTAGGAGCTGTAGCCGTTGGCTCCCTAGTTTGGAGCAGATTTCCCTCCTGCACGTATAATGTATCTATATTAGACACCCCATATCATAGTATCTGAGCCCCTCACAGTCATAAGGTATTTATCCTCCCCCTCCTGTGAGGCAGGGCAGGGCTGTTATCCTCTTTGTACAGATGGGGACCTGAGGCACAGAGGGACTAAGTGATTTGCCCAAGGTCACACAGGAAGTCTGTGGCAGAGCATAGAATTGAAGCCAGGTCTCTATTCCCAGGGCAGTGGTCTAACCACTGGACTGTCCTTCCTTTCTGATAATTTCTCTCTAAGCAGTGCCCCTCCGGTGGGAGTGGGCAACGGGTTAGGAGGTCTGGGATTGCTATTCTCTGGGTTAGGAAACACGCTCATTATCTTATTTTTATTGTGGTCTTAATACAATCTTTCTTAAACCATCTCTGCTTGGCTTTCTTTTCCCTTTTTTATTGGGTTCTCTTTAGTTCCACGGATGTCCTACTTAAAGAGTCCTTGGCAGCTGTGTTAAAAATGCTATTTAACTTTCCAAGCACTAGATTTATGCCACCAGATGTACGGCAGTGATTTTTTATTCAAGAAAGCATTGCTCATATTTCTATCCATTGGCTTTTCAGGATTCTGCTTTATTTTTCCTTCTGTCCCCTGGGTCCCTATAAATCTGACAGGAGGTTTATGGAGATTTGGGGAAGTATCATTTTTCACTACCCCTTGTTTTGATTTATTCATGCACGGAACAATTTGCTTGTGACCTGACAGCTGCGATTGAGATTTTACTATTAGTGCATCAATGTCTCTGCTAAGGAATGCGGCTACTGCTTGCAATCAAATGTGTCTCTGCCTATAGAGTTACCTCTTACTCTCTGTCGGGCTGCGCAGGCTCCGGTTGTTACACACAGTCACACCTCTCTTGCTATTTGTTCTAGCACATTATCGTGATTAGTGCTCTCTTGGAATACACGGGCACAGGAAAGGGACCGTTATCAAGCCTGCTCTGTTGTTTCTATGGGACTTGCCATTCTCTACAATTCAACAAAGTGCCGTAAGCCCATTTCATTGGGTCTCCTCACATGCTTAACTTTAAACCCATGCCAACTCAGCCTGGCATCTGAGAGTCAAGCTGGGGGTAGTGTTTAGGAATCGGGGAGTATCCAGTGGTGCTCACGGGGTTATGCGTGTAGAAGCCTGTAGGAGCAGCGGTGTGGCTATGTAATGAGGCCTGGTGTGTTGTGTAAGTTAGTAAACCCCGTTATTCTGTCTCTGCTGTGCCCGGGTGGTTCCTTCATATTACCTTTGCATAAAAAGCAAACGACACAACATAGGGCTCCTTCCTCAGCCTGCGTCACTGACTGTAAGAAATTCAGCCACCTTGCTCAGGTGTCTCTGAGTGCTTCAGTTTGTCTGCCCAGGTGTACCTGATCTGAATGCGGGGCTGGAGTTTCAAAGGCACTCAGCTCCCATTTAAGCAGTGTAGTAAAGTGATCATCAAGGGGTTAAATGGGCTACTCACAGTGGTATGGGTTGGAGCCATGCTCCACCCTCCCTCACTCCCTGTTTAGGCAGTGGGAATTTCCAGTTCTCTCCCCTCTATGATGCAGTTAATAAAGCAGCGAGTTCCCAGCCTGCAGTCCGGTGAGCAAACAGGTTTGTTGTTCACCTTTTACAAAAAGCAGGTTCTTCTCAGGTGTGCTCAGCACCCAGCGGTTTCTAGTCTGGCCTGGTTTTCATTACACGTCACTTTGTTTCTCTCAGTTGCTCCCATGGGTGCCGTTCTAATGATGGGTGCCCTTGGTTTGAGCAGCTGTTGGCATTTTAGGCCTTAAGTCATTTAACCCTGCTCAGAGCAGGTTGACAGGATGTATTGGTTCAACTGCTACCAGCAGTGTTGCCAGTTCTTGCGATTTTCTCATGAATCTCATGACATCTGGTATGTTTCTTAAAGTCCCAGCTCCTGGAGTCATGGGGTCGTTGGAGTATATTTCTCAGCTTGCATTAGAAAAGAGAGAGAGAGTTTCTAGCAGAAATAATTGTGGAGAAAAGCGTGAAAATCTGGAAGGGGAGTGAAAAGAGCTCAAAATATATATTTTATTTTTAAAAAACCTTGTGATTTTTAAGCAAATGAGGGGATTGTTGTGGCCTCATAGATGATTTGGGAACAGCTGGGGTTGGCGATGCTGTGCCAGTGGCCTCCAGGGCTTTGTATACGCTGGAGCTCCAGTCACTGTGTCTAGCACCATCAGCGCAGCACTGGGGGTAGCCACGGTGGGCAATCTGCAGGGAGAAGGCTAGCGCGGAGGAGGCCTTTGTAGGCATTGCTGCTGACACACAAGATGGGACAGACTCTGGCTCCCTCTCCCTTGGCCAGGCCGGCTCTGCAGGGCTAGACGTGTCCTTGCCACTGAAGTGGGCAGAGATCTCACTCTGATGTTCCCTTGGGTGGGGGGACGGTATTTTTTACACCCTCACTCTTTGCAGATAAGCAGCCCTTTAAGGATGTTCTGCAGTGCTTTTAAGAAGGTCCTTTCAGAGTAGGTGACCGATTCATTCTTGAGCAAACAAGGGGCATGCATGGGGCGCAGCAGAGAGGGCCACGTGCCTCTCCCCCCCGCCCCGTGTATCCTTTCCTACTAGAAAGGGGCATAAATCTGATCTCGCTGCTTTGCACCTTGCCTGAATGATTGCACACGCATACACGTGTGAATATATGCGCATGCACACACGGGCACATGGGCACATGTGCACACACACACGGAAGAAATAGCTCCCGGCGGCTCCCCAGGGAGTAAGCCGGCAGGGTGGGGGATTATGTAATAGGATCACATCTCGCCTTGTTCTATTTTGAGCACGATCCTGTAGCTGTCGTGTTTTGTTCTCTCAAGAGATTCCAGACACGGAGAGCCCCCGGCTCGTGCTGAGCCCTCCCTTTGTCCAACAGCAGGAGATAAGGCTGCCGAATACAATTATGAGCCTTTGAGTTTCCAGCTTCAATTTAGTGTACATGGTTCCCTGGGGTGAAGCAGGGTCTAGATGCATATTGCGGAGAGTTTTCTGCGTTCATGGGAGTGTGCCACATGGTGCCACATCTAGAGCCAAATCCTGAGAAGGGCTCAGCTCCTGTAGCTTCACGAAGGCAGCACCTCTCAGGGTTTAGCACTGCCTGTGGCTTCCCAGGCGTCTCTGGGGGTTGGGTGGTAGGCGGCTGGCTGAATGGCTCTCCCTGCTGGGAACGCTTGGCTGGCCCCGTCCAACAGCCCTCGCTTGTGGGGAGGTCCCACTGGTGACTTGAGGATGGAGAGGATTCTCCCACACTCTGCTCAGCAGCATCTTGACCTCTGCCTTTTCAAGGCTGGTTGTGCTGGGGAACTAGTTCGCCCCCCCGGCCACGGCCTGTTGCTTGGCCACTCTCCTCCCCACCTGGCTGATTCCTCTCCTGGCTCGTTAATGTCAGTTTCATAAGGCCGGAAAGGACCATTAACTTGTCTGGGCTGGCTTCCTGCTGGGCTCGGGCCCTAACATTCCTCCCTGACACCCCTTCGCTGAGCCCAGTGAATTCAGTTAAACCAGAGCATCGTGATCCTCAGGAGACTAAACCGGTGTGTGCTGCAGCAGAGACCTCGGGGTGTTGATGCCTGAGGGTCCTGCAGTGGCAGGGAGCTAATCAGGTCAGACGTGCCCTGGTGGTGCAGGAGCGCCCCAAGCTGCAGGTAAAGGCAGAAAAATCTGGTGTGTGAATAAGGCTCACCATCTGGCTAGCTCTTCCTCCAGTGATCTGTCCCACCCCCAGGAGGAAGCTGGGTTGGTCCCCAGACAGGCAGGCCTCAAGTATCCTGGCCTTGGAGGATCTGCAGAAGTCAGGGATGGCCACCCCAAGGGCCTGTGTCTCTGCACTGGGTTCTGACCCTTGCAGCCTCCTCTAGCTCCCTGGCAGCTGGCTCATGGAGTGAAGCTGCCAGGAAAGTCAGCCCAGTCTCCCCTTCCCCCCCAGTTCCCCTCTAGGGGTGGGGAATTCACCTGTTGGGGAGGAAGTGGGCTGGTGAATGCTGATGAGACTTCTAAAGACCCAGTGGTTTGAGGAGGGGAGAGAATTAGTACCGCAACCCCACGGAGTTCCCACAGTGGGAGGCTGGGTGGGGGTGATGGTGCTGCCCTTGCCCAGAGCAATCAGGTCTAATCCCTGTTGCCCACCAAGGCAGACCAGTATCCTGCCTGCCCATTACCAACAGAGAGGAGACGCCTGACAGTTTCTCTGCCTCTGGCTCTGTGTGGAGCCGGGTTCTGGTGGGAGTCACACCCCTGTGAATCAGGAGCGACTCTGTTCCAGCCAGTGCAGTGACGCTCCATTTACACTGGTGGCACTTGGCCCTTAAACCTGCTGGGGAGCAGGATTCTCCCCACTAAGAATTTCTCCCCAGGGTCTGTGAGGGGCCTGCCGCTTTCTCCCGGGGCTTGGATTGCTTCTGTGTGCTGGCTGCTACAGGAATGAGGAGAGGAAGCAAGTGCAGTAGGTGTGTTGTGGAAGGGATGGGCTAGAGACTAAAGGCCAGGGTGGGGCTGCAGGTGATCCGGGCACTGTGCCCAGTTTTGCCAGTGTGACTTTGAACCTTTCAGTATCAGCTGGCGAGCATGGTGAGGGCTTTGCATAGCAGAGGCTAAAGAAGGGCAAGGTGTTCACAGGCTCAGGTGCAGCTGGAAGATACGAGCCCTCTTATCTCCCTCGGGGCTGTAGCTCCAGCCTCCTTCTCCTAGCGCAGATTCCTGGGCTTTCCTAGCATGCTGTTCCACCCCCCCGGACTCTCTCTTGGCTCGTCTCCTTTCCAGCTCCTCTGCTGGCTGCGTTTGCTCGGAGCCGGGCAGCGGCTGATGACTTTCCCCTGAGAGCCTTGCATCTCTCCCTTGTTTCGAACATTTCCACTTGCAGAGCTTTGGAAGCCTGGCTCGTGGGTCACTTCATGCTGCACTGCTGTTGGAGGGCCGTGCCAGCCACCTGCCCTGTTTGCTGGAGAGCTTTGTCTCTGTCTCACTGCCGTGAGCCAGGGCTGTCCCACAACAGCAGCTGTTTAGTGTCTGCAGAGCGCTCGAACGAGCCGAGTGCCTCTCTTCTGCGTATTTTTAAACAAGCTGCGTGGAGTTTGGTGCCCGTGTCGAGATGCCCTGGGCTTGTTTGGAATCTGCCGCTATTCTTTGGGGCGTTAGCTGCAGTCAGGGTCTCTGGGGTGCTTTGATGTTTGCAAAGCTGGAATCACTGCTGCTCCTTCGTGCTCTGTGCTCTTGGGCAAGTTGGGCCTGAGCACAAGAAATGCGGCCTCCCCTCCCATTGGCTACCGGGGGGACCCTGCCTCCCTGCTCATTCCTGATCCCTGTGTAAATTGCTCACCAGGCAAGCGCATGTGTAGTGTTAACTTCATTCAGCCCAGTAATGGTATGTCCACCCTGCACACCAAGCCAGGCTCAGACTCAGGTTTGAGCTCAAGCCCTCCATCCATACACACACATCAGTCTGACTCACATCACCGAGCACTGAGGACCCCAGAGCTAGAACCCTGCTAGGGGTGTGGGTCAGAGCCCAAGTCCTGCTGGGTCTCAGGTCCAGGCCCTGTCATTCAGGCCAGCGGGTGGAAGGCTCCAGATGCTGTTCCCCTCCTTTCCCGCCCCGAGCTGGCTAGTGCCCCTGTGTGGACAGCTCTGACCCAGCAGGGGAGATCACTGGTGAGGATGAGCAGGGCAGGGCCTCATGGCGAGATCACTAGGTGTTGGGAAGATGCTGGGCTGCTGAATCATTTTGTCACATGTCCTCCTGCCGAACAGGGAGTGAGGGGGGCATGCCAACGCTGAGGCTGGAGACAGCATTCCAGGTCAGTAGCACACATGCACCAGCTCTCGGGTCTGCACAAGGAGCAGGGCTGTGCTTCTGGGAAGCTGTTGGGGATCCCAGCTGCCAGGCGAGAGATTTTTTCTCTGGGCATGGCCAGTTACACCATTAACCCATGCAAGTGCCTTTCCAAGAGGAGTGGCAAAGCCCCATGGCCTGAGACGCTTACAGCTGGACGGGACAATGGGGCCTGTGCTGCTCTGAGCCATCCAGCCCAGTTGCCTACTGGGGTGTTTCCACCTGTCACGTCTGTGATTCAATTCCCACTCCCCCGAGCAGTGGAGCGCCTCCCCTGTGGTGGGGAGCAGGAAGCGGGCTGCCCGCAGGGTGTTGACTCCTTACTTCCAGCAGCCAAACTGCATTCAGAGATGCTGGAGATGCACAAAGCGGCTATCTGGTGACACTTCTCCACGGTAGCGCTTGCAGCAGATGCCC
This sequence comes from Natator depressus, assembly GCF_965152275.1. Taxonomy (NCBI): domain Eukaryota; kingdom Metazoa; phylum Chordata; order Testudines; family Cheloniidae; genus Natator; species Natator depressus. Next base: position 22,281,016 of record NC_134247.1, on the reverse strand, counting down.
GAGGGAGGGTCTGTGATGGTCCGTGTGGGGGAGGTGTTTGGGGCAATGGCCAGTGGAGTGGGAAGGTGTCTCTAGGACAGACTCCCCGGTAACATGTGCGTTGCACCCTGCCAGAATGCCTGCGTAAGGAGCCTGACCAGGCGCTGCTGGAGGGTCGTCCCAGTGCCACCCTTGCTGGGGCTTTCCCAGCGTGGTCCAGGGAGCTGTGCCCACCAGCTGAGACGCTTTCCCCAGTGAACCCCGACCACCTTCTTTCACACATGCCCCCCATGTCCCCACCGGCCTCCTGTGGCAAGACTACGGCTGTGACTCTCCATCCCTGTCCCTCGCGTTTCCCACACAGACCAGGCCTCCCACCAGTGACAGGTGCCCACCCCAGGAATCTGCTCCCTGCAGTGTGCGGAAGGAGCTGCTCAGAGCTGTCTCTCTCTCCCTCACACACACAATTAAGCCAACCTGATCAGCCTTGGGGGCCTCGACTGTGTCTTTTGGACTCTCTATGGAGGTGCCAATGGTACATAAGTGGGTTGCTTTCCAGAGGGCTGAGCAGGTAGTGCCCACTGAAGTTAGGGCTCTTCTCCCCTCCCCCCCCGATGCACTACATTGCTGAGTGGTTGAAGAGAAAATTAATTGGCACTTATCTCATGTTGCGAGCTCCTGGCTGGCGAAAGCGCAGCGCGAGCTATGAACTCCCGGTCTGGGGCGGCAGCCCAGGAGAGCTGTGCTCCCTGAATTGCCGGTGGAGACGGGACTGGAGGGAAAGCTCTGAAGCTTCTTTAAAGCAAGAATGCTGGGAGGGGAGGACGAGGTGGGAGGAGTGGAGGGCACCGAAGGTTAATACCGTAGAGGCTCAGTGCCCTCCTGCACTGTGCCAGCATCCTGCCAACTCCCCCAAGCAGGCCTAGGTCAGTGCTGCAGTGGTGGTAGTGACTCTTCCCTCTGAGTTGGTCCAGGACCACCTGTGCCAAACCCTGCCCGACCAGCAAGGTGCATGGCCGTGGTGACCTGGGCTCCGAGAGCGTGGGTGCTTTGGGTGTCTGCATGCTGCTGCAGCTGTAACCCAGCCCTGGCTGGGGGAAAGCTGAGACCTGCAGCTGTGTCAGATGCATCCTCGAAAGACCTCATCATTCATCCCCTTTAAATACCCAGCTCGTTCGAGACAGCGGAGCAGCGAGGCAGATGGCAGAAGTCATTAGTCCTCTGCTTCTATCTTCCTTGGCCAGATTGTGCTGTCCTCTGGTCCCTGGGCACCCCCTCGCCGCCAGGAGAGCTCTCTGCGTAAGCTCCAGTAATGGAAATCGGGTGGCGGGGGGTGGGGGGAATGTGTCTTGGAACTTTGCTGTATATTTCAGTGGCATCTTTAATCATGTGAGGGGAGCCAGGAAACTCGGCCCGGTTTCTTCGTATATAAGTAATCCTGCGGCGAGAGGGCAAAGGAAATGGAGAGACGTTGCAGCACGTGGGGATGAAACTGCCATGCCGGGCGAAGTGGGGTCAGAGGCTGTGGGACGAAGGGCTGCTGGCCCTTGGGGCTGGTGCTCGGAGGATCGGAATGCGGACAGTTGTTTGATGGCACAGGCGGAGTTTAGTACGAATAAATTGCTAAAGGCCACTTCAGTGAGGCAGCTTTGCCCAGTTGGCAGAGCACAAGGCGAGGACTCAGGACCCCTGTGTTTTTTTCCCAGCTCTGCCACTGACCTGTTGTGTGACCTTTGTCTCTTTCCATGTGCACCTCACACCTTTGGTCTGTCTGGTCAGCTCTTCGGGGCAGGGCTGTCTGTCACTCTGCGTCTGTGCAGCCCCCAGCACCATGAGACTCCCTATCCCAGTGGGGCCTCTCTGGAGGTGGGGGGTTGAAGCTCCCTATGACTGGGGGGCAGAGCGATAGGAGGGGAGCTGTTGGGGCTCTGGGGGAAGGAGGGGCAGTCAGCTCTAGGCTGGAAAAAGACTTCCTGACAGTTCATACTGCTGTTCCAATGTCACTTCCTCTGTGGTTGGTCCCTGTGCTTTCCCCACCGCCCCCACCAGCGGTTGGTGCCCTGTGCAGCTCCCTGCCCTGTCCCCTCCCCGCTCCCGGTGGCTGATGCACGGTCTCCTCCCCCTCCCCAAGGCTGGGTGTCTGCACCTGGACATGCAGTGGCTCAAAGGTGGGATCAGGCTGGGCCAGTGAGTCCGACCTGCACCCTGGCACCTGGCCCGATCTCGTGGGCCGCGTTGGCTGCTCCAGCTCCTCCTTCGGGTCCTGCTCTCACCTCTGCGAGATATTGGGGGGGGGGCAGAAACATAGATCTGCCCCCCAATATTTCCATGGTGGGGGAGCTAGCACCCCTCAGTTCCACCACCCCTGCCTCTAGGTGCTACAGTAGCACAAATAGCAACTGAAGGTGTTAGACCCGAACCCTTGGCTGGCTGTGAGAGGGTCACCCTTCCGTGATCTGCCCTGAATTGCCTCTCCACGGTGTAACGCGAATGCTCTGACCTTTCCTCTGAGGCGCTCCAAGCTCCTCATGTGCACTCGCTAACACTCCTCTCAGTACCCGGGGGGGCGGTGAGGGATGTGGAGGGGTCTCGTCATCCACTGCCCCAGTGCAGCTGCCCCTGGGGTGGAGCCCAGCTGCTGTTTAACGGCTTCACACCAGGACCAGTCAGGACCGGAAATGAAGAATGCTGCATCCATTTTTGCAGAATGTAGTTGGCCAGGTTGGGATTTCCCCGGAGCCCGGGAGTTCATCGCCTCACTCTTACGCAGAGCGCTGGGGCATCTTCTGTGATCACAAGGGGCCACATCTCATCCCAACCCCCCTCCAGCAGCACAGTCCCCCTGCCGCACACATTCGGCGGGAGGTCAGCGCTGATTCCGGGGGCTCGAACTGACCCAGCATGGCGTGGCAAGAGCTAATGGGACCTCAGCACAGGGTGGGATGTGCAGACCAGAGAAACCTGCCCTGCTGACTGTGATGCCCTGCCCTACTGAATGATGAAACAGGGCTCGGAGGGGCTGTGATGGGAGAGGATGGAGCTCCCGGGCGGGGAGCTGTTGCTGACTCTCATCTGCTGTGGATCAGTGCAGGTGGGTGGGGATAGTGGGTTCAATTTACTGGGTCAGAACTCCCTTGAAGTCCATGCAGGTGGCCAGGTAGAATCACCCTAGGCCTGGGCCCTGAGCCTCCCACCTGGCAGCGTGGGAAAAGCCTGCTCCTCTCCCCTACCAGGCCTGCTCCATCTTCCTACTCCTCCGTGGGATGGCTGATGTTTTACAGACTGGGGGGGATGGACTCCCAGCAGGTCCTGGGCATGGCTCATGGAGCTCCTGTCACCGCAGCCTGACTGGAACGTTGGCAGTGGTGGTGTAGTCGTGTCGGACCCAGGCGATTAGAGAGACAAGGTGGGTGAGGTAATCGCTTTTATTGGAGCAAATCCTGCCGGTGAGACACACTTCGGAGCCACGCACAGCTGCCCTTGAACCCTCTCCAGCAGAGCTGTGTGTGGCTCAAAAGCGTCTCTCTCCCCAGCAGGAGTTGGTCCAATAAAAGATATTTATTACCTCGCCTGCCTTCTGTGGAATGTGTCAGCCGGGCCCTGGCCGTCACGTCGCAGCTCGCCAGCCCCAGCCAGGGCAGGGTCTTCAGAGGGAGCCTTTGCCTCCGAGGATCCCCCCACATGACCCCGGTGCTGTGTGTTAGGGGAACAGCCCAGAGACCCCAGAGAGGCTGGGCCATACCCTGGAAGCAAAGGAGAAAGGGTGGCCTTGTGGTTGAGACTCAGGATGGGCAGTCAGGCGACCTGGGCTCCATTCCTGTCTTCGCCGTAGATTTGCTGTGCTCCCTCGTGCCTCTCCCAGTACCCCTGAGGTTTGTGGGGCTGGGACGGAGTTGGAGAAGCCCTGATGTGTCTGGGGTCCCTGCCCAGTGGATTCCTGAACAGGCTGGCCCCTTTGGGCTGGCCAATAGCCCTAGCGATTACTGGTTGATACCCTACCTGCCACTGACCCGGCCCCAGTTTCTGACTCTCTGGGCCAGCAGGGCTGGATAGGTGTATGGAGGGGAGGAGAGCATGCCGTATAATGCACTGCAGCGAGACCCCGCTGGCTGACGAAGGAGGGGATGGATGGGCTCTTAAGGACCCAGTCTCTGCCCCTCTCCAGGGCTCAGGCTTATGGCCCTAATAAGGCAGGTCCAGCTACAGACAGACAGAAAAACAACTCCAGGCTCAGCCTTGGGAAACTCCACAGGGCCCACACACAGCCGTACAATGGTGGGCAGCTCGCAGAAAGCTCGCATGGACCGCCTGCTGTGTGCAGCACGGCCATGGCTTGCCTGGCAGGGGCAGTCCAGTCTTCCCAGTTATAGCAACCCGGAGAACCAGCTACTCCCCTTCGCAGGAGACCCTTGTTCTCCTCCCACCCCCTGACGAAGTCTCTGCTTCCTTTGCAGGGTCCCCCCTTGCGAGGCCGAGCTGCCAGGCCCTCCCCCTGCATGCCAAGGAGCCCTGGCTGCCAGCTCTTCAGGCCGCAGCCTGCTCTTTTCTATCTAATGAAGAGTTTAACCCCTTCCTGGATCACCTCCCCCCCATTGCAGGCCCCCCTCCAGTGGCTGGCTGGAATGAGATGAAATCCCTGCTTGACACCCCCTCAGGGAGCGCAGCGTTAGGAGAAGGAGCCGCGGCTTTAGCTCAGGGATGCATATGTGTGAGGTGCTCAGAAACAGGCCAGAGAGGAGAGGGGTCAGTATAAGCCCCTGGATGGACAGGCAGATAGAAATGGGCTGATGGCCCCAGGCTGGCCCCACTGCAGAAAGACCCGGCTCTCCTTCCAGCTCTGACAACGGCTTTCCCCTGCCGCCCCATGTCTGAGCGGCTGCACGGGGAGCCGTGCCCAGAACACGGCCTGTCTGTCACTGCCCGCACCTGGGTGCTCGCGGGTCACCTTGGCTGCCCTTCCCAGCTGTCAGAGTGTGGCTTTGTACAGCGATGTTCACAGGCCTGGCCCTCCCGCTGGGGGAGACGTTAGCACCTCCTTGGGGTGCTGTTAACGAGAGCAGGTGGCGCAGCGGGTTGCTAGGCCAAAGTGACAGACTGGAGTCGCTGCTGGGTATCAGGCATCCCTCCGGAGCCGCTGCGGCTGCTCTCTGACAGCCCCTCAGCCTTCCTGAGAGCAGCCAGCTCTGGCAGTGCCATGCTGTCTTCATCCGGAGGGGCCCTTTCCTCCCTCCTACACGCAGCCCAGGTCCAGGTGGCTCATCCGAAAATGTTCCTCAGTAGCAAATTTCTTGATGGGATGGCAACACATCAAGGGCTTGATCTGCTGTGTCGAGCTGCTATTGACTGCAGTTAGACTGCAGGGGCTCAGCATGCCTACAGCAAGTCACTCGCCCCCTTTGTGCCTCAGTCTCCCCAACTGTAAAGTGGGGACAAGGATACTGACCTCCTTTGTAAAGCACTTTGAAGTCTGTGGATGAAAGCACTGTACCCGAGCTAGGTGCTTCTTCTTATTTTATTACTCTTATTAAGAATACCTATTGAATACCATAGCAAATACAATCTTTGTAGGTGCTGTATGTGTGGACAGCAAGACAGTGGTGTGGATATGAGGGATGGATGGGTAGACAGAAGGGTGCATATAGAGATCCATAGAATGAATGAACAGAGCCCCATCTGAATACACACACCTACATATTCCCTACAGTAACCCCCCATGTAGACGTGCTCACCCTAAACATACCCCCTCCCCAGACAGACACCAGACATTCCCAGCCCACCCGCACTGACCTCCTCACACACAGAGAGAAATGCTCAGCTGTAACAAACACATGCCGGTGTCTTTGTGTTTGCCTGCAATGTGCCTAAATTGCTTCCCTCTGTGTAATTAACTGAAATTACTGATGCTGTCAGACTAGTTATTACTAAGAGAATACACTGTAATCTGGGAAGCCTAATATAACTCCTTCCTATGGTAACTGACTGCCTGCTTCCCCAACCCCAGCTCTTATGTGTGACCTGTTGTCCCATTCCCGCTCCGTTTTAAAGGTCCCTTTTTTCTGGGCTGGGGCTGGGGGGAAACTGCAGAGCGTTCTCAAAAACGACCTCCATGCTTCTGATAGTGATATCTTAGCAGTGATATCCACAGACCTACCCTAAAATTGGAACAATACAGAGAAGATTAGCATGGCCCCTGTGCAAGGATGATACGCAAAGAGACAAGGGCAGAAACACAGGGACCGGCACCATACAGCTGTCTGCCTGCAAGGAGAAGGACAAACAGACCCAGATGGACAGACATGGCCATCCTTAGGAGAAGAAAGATCAAACCATAGTACCACAGGCATCACCAGGCTGGATCAGAGCCGGGACACCAGATCCCACCTCCAACTGCTCCTGCTTCAGAGGAAGGTGTCAGGACCCCACAGATAGGGGATAACCTGCTCCTCACATAGGTCATATTTGCAGCAAGGAAGGAGAGGGAGAGCGCTCCCCGCAAAGACCCAATGTGGAGCCTGTATCCCCAGCTCCCTTTTGATCGTAATGGGGGCAAGGCGCATGGAGCCCTGGGAGACCGTGTCCCGATGGAGTGAACGTTCCCTGATGTGCCGTTTCCCCAGAGGGAGCCCCGCCCCGCCGAGCCATCAGGCTGCCAGCGTGGGGGATTCTAACAGACACTTCTCTTCCCGCCATCAGCTCCTGCCATCTGTTCCAGTCTCATCACTGAAGCAAAAAGCCTGTCACTGGCGCTGGCAGTCTGAGAAGTGACTGGGATGGTGGGGAAGGTCTGGATCTGGACTGGCAGGTGTCTCCTCCACTTCAGCCACAAGTCAGGAGGGTGGCATGGAAGGAGGGAGGGTGCTGTTTCCAAGCCAAAGTCACACCAGGCTTCCTGGTCCTTAGTGTGGTAGCCATGGAAGTGAAGGGAGCTGGCTGAGCTCGGCCGTCCCCATCCTTCACATCCCCTTCTCCAGGGGACTGTGGGCACCAGTGTGGCGCGGTGTGAATCCCGTTCCTGCTTGCTGTAAAGGAGCCTGCTGCCCTCCACAGGAATGGAATGGAGGGCAGCAGCTGCTTAGTAGTGGCCCTGCAGGGGGCGCTCTTCCAGCTGGTGTCTCTGACCATCCTGGGGCATGGGGCTGGGGCATTCTCTATCAGAGCATCCCACACTGGGTGGGATGCCCTGGGGTGAGACTCAAGCCTACAAATTGACTCTGATTGTGAGCTCCGTTGTACAGAGTTCATGAATAACCTGTAATAACATGGAGCTGGAAAGTAGGTCAGGTTGTTTTCAATAATGAATGTTATGAACAGGTGCAGGAGAACCAGACAGAGATAAATTAGTCCAAACGTAAAAGGCCACACTGCTATGATTCAAGAACTATGCTGAAATCATGCTTAGGAAAGACAGAGGATGTGGGACCCGAAATTAATGAATTAAAATTTGTGTGTGGGATATTAGGGCTAATTGGTGGACAAAAGAACGAGGGGATGGGCTATTCCACCCACCACTCCTTTTGTGGGTCCTTAAACAAAGAGACTTTGGGGGGGAAATACAGGAAGACCAGACACAGGCTACTGGAGTGAGCTTCACCTTCGTGACTGCCAACCCCGCCGTCTCCTGGGCCCCGGGACCTTCATCATCCTTATCCCGAGAGACGTCCTGACCAGACCGAGCCAGAGGGAGGGGCCCAAATGACATGGCTGCTCCTACCAGCTTCAGCTGACTCTCAACCACCACTTGGGATGAAAGAGGATCGGACTGTTACAACAGCAGAAGCTCCAACCCGTCTCAACAATCTTCTCCCCTTTCTCCTAGAAGGACAGCGATTACCATCCTGCATCGGCACTGGCTCTGTGGGTGCTCCGGGACTAGAGCACCCATGGCAAAAAAAAGAACCCACACCCCGATCAGCTGTTCAGTGATGGGCGGGAGGCCGAGGGTGTGGGCAGAGTGGGGGAGGGAAGAGACGGAGCAAGGGTGGGGCACGTTCGGGGGAAGGGGTGGAGCTAGGGTGGAAAGACGCAGGGCAGCAGGTGGGCCTTGAGGGAGGGGACAGGGCGGGGGCAGGGCCTCAGGGCGGAGTGGGGGTGGAGCACCCACCCGAAAAGAAGAAAGTCGGCATCTGTGCCATCCTGGCTTCCATCTAAGAAACTGTCAAGCAAGGAGGGTTTCCTTCTGAAACTCTCACCACCTGAGGGAGAGGGAAGAAGGGGTGCTGTTGAAATGCAAGCCTGACTTCATACTTGACATTCCAAAGGCTTTCACTGGTTTCCCTTCTTTTCTTTATCTTCAGTACAAGGTTCAAAGGATGGTTAATGGTGCGTTTGCCATGGTGCCAAGGAAGCTGAGGTCTCTATACCAAACCCGGCACGTTGTAGAGCACTGTTTAATGTTGGACAGTGACTGGGTTATGTTAACGCCATTAGCTCCTGTGTTCCATCTAAATTACTGCGGTAGGCTCCTGCTGGTGTTTCTAAGGTACCCTATTGCCAGCCCCGGGCAAGGCTCAGCCCTTTGTCATATCAGTCTCCCCCTGGGGTTTGGTAGCTAGTGCTGGTCTGGGTAGCACAGCTGGTGGTGTTGTAGAGGGAGCTGCTGGCTCTCTGTCCAGCAGGGCAGTGAGAAGGTTTTGGAAGGAACTCCAGTCTGTGGTCAATTTCTTTCAATTTCTTTTGCAGATAGAGAACCAAGAGCTGGCGCTCAGTGGGGCTTAACTCAGCTAACTGACAGACCTTTTTCTTCTTCTTTACTTTTCTCCCAGAAGCTGACAGGGCAAGTACTGCCCGTAATTCCAGTGGCTTTGTCAATTGCACCCTTGTTGGGGTGATCTGGATCTTCCTCTGTTTTGTTGCAATAACCTTCACTAGGTGAGCGGTACTAGCTGCTGTTACTTTGATGCAGAGGCTGTAAATACAGAAGCAGTCACCTTAGGACCTGCTCTAGGAATTTTGTACGGGACCAGTGACAGAGATTTATTTATCACATCTTCAGATGAAGTTGCAATCTGCTCTTCTTGCCTGGGTATTACAATTGGGAGCCACAATTAAGGACCTGCAAATTATTTCACCTGCAAATCTCCCCGGCAGGAAGTGTCAAGGAATTTGACTTTCCCATTGTTGCAGTGTGGGGTGCAAGGTGAAAAGTGCCACTATTAGGAAGGGATCATGTCCCCTTTCCTGCTGCTGTTCCTTCAGGACAGCCACACCCCCAAAACTCACACTGCTCGGGGTATCGTAACTGAGCTAGCATGGGCAAGGGGTTCTAATAGGGAACTGGGGGTCAGAGCTCCTGGGTTCTGTCCCCAGATCTGTCAGTGACTCAATGTCTGTGACTATGAGCCAGTCACACTAATTGCTCTGTGCCTCAGTGTACCCCTCTGTAAAACTGGGGTGATTATATTTGTTGGGGTGCTGTAAAGAACTCTGGGATCTGTCTATGATCGGCATCAGGGAAATGCAAGGATGTATTTATTTATTTTGATGTCCTTGCTTGTGAAGTCCTGCTGTCGCACTTGCCTTGGAGGCATGCACCCCAGGTGGTGTTTTTAGTTATTGTTCAGTTTCTGATCACTTACATGAGGTTAATTCACACCTAGCACCATTTTCCGCTTGTACTTGCTGCACACGCAGCAGCCCTCATGCACACACAGCAGCCCTCGTGCACACACGTACACAGACTCGTGTACCCACAGCAACCCTCATGCACAGAAATACACACACGTGCACACACAGCAACCCTCCTGCACACACACACACACTCGTGCACACACACACACACACTCGTGGGCACACAGCAACCCTTGTGCACACAGACACACGTTCCCCAACCTCACTAACTTTCTTTCCCCCGCTCCCCAACCCAGCTGTCTGGAGGGGCGTTTGAAAGCTGACAGCTGCTTGCCAGCGAGCATCACGTCCAGCAGGTTCCCAGGGAGCTGCGAGCCGCTGGTCCCCCTGTAGCTTTGCATGTGGTAGGGGGGCTGAGCCTGCTCTGTGCCTGGCTGGCTGGTGGGTTTCTCTTGGTTGGATCTGGGTGTGTTTTGCATTGCTGTCCCAGAGCTGCAGTGGTGCTGCTCTCCAATATCCGATCTCTCCTCTCCACTGAGCCATCTGATCTCACTACCCGTGTTTGCTTTCCCTGCGAGGGGACACGGGACCGCGCCTAATAACTGCAAGCCGGCTGTGTGTGGTTCAGCAAGCAGCCACCCTATTGTCAGCGTGGATCGCTCATTCCTTTCAGAGATGCAGAGATTTTAAGGCCAGAAGGGAACTTGAGATCATCTAGTCCGACCTCCTGTATAGCACAGGCTCTTAAATTTCCCCACTTAGCCCTGGGCTGAGGCCAAGAGCTTGTGTTCGACTGACGCAGCTTCCAGAAAAGCCTCCGGTCCTGATCTGAAGTCAGTAAGAGATGGAGAATCCACCGCTTGCCTTGGGAGTTTGTTCCAATGGTTAATCAGCCGCCCTGGTAAAAAATGCTCCTAATTTCCAGTTTGAGTTTGTCGGGCTTCAGCTTCCAGCCATTGGTGGTTCTGCCTTTTTCTGCTAGATTAAAGATCCCTTTAGTAGGTGTGTTTTCTCCCTGCGAAGGTCCTTAGACACCATAAACAAGCCACCTCTCATCTTCTCTGTGAGAAGCTAAACAGATTGCTCTGTAAGTCTCTCGCTGCAGCCCTTGAATCATTTTCGTGGCTTTCTTTTGCCCCCTCTCCAATTTTTCAACATCCCTTTGAAAATGTGGAACCCAGTGTCGGGCACGGTGTCCAGTGTCGGTCTCCCCAATGCCGTATCCAGGGATGAAATTGCCCCCTCCTCCTCCTCACTGCTCCCCTGTCTGTACAGCCAGTATTTACCCATCAAGGCCTGTGGCTACTGTCATGGCTGCTGGGGCTGAGGGCTGGGAAGAGGGACCGGGCTAGCTGAGGGCCTCTCCAGGCACGAAAGACAAGGGTGACTCTCCTTAGAGTAACTCTACCAGACTGCCTGGGAGGGGAAAAGCTCTCTGCTCTCCAGCCTGGTTCCAGCCCCTTCCCCCACTCGTCTAGCCCCGCCCCCATTCCCTCCCCACCCCCTGCTCCCGCCTGCTGCCCCATTACCCCAGACTTCGTGCTGAAGCAGATCTCTTGTTCCCCTTCCTGCTTTGGTCTGGCAGGGCTGCAGTCAGCGTGCTTAAGCCTTGGGGAGAGCCGTGGCCCATGCCCCTCTGTAGGGGTCCCACCCAGCTCTCCTCCCTGCACCCTGAGCTGTGGAGAAGCAGGGGTAGAGACGGGGGTGGCGGGGAAGATCTCCATCAGGAGGAATTGTGGACAGCCTCCGCCGAGGGCAGTGGCGTGGTGGGGGCAGGGGTGCCGCTGGTGGGAGTCGGGGGATTTTCAGCCGCTGTCCCATGTTTCCATAACCCCGTTTGTCTCTCTGCAGCCCCAGCCCAGTCTCGAGGAGAGCTGCGGCTCTGGCTGCGCCCAGCCAGCCACCCAGTCTCCCAGCAGACAGAGCTTCGTGCAAAACCACTTCCAAGCACAGTACAGGTAAGGGGGGGACCCATCTGCCCCGGACAAATCTTCCTGTCCCATCCCTGCATTGCATTGGCCTCACCCCTGGTGTCAGGCTGAGCTGGGAGTGGGGCGGGGGGAGGTGGGAGGCGAGGGGCTGGGATCCAGACACTCTCTGCTGCACAGAAAAGGGATGTGGCACCTGTCCTGGCGGGACCCAGGCCATGTCGGCTGCCTGCCAGCTGCATGGCACCTCCTGCGACATCGTGCTGGGCATCAAAGATAAGTACCCGGGGGATGGGGGTGAAGCTCCTTGGGAGCCGAATGGAAATAGTTTGTGGCTTTACCTCTCTAGGAATAAAACCTGCAGCTGTAGGGAGAGGCCAGCCTGGCTGCCCTGTGGAGTGACTCTCCTGCTCTCTCTGCTGGTGCAAAGCGGGAGTAACCGCGGAGAGATACACAACGGGAAAGGAGGGCAACCCATGCCCCACTGCCCGCTCTGCCTGCCTTGTGCTTCCTTGTCCTGCAGTACCCATACAGCAGGCTTTCCCAGGCAGCAGCCGGGACATACACAGACACACGCATGCACACGCTGTCCCGTCTGACCGTGAGGACCCTCCCCGCCCCCATTTTTAAAGGCTAGTCAGAAAAATGGCTACAAATGCCCCCTCCTGCCTTCCTCTTTGCGCCCCCCATGGGGCTTCCCATCACCCCAGCTCACTTTAGTGAGCACAGAGCAGCTTTTTGCAGAGCCCAGCCCGCTGCAGGAGAGCAAGCTGCAGTCACACTCCAGCAGCTGAAACAGCAGCAGAGTCCCGGCTGCAGAGTCTCGCTTTGCAGTGCCGGTGTCAGAGGCAGAAGGTGCCAAGCTGGATTTCCAGGTCCTGGGGCTGATCAGTTAGGAGACCCTTTCCGGCTGGTGAACGGAGATAATGGAGAGAGAATCCTCAAGGGGCAGGGGGGTAGGGGGTGGAGAGAGTTCCCTGACAGTAGTGGCACTTTAAACCATGACCCGTGTTTCCCATCTCTGCTGGGAGCGCACCAGGAATATTGAGCTGGGAGAGCCCATGAGGAGGCTGTGAGGCTAACACTTCCTGGTACTGCCAGTGACAACACCGGCCAGTACCTCCCTGGTACCTTCCATCCAGCCATCTCAAAGTGCATTACAGATTGCACAAGCCATGGAGACAGGAGTTACTTCGCCTGGCAGTGAAATGCAGCCACCTCTGGGGTGGAGCATGGCAGCTGTTTAACAGCCCACAGCATGGCTTGGTGGCTGTTTCGGACAGATTCTGAAGAAGATTATTGTACCCAACTGAAAGCTCAGGGGGAATTTTTGGTACACAAAGTGTAATGACCCAGTCTGAAATCTGACCCTCCCACCACTCCTAATCGTATTTAACGTCCGCACGTGGGCAGGGCCTGGGCTTTATATCTCATTTGAAAGGCGGCAGCAGCCCAGCACCCCTTAGCACCATGCTCGTGCCTGGGGTTCGGTGCCGAGTGAGAGGGTGGCGCGCTTTCGACTGAATCACCAGCGCCTGCCAGAACCTGAGCTCGAGGGCTGGGTCTGGCCATTTCCTCTGAAGCAGTGTTATTTAGCTAGACGGCTTCACCCAGAACTCTCACAATCTGGCGCGCGTTTTGCCCTCCCTCCTGCCTGGGCGACACCCCTGCTGTCCATCAGATAGCCTGGGTGCGGTCTGTTTGTGGTGGACAAGGGGAAGCACAGTCTGGACAGTCAACGATTAGTAGAAGGAGGCAGCAAGTTTTCCTCCAGACATCCAGGAGTGTGACATGCCTGGAGCCTCTTGGAATCCTCTGCACTAAATACATTCCCCGAGGGACTTCGGAAGGTGCATGAATCCACCTGCTATTGTGTCACTATGCAGCAAGGCTATCACAAAGGCATCCACTCCCCCCCAGACGGCTAGCACAGAATTATGCATGTCGGAGAGCTGGTGGCATTGAAGCTATTCCCGGAGTGAGGCTTAATAAGCAGCAACTTCACTGAGATATTTATGTGCTTTCCACCATCACTGTGTGAATGTAAATTATCGGAAGGGCTGATCTGGAAATAAAATTAAAGACCCATTTAGGAATCAGATGGCAAAGATCTTCATAACAAGGAGTGATAGATGTGTCATAAGTGGAAATGTTGCACAGAAATAAAATTCTGGGGAGGTTTATTAGCTCTTTGGCCTGGACAATGCTTGGATGGGAGCCCTTCAAGCAAAACCCAATTGCTGCCAGATGTAGCCTGGGTCATTCTCTAGGTGGCGGTCTCCTGTAAGACCACACTGGACAAATAACCCCGTACTTGAGGTCATGAAATATGCTTTTTTGTGGTAGGAGATGGGATGTTAACTTTGGGGCTATAGGCATAGTCCATCTGGCCACCTAAAATTCCTATTGTGTGTCAGATGGATATAGTTTTCTTCTTCACTTCCTTTTTTGAATGTTGGACAGCTGCCAGAGGTGGCTGCCCATCAGTGGTGAGTGCAGTGCTTTTGTTACGTCTGAAGGAAGCGAAGGGTTGTTGCATTGTTCTGAGAGAACAGATATGAACACAGTGATTCTGCTCCAGCCAAACTCCATAGGAGAATAACAGCAAAAAGCTTTGGGGTTAGCACAGTTGACTCTGTGAGCAGATAGATCAGGTAACACCTGCCCAGTAAGGATACAGTTGACGGGCATTAGCATACCTGGCTGCCGTATTAAGACTCTGGGAGTGCCAGCTGGGCGTCAGGTGATTAAGTGGTTGTGGTGGTAAAGTTATTCCTCTGCAATGTCACATCACAGTCTGCTCACAGGTGGATGGTAGCCTGGGCTGTGGATGGAGGGAGGGGGAGAAAGAGAGAGAGAATACAGAAACAAACTGGTTTATAAAACGTCAGCATTGCCAAAGCGTGTGCACAGAGTTTTGAACTCCTTTGTGAGTGTCAGAAGTCCCAGCGTGTATTGCCAGTACCCGGCACCATGCCAGGAAAATCCAGCACCCTCTGCAAAGGGATTAAAAGCAAAGGAACCATTCAGCCAGGATGAGTTCCCATGTATTATTGTGGGTATAACTCAGTGACTTTACTTAGTTAATTACCTACTGCGTGTTCTATCATCCACACCGAGTCCCATTAGCCTGTGAACTCTGAGAGGCAGAGACTGGGTCGTCCTTGGTGGTTTTTACAGCACCAAGTACTTTGGCAGTGCTCAATAAATAATACACCATAGTTAATAAATAATCAGAGACAGTAGGTGCAAGGTATGATTGCTCTGTTATTCTGGGTGCTGGGGGAGTGGCATTTGCTGCTCAGTAGGAGTCACTTTTCCCCCAGAGACAGACCTGGCCCAAAGTGGTTTCCGAGGTCCCAGTGCCGCTGGAGATGGCATCTTTGAGATAAGGCATATGGCAGAGGTCCTGACCCCTCATGCCCAGTAAAGATGCCCTGTCACTTTGACAAGGGTGGGATGGGAGCCTCATCGTCCTAGCCAAGTTCCAGATAGGCTGGGTAATTACATTCGCTTTTCCCCAAATTCCTGATCGCTTCCACTGGAAATAGGTTTCGGGCCAGATCCTCACAGGTGTTTAGGCGCCTAACTCCCATTGAAATTGATGAGAGGTCAGTTCTAAATTTCTTGGAGAATCTGGGCCTTCCCTTTCTTAGCTGTGGTGCAGGGTTTGCCATTGGCTGCTAAGCAGCAGCCTCGTTCCTCCCCAGAGATGATTAGCATCATGATTTGTATTTCCATAACGTGTAGGAGCCCAGAACACAAAGGCGCCAAAGAGCTGAGAGTTTGGGCTGCATTTCAGTGGTGGGTGAAGAGTTTCCTGCACAGCTAGTTAGTGGCAAATCTGGGAGACGCTCGACACTTGTCTGCACACTGCTGTAGCAGACGGGGTGACGTTAAAGCGAGGCAGCTGCCCCAGCACACCTTTGCCTCAGTGATCTTTGGACGACAGGCATCAGGGCCAGGGGCTGGTGAGTGGACATAGTATTTGTATCTGAATGGATTGTCCAGACCCTAATGTTGTGTTCTGTGCTAAAGAAACAGCATTGCTGGCTGGTGATAGATTCTTGGAGATCTATTTAAGCTCCGATTATTATCCCTGATTGTTGTTATTGTGTAATGACCCAAACGCAGAAAACCGGTGTCATCCTCTTGGGGAGTTCGGAGCCCATAGGGTGTGATTTGGGGTCTGGCTGTAGCCTCCATACGCGGCTGAAGATCAAGTGGGGATCTGATGGCCAGTGGGGAGGGCACTGCCTCTGATTTCCAAGCACATGGGCGCTGCAGGGTGGGGCTGGCTTGGGGTTGAACTGGCAGACAGATGTCACCATTAACAAGTCCGTGTGGCCAGCAGTTATGGCATGCTAGTACTTGTGATCAGTGCGCTTCCTCTGTACTTCGACTAGGAAAGAGCAGGGTTGTCGTCTGAAGGGCTCGGAAAGGGCTTAGACAAGAACATGATTTTGAGAGCCCAGCATAGACGGGGCCTGTGGCAGTTGTAATGTGTTAGCTGATCTAGGTTTCCCCTTCGACCAGTCGTCGCCTGTTAGCTTGCCCTGTCTACACAGGGACTTTCCAATGAGTTAACAATCTCATTTTCACGAAAGACTGTTTTTCCTAGGCCAGATCCATGCCACACAGGTTTCTTGGCAGGGGTGTAAAAAACCCACACGCCCCCAGCTGACATAGTTAGCAAAAACCCCAGTGTAGATGCAGCAATGCCAAGAGAAGAGGGCTTCTGTTGACACAGCTCAAGTCGTTCAGGACTGTTACTGGACCAGGAGAAAAACTGCTTCTCTTGGCAGAAGTTGCATCTACATTAGAGGGCTGGCAAAGCCCCCTAGTGGAGACCCGAGGGCTGACAGCTAACCTGTTTATAAACCCCACTGTCTTTATCTATACTCTGTGCTAGGCTGTGTTTGAAAAGGTGTTAACTGGCATGTGCTAGAGTGGGCGTGCTGGCCCCTCCTTACCCCATCCGTGCCCCCCTCCATCCCCTAGGGCTGGGAGCAGGGCCATGGCTCTGGGACTGAGGACATGGACAAAGGTAAGGAGGCTGAGGCTGGGGCCACAGCTGCAGGCGGGCGCGGAGCCCTGGGCTTGGGGCCAGCAGCCAGAACCCCACGTGTAGGGCCAGGAGTTGATCCCTGGGGTCATGGCTGGCAGCTGGGACTCCGGGCACAGGGTCAGTAGCCAAGACCCCGTGTGCGGGGCTGGAAACAGAGCCCTGGGGGCGAGGCTGGCAGCTGGGACCCCACGTGCAGGGCCAGGAG
Source organism: Natator depressus (assembly GCF_965152275.1). Classification (NCBI taxonomy): domain Eukaryota; kingdom Metazoa; phylum Chordata; order Testudines; family Cheloniidae; genus Natator; species Natator depressus. The sequence continues at coordinate 22,264,269 of NC_134247.1, read as the reverse complement.
CAGAGCCCCGTGTAAAACCTGGAGGTGCTGCAGCAACCCCCATACCACGAGTTCCTGCACCTATGCATGTGCTTGCTAACATGTTTGCTAAACACCCTTCACTTTCCTAGTCTAGGCGGGGCCTCAGAGAGCCACACCCCGTGTCTCCAAGACATCACTTGAATCTGTAATAGAGTAAAAATGGCTTAATGGTTTTGAAGGAGCATTATCTGGGCTGTTGATATAATCTGCTGCTGCATTAAGTCCTGCTGAAGCAAAGAGCTGTTGAAACACAGCACATGCTGTGCTCAGACAAATGGAAGATTTTATCGGCCGCGTCATAAAATCATAGCACCCTATTCATCTCCCATGTAATTAAAGTGAATAGAGTTCCATGTGGGATGGATTTGGTGTATATGAATTAGAGCTGGTAAGGGCCATCTGATTTCCCCTTCCCCATCAGCCAGGATCGCTCCCTGTGGTACCGGACAGATTTCCTAGTGCTTTATCAAGCCTGGTTTGAAACGGCTGGAGCTGTGTCTTTCACCGTGTGGATTCCACAGCGGAATCCACCTCACCCCCAGGAAGTGTGTCCAGATCCTCAGACTACATTTTCATTGCACACTTCCCCCCACCCCCGCCCGGCACCTCCCAAAATAATTTCACTCCCTCTTGGGGGGTTTCTGCCTTCAGGTACTTGTAGACCCAGCCAGTTTCTGTAGCAGGGTGTGTGCAGCCAGAACAGAGCTGAGCATATAGAGATGGCTGGGCGGGCCGCTGCTGTTCCATCACTTCAAGGAGCAGGAGAGAGAAGGTCTGGAGGTGCCAGCTACTGCCGTTATTGTGGGACTCTGAGCGGCAGAGACTGGGATGTGGGCAGTCATGCCTAGTGGTTGGAGCAGGAGTCAGTGGCTAGGAATAGGAGACCAGGGTCAGAGATAAAGTCAGAAGTGCAGGGTCAGAGCTGGGTTACCTGAAGTGAGGCAAGGTAGGGGCAAGGCTGGGAACAAGTAGGCACAGGAATTATCACAGCACCAGGCATATTTTGAGTGGCTGCTTGGCTTAGGAGCCAGTCTGCTGACTCATCCATCCAATAGGCCATGTAGCCAGTCAGGGAGCCTTCTACAGGTTAGGGTGTTCAGAGACTGGCCCTACAGCTGGCCCTGCTTCCGGACACCCAGAGAGAGCTGGGAACTGCAGACTGAGGTGGGATGTGGCTTACCTAGATTTAAAAGTAGATGCAGGGCATGTTCCAGGACACCTGAGTGCTGATCCCAAAGCCAACTGAGGCTGTAACTCCAACAGCTGGAGCCTTGTCTCCCAGCCCCCTTCCACTCCCAAACATGAGGAGACAGATGTACAATCAGACTGAGAAGCCGCCCTTTGCACAGAACTACCTCTGGCTTTTGTACAGAACAGTCAGAGGAGTGTAACTGACGTATGCGTGCTGGGAAATAGACATTAAATCAATAGGATCAAAATGGGAGAGGGACTGACCAACAGAGTGACCAGCAGAGCTGCTTCAGAACTTATCAGTCATGTCACCAATTTTAGGCAAAAAATAGCTTTTTTATTAAACAAACCTTTTCTGCCTGAAAAAAAATATCATTTCTGTTTAAAGTTTTTGGTTTTCCATCAGAAACCAAAATGTTACCAGTTTTTGAAAACCACTGGCAGGAGGGGAAAAGGGGAGGAAGTGGAAAAATGAAACATTTCTATGGAAAATCCATTTATTGATTGATTGATTTCAGTTTTTCGCTAAAAACACTTCCCATTCCTCAGTCAGCTCTAATAACAAGTGTCCGGCTGGAGCAGGCCATTGCAGAGCTGCGATGCCCATGTTCTCCCTGGCCATTGGAAGGGCCACGTGGTCAGCTAGCCCAGCCCCATGGAACTGGTCATCCTCTGAGACATGGCTGCCCACTTCTAGCCTCTCCTCTCTGTCCTTTGGCAGATCAGGCCAGGTTTACTCTTCAGACGTTGGCTGGTCTGAAGAGTAAACTGGCTCTATGTTGCTTAGGGGGTTGATTTTTAAATATTTTTACTCCAGGAAAAGCCCTGGTGTAGATGTAGGCCATGTCTACACTGGGATTGCTTTTTTGGTATAGGAACCCTGGTATGCTATATCGGCAAAGCGCTCCTGGGGAGGATTTAGCTTATACCAGCAAAGCTGCACTTCTACCGGCATAGCTTATTTCAGCCCACCCTCTTGCCCCCGAGTGAAACCAGTAAAAGCTTGGTTTTGCTGCTATAACTGCATCTACACTGGGGACTTCTACTGGCACAGCTGTGTCAGTCAGGGGTCACATCTCTTCACACCCCTGGCTGACGGAGCTATTCTGGCAGAAGTCTGTAGTGTAGACATGGCCACAGGCAGAAAAGTGCTTTTGCCAGGATTAGCTGATTTCATTCTGAACTAGGATAAGCTGTCCCAGCAGGGCTCTGCCAGTGAAGCTCTATCTGCTTTGTAGCTGTGTAGTTAGGCTGGCAAACCCTGCGTAGTGCAGAATAACCCTTAGATGCTTATCTTCTGCGGCTGCTCAGTCCTTAGGTTGCTGTCCTGTTAATAATAACAAAGATACTTTAGTGCTATGCAAACATTGCCTGCTGTGATTGCTCCCTGCTGCCCCCTGCTCAGGTGGGTCTGTGCATCATCCCTATTTTACAGAGGGGGAATGTGAAGGAGAGAAAGGAGCAATGACTTACCCAAGGCCCCAGGGGCAGAGCTGAAGGTTCCTAGACTCTCATTCTCTAACCACTAGATCAAACTGCCTCACATAAGCATCTCCACTGTACCATGAAACTGTCTCCATGGCAACAGAGGATGGGTGACTAGAGCAGGGCAGAGGCTGCACTAGTGTATCTGTGAACATTTGCTCGACTTAAGCCTGGTAATTTATTTCATTCCTTATGTATCAGGGGCACTGAGTGAGTCATCAGCAGTTGGGATTGAACTGGGGACCTTGGGATCTTAATGCATGAGCCTTTATGTTGCCTGAGCGAAAAGACCCTGTTCTGTTTAGCCACAGCTGTAGTAGGCTTCTCGACCTCTATGTGGCCCCGCCACCACTAGAGGGGGACAAAGCGCCACGTGGTGTAAAAGTGGCCACCCCTGTAAACATTCACAGGACTCGTTCCCAAGCATCTTCCTGGAAAACGACAGTCTTGTGAATACAAGTCAGCGCAGAGGTTCGTGCCACAAATGACTTAGTCAAATCTCTCTTCTGTTTATTGCAAATTTCAGTCATCCAGTCAGGGAGCAGAAACAATACCATGTGACCTAGGTGACCAGTCATGCATGCAGTGCCGATGGCGAATACTGAAAACAGCTGATAATTTCATCATTTGTAAGAAGCTATGACCAAAATGTTGCAAAGTGGCCGATCTTGGGCCCGTCAAGTGTGCATGGGATGTCTTCCACCTCCCAAGATGCTGAGCACCCCCAGCACCTGGCAAATCCCACGGGAAAGGCCCAAGCTGGGCCCCTCCAAAAAATGGAAGGGCAAAATCAGGGGCCGCTTTTGCAAATTTGGACCCATGTCTGTCGGCAGATAGTTTTGCAAATGGGAAAAAGAGACTAAATGTATTGGAATGAATAATTCACTGTGCATAGTGTGCTCAGCTCTGACTGTGGCACCATGGAACGCGTGAGCTGTGGCAACCGATTGTGTGGAGAAGTCCCAAGAAACAATAATAGTGATCAAAATAAAATGGGGGTGAGTAGTTCAAAGACCTCTGAGCAGTAGTGCCTTGTGGTGGAAAGCCCTTCCGGGGGCACCAGCAGCATTTGGCAGATTCAGCCGGGGAAGCTGAAAAAAGGCTCAGATGCTGTGAAAGCACCATGGGAGCACATGGGACAGTCCCGGTTTTTGCCTCGGCTACACGTCCTGGTATATTTCTAGAGGAAGCAAATCAACTTCAGGTTCCTCTCTCACTGGGCATATTGGGGAGAAGCACAAGCTTCCCTGCTGGATTCCATCCTGCCTTTCTCGTTCTCAGCAGCAGCCCCCTAGAGTTAAGTTGGACTCATAGGGTGAAATCCTGATCCTGTGGGAGTTTTGCCATTGACTTCAATAGGGCCAGGATTTGATCCATAGAGTCCTTGGACCTCCAGTTCCTGGAGAAGACCAAGGTGTGACTGAGGGCTAGTCTACACTGAAAAGTTATGTTGGCCTAGCTATGGCTCTTGGGGTGTGAAAAATCCACCCCCTGAGAGACGTAGCAAAGACGATGTAACCCCTGGAGTAGACAGCGCTGGGCAGATGGAGGAATTCTTCTGTGGACCTAGCTACCACCTCTCGGGGAGGTAGATTAACAGGTGCAGTACGGCAGCTGTGGCCCTGCAGCATTTTAAGTGTAGACGTAGCCTTAATAACGTGGAGGTCTTCTGTGTCGGCAGTCATTGTCTAGCTCTCTCCTGAAGCATGTATGCCCAGATTCCTCAATACCTTTGTGGCTCTGGGCCATGGTGTCTGTCTGTTCCCTTGAGTTACTATCAGGGGATGACGGCGCTCCCTCCAGGAGTGCCCCTGCTGTTCTTGGCAACCTGCGGGCCATTGCAGAATGTACTAGCATCTCTGCTACTTGCTCCGATGAGCCGTGGGGAATCTCACTGATCCCCCTGGCCAGCTAAGCCCTGGTCTACACTGGGGGAGGGGGGCGGAAATCGATCCAAGTTACGCAACTTCAGTTACCTGAATAATGTAGTTGAAGTTGACATACTTGGATCGACTTACTGTGGTGTCTTCACCACGGTGAGTTGACTGCAGCCGCTCCCCTGTCGACTCCGCCTGCGCCTCTCACGGAGCTGGAGTACAGGAGTCGACGGGAGAGCGCTTGGAGGTCAATTTATCGCTTCTAGACTAGACGCGATAAATCGATCCCCACTGGATCAATCACTGCCCGCTGATCCGGCGGGTAGTTTAGACATACCCTTAGACATCCGAATCCTGACCCATGTGCCACCCACAGGCCTTTTGTCACCTTGGTGCAGTCAGGGAGGGACATGCCTGGAATGCCAATCCCTCTCCAATTAATTCCTCTCAGTTTAGTAAGAAAGGGTGCTGTAATTTGCATTAGCCTATTGACTTGGATCTGTGCATCAAACCCAGGCTATCTGCAGAAAGATCTATTAATTTGAAACACTGCTTCCCTCGGAGTTTGGGGGTCTGAAAGGTGATGGATAACTAAGGCTTGGACCAAAAAGGATTTTGATTGGCTTTTAATTTATTTTTTACCCCTCTTTTAAACAAGAAAGAGGAAAACGGCAAGAATGTAAAAAAAAAGAAAAGAAAAGAAATCGTGAGGTAAGCTGGTGATTGGCATTAAATATTCATACTGGCTGGCGCTTTGATGGAGGGCTTCCTTCAAGATGCTGTAGCCACGAGAAAATGACTCTCTTTGTTAGGAATTTTGCCTCTTGTAACTTAAAGGGAACCAGACGTCTCTGCTGTAGCCTGATTGTTTTGGAACCAGTGGCAACACTCTTTATTCCCTTGTTTTACTTCGTCAGCGGTGACCTGGCCAGGGAAAAGCAAAGTGCCTTTGTACCTTTTTTGCTTCTTTATGATGGAGAAAGAAGGCCTGAAAAGTGGGTTTGATCATTTTTATTTTATTTTTTAAATTTCTTTCTTGTTTTACTTCAGAAATAATAGGAAAATATATATAATATATATTTGCTGGAGGTCTCATTGGAAGACCAGAGAACTGAGGAGGGAGTTTTCACAGCCTTGAACTGCAGCAGCAGGCAGAGGTGAATTGAATCTTTACCAAAGAGATCTTTTCTCCCAACCACCTGTCAGCTGTTTGAGTTAAATAGCTGCTGACAAAAACAAATAACACATTTTAAACAGTCTTTGACTAACCATCCTTTCTCCTCTCTAGTAATAATAATAATAATAATGAATTGTATTGCAGTGGGCATAGGGAGCCCAATCTTAGACCAGGACCATGTTGTGTGAGGCGCTGTTCAAACACAGAACAAAAAGTCAGTCTTTTCCTGACAATCTGAGGATAAGAAGAGAGACATCAGATAGATACAGACCAAGGAAACAATAAGGCAGTAGTGGTCAGCATGCCAGTCTGTGATATTAGCACACCCGCTGCCTAGCTCTTGTCAGATTTTCTGTTGGCCCACACAGGAAAGCGGAGTTTCGAGGAGGATAATGAGGTAGCTTTGGGCATATTTCCAGAGAGCTCCCCCAACATGTGAGGGACAGCCCGGAGAAAGCGCGTAGGGCCTTGTTTGGAGACGCATTGATTGGGCGGGGGAGGTGGCGTCATGGGCCGATTGGAGGCGGGGGTTGACATCTTGATGGCGTAGGAGAGATGACTAGGAGGAGTGGGTGAGGTGCAGAGGGCTCTGAAAGCTCTGGTTTCACTTCCATGGCTCGATCCAACACTGCTGAAGTCAATGGGAGTTTTGCCACTGATTTGGCTGGGCACACGATCCTGCTCATTGTCCTCCCTGCGCTTTTGGTCTGTTAAGAGAGCCCCCAGGGGAAACAGGATAGACAAAATCTGAATTTTTAATATAAAATCCAGGCTTCAGCCACCCTCCGTCCTTTCTAAACCCTGACCCGCTGGAGGGCTGAGTGTGTGACAGCTCCTGCAGCAATGAACCTCTGGGTTTGTGTAACTCCCTGAGTGCCCCCTGCTGGGGTAAAAACCACCTTGCTGGCATTTGAGTCCCACATGGCCGCCCTGACAGCCGAGGAGGGGGGTGTCTGTGGCACTCCTTGTGGCATTGTCCAGGCACTTGTGTTCGCTGCCCAGGGGATTCTGCAGAGCGCTAGGTCGGCAGTTCTGCTGGCAGCACTGAAAAATGAACTCTGCTGTATGGCGTGTCCTTGGACTAGCCTGGTGCTGCTGCCACCACACACAGTGTCCTGGAGTCTGCAAATGCAGCGCTCATGTGCCGTGCAGAGCAGCCCTGGCACAGGCCAGCTGCAGCATCATGTTACAGCTGACTCAGTCCCAGGGCAGGGCAGGTGATTTATAGAGACACCCGAAGGACTTCTGGGGGAAGAGTCCCGTCATGGGATGCTTCGTTAGCTGGTCACCTCCCTCAGCCTATGACGGAGTCTCTGCCGTAACCCGGATGTACAACCCAGGGTCCTGCTAGGTGGGCATTCTCTTCCAGCTGGGAGGAGGAGCAGGGAAGCTGGAGATGGGCACAGCGGGTGCTCATGACTTGTTAAATGGCAGAGACTGGCAAAGAGGACGTCCCTGATGAAGGGCAAGGCAGCTGCGGCCACCTGCGATTTGATTCTCTCTCCAGCTTGGATGTAACAGAAAAGAAAAATCCTGCAAACACTGGTTAGCCGACCAAGAGGCCTCTGGCTGGTTTATGCTGACTCGAGGGTAATAAGTCTCATGTAGCATTTATCAGCCATGGTGCTGCTATCCACTGTTTACAGATGGGCAAACAGAGACAGCATGACGAGTCCAAGGGCACCCAGTAGGGTTGCTAGGCGTCTGGTTTTTGATTGGAATGCCCAGTCGAAAAGGACCCTGGCAGCTCTGGTCAGCACAGCTGACCGAGCCGCTAAAAGTCCATTGGCTGCAGCAGCTGGCTCCATGTCTCTCCAGCTCCTAGGCAGAGGGGCGGCCAGCGGGACTCTGCATGCTACCCCCGCCTGCAGGCACCACCCCAAGCACTGGCTCCACAGCTCCCATTGGCCAGAAACAGCGACCAATAGAAGCTATGGGGGGAGGGGGGCACCTGCGGGTGTGGGCAGCACATGAGAGCCCCCTGGCCGCCCCTGTACCTACAAGCCACCTGGAGGGACATGTTGCCACTTTCTGGGAGCCGCCTGAGGTCAGCACCGCCTGGAGACCTCACCCCGAACCCCCTCCTGCACCCCAACCCCCTGCTCCAGCCCGGAACCACCTCCCTCACTCTGAAACCCTCGGCCCCACCCCTCAGCCCAGAGCCCCCTCCTGCACCCGAAACCCCTCATCCCTTGTCCCACCTCAGAGCCCTCAGGGGGCAGGGCAAGGATGTTTGGTTTTCTGCAATCACAAAGTTGGCCGCCCTAGCACACAGTGGCAGAAGCCAGACTAGAACCCAGGTCCCCTGAAGCCACGTCCAGTGCTTGAGCCACTACCCACAGCTCCCTGAGCATGAGGCGAGGACAACGGAAGAGAAGAGAGAGAGGGGCCTCCCTTGGCTTAACCAGCTGCTGCTGCGGGGAGGCAGCATTGTCTGGAGTTAGAGCGCAGAGCTGGGGGCTCTGGCTCACACTCCTTTGCGTGTCACCTTGGGCAAGTCACCAAAGTCCCTGCCTCACTTTCCCCATGTGTAGCTGGGAGACCTGCTTGCCTGCCCTTGGGCCCATTGGCTGGGAAGTGCTATGCGTGTGGGCCCAGCGTTACTGCAGCAGGCATGCCGAGGGCTGGGGAGGGGACGCTGGTCCGGGGGAGCTACGGGCTGCGCGTGCACTGGGTGTGTCGACTTCACTGGCTCACGTAGGCAGAGTTGGCAAATGAGGCGAGTCCCCCTTTCCCAGCCATGTCTCCTGGCCTGGCACGGGAGGGGAGCAGCAGCCAGCCCTGGGAAGGGGCAGTGGGTGCTGCTCTTTGAGTTCCCGTTTGTTATCCCCTGCACTCCCCTGGGGGCAGTTTACTGCAGCTGGGGCCTGGCGCACTTGCTGGAGGGCAGAGGGTGAGGTGGGTTCTGCAGGGCTGGGGTGGTACCTGCAGGATCCACAGCCTGCCCCTGGCTGCCCGAGTGGAGGGGCCCTGCAGTGGTCTGGTGGGCCCTGTAGCAGCGCCCTTGGCATCAGCTGCGGCAGAGCGGTGGGAGGAGCAGAGACTCAGGAAGCCCAGGCACGGTTGGCGCTGGAGTTGTGGGCAACCCTGGCAGCTCTCATGTTCCCTGGTGACATCCCCGGGGCCCCTCTGTGGAGTTGCAGCCCAGGAATTCCCAGCTGCCTGGGGCATTTTCCCTCCCGGTCTCAGATCATGCACAGCATGGTCCCTGCATCTTCGCTCCACTCTCCACGGGCCCGGCCCAGTGGCAGGCATGGCCCCACTCTCCCCGATCTCAGTGTAGGCAGCACCTGGGGATTGAGGCCCTGATAACAGCAAGGGGGAGTCGTATTGGCTAAATCCCAGGGAGACCTAAATCCCCCCTACCCTAGGTATGGCCCTGAGCCAGCCACTTCAACGACAACTCAGCCCTGAGGGATACACGGTATCGGTGACACATGCCCTGTCCCTGGAAGGGAGAACCGCTCCAGGCGGGTGAGCTGCCAGCCACAGAACCTGGAGCCAGCTGCTAACCTTTCATACAGCTGCACTGTGCAATTTGTCAGCTGCTCTTCCCAGTACGGCCAGTGGGGAGAGGGAACGGCCGATCTCCTCCTGCCTTTCACTCCCAGTGGAGGCAGAGTTCTCCCTGCTCTTTCCCTGCCAGGGGCTGAGCGAGGGCTCAGCATTGTACAGCAATTGGCTCCTTGCTGAGTTCTGTCCCATCTCCCTGCTTAGAGGGCAGTTTGTCTTTCACGGCAAGGGGGGTTTTAAAGCTTTTCCACAGATCATTTTCCCTTGAAGTGGTGGATCCACCCTGAAAAGCACGTACCACTAGCCGCGATCTGCCCTTGCGTGTGCCAGCGTCGGGTCAGGGCAAAATTAAGTGTGTCCCGCCGTTTGTGGCTTTTGCTCAGCACTACGAGCAGAGCTAAGGCAGAGGGAATTGGAATCAGTTCTTTCTTGTGCATCATCAGCGGGCCTGTCACTTCCACTTGGGAGATAATGGGTTGTCCTGCTGGTGCTGAGCGTCTGATTTGGCTCCCAGAGTGTGGGTGAGGATGGACCCTAGTGTTAGCTGATTAATGCCCGCTGGCCAGCGTGTGAGAAGGAAAGGCCCTGGGCTGGCTCAGGTCCCAGGCTGGCTTGGCAGGGCTGGCAGATACAAAAGCATCTTTTGTAAGCTGAGCACATTCGCTGTAGAGACAGACCATGCGATGGAGTCCCCGTTTCATAGGATAGCTCTGGAGGAGCCAGTGCAGGGAGCAGCGCCCATCAGTGAGGGAAGCGTTCACAGCAAGGAGAGTTGGCTCTGTTGGTGCCTGCTGGCTGGGCTGCTCTCATCCGCTCCCATGCTGGTGGAGTGAATGCAATGTTGAGATTCACAGGGCATCTGACCTGCCGCAGCGGGCAGCCCAGCAGTGGTGCCTTCTTCCTGACTGTGCATTGTGCCTGCATCAGATGCTTGTTACCTGCATGCAGCTGGGCTGTTTCGCAGCAAGGGAGATACATGCTGTCTGCATACATCTGGGTTTAAACCTTAGCCCCAGTGAAATCAGTGAGAGCTTTGCCATTGATTCCACATTCCCTCCCCGCCCCCCCACCCCCCGCCCCGCCTGGTGTCCTCAGCAGCAGTCACCTCCCATCCATGACCAGGAATGCTCTCAGGAGAGCACATCAGATCCCGACTCCTCCTCACACCCTCCCCTGTCACGTTCTTCTGTCAGCTCGCTGGATGCTTTTATTTTTAGCTCTAGGGTGTCCCTGCCCATTTCAACCTCCTTCTAGGTAATCTAATTTTCGACAATCCCATTAACTCAACATCCTTCCTGCTGGATGATCTCATTAACAGCAGCTCTCCCTTCCACGGATCCCCAGAGATACAGAAATAGACCCCTGATAGGAACGAGGGTGACGGCAGGTCTATTTCTGTGTCTCTGGGGATCAGAAAGTCCCATCAGCCCGGAGAGCCATGCAGGGAAGCACAGGTGGCTTGAGTTCATCACAGTGACCCTTTCAACTAGACTCCTGGGAAGAGCTGATTTTTCAGTTCACTGACAGTTCTGAAAAACTGAAAACAAACACAAATATTTTGAGTCGATTCAGAACCAGAATTGTTGGAAGTTTTCAGTATATCAAAAAGTCGAATAAAACTTTGTTTAGGGTTAGAGTGTTTTTCAATTTTTAATTTTTTTTTCAAATAAATTTGCAGGACATTTTGAAATGAAAAGTGGTTTCAAATTGAAAAAATGGAAACGTTTTGTTTCAAAAATGTCAGAACAAAATATTTTGACCGTTTTGGAATTTTTCTGTTTTTGTTTTTTCCAGCATGAACAATTCAGCGAAACTGACACAAATTCACCAAACCTTTGGGTGTCGCCAAATCTGCATTTATGGCTGAAAAATGTTGTCCTGCTTTAGTTTGACCCCCACCACTACCCTCAGCCACATTCTCCTCTCACTGTAAACCTAAAGTAACTCTGGTGATCCCAGTGGAGTTACACTGAGTCAAGAGAGCCCCTCGCTACGGAGAGCTACCCCTTTATAGTATCCCGATTGCCCTTCCAAAGAGCCTTGCTTTGTCGTTATCATCTGGGAGGAGCCTAAAGCCACCAATGCCAGAGTCCCAGGATTGACATCTATTCTGAACCTTGTGGCTTCCCTTGAGCACTCTTGTTTTCGAGAGGAAGTCTAAGTAAATAGCACCTTGCTCACAAGTTTAAAGATCTTTCCTAAAGCGTCAGAGATTTCTGGGAAGGCTGACGTGGTTTGGCAAAAAGACCCACAGTTCCTTGGATTTTCCCAACTCCTGTTTGAACTAGATTCAGTGAGGTCTGGACAGGTTTGAGGTTGAGGCTGAGTGCAGGTGGAGGAAGATGGGAGGGTGCCCCATATCATATTCATAACTTGAGCCACTGCTAGATTATTAAGCAAGACATTTCCATACCCAAATCATAGCTTGTTTGGTGCTCAGTCATTGCTGTATTCTAGCCCAAGTCTCAGAAGGACGTACAGTAGGCAAGGCCCTTCATTTGTTTCAAATTTCCCGGGAATGTATCGGTGTTTATTACAAAAATTAGAAAATGGGTGAAAATCAGTAAAGAAAGTTAAGAGCAAAGTTTTCTGGGTAAATATCAGGGTTGATATTGGGGAACGGGGGCACAGAAAAAAAGTAGTAATAGAGAAAATTAAGAGTATTGGAAATACAAGCAGTTTAATGCTGCGGTTTGTTTCATGAATTGTGAAGGACGTACACGTGTGTGTGTGTCTTTCACTACATTGCCGTACTTTAATAGACAGCCTCATGTTTACACTTAGACTAATTGATTGTTAACATAAACACATCTTCGTAATGTCAGGGAGTACATTTTCTTACATAAACAGTATTTTCATGTACCTGAGTGGTCGAAAATTCAGGTGAATATTGGTAAAGCCTGAGTACTGGCTTTTGTAAAACCTAGGGATTTTTCAGTACACGTCGGTAAGAGCTGAAAACAAAGGGTCTTAACAGACCTTTCGCAGGAGAGCATTCATATGTGACAGTCTCGTGTGAGAAAGGAGACAAGGCTCAGCCTTGCGGTACGTGTCTCTGGAGCTGTACCTTTGACAGCGTGCTGGCATTTGGATGGAATAGGTGATAGCAACTTGGTTCGACCTGTGACACCCAGCTGGCCTTCCTGCAGTTTCAAAATAGATTCATGTCAGAGCAGGTGAATGTGCGTTGGCATGTCAGAGTCAGAAGCAGAGATTCAGAGTCAGAGAGAGGAAGGCTGGGCTAGCGGTTAGTGCAGCAGCCTAGGGCTTGGGAGATCCAGGCTCAGTTCCCTGCTCTGACACAGGCTTACTGTGTGAGCATGGGCAAATCCAGAGTCTCTCTGTGCCTCAGTTCCCCATCGGATAACAGCCCCACCCACCTCAGAGGGAATTTTTTGAAAAGAAAAGTCATTTCGAACTGAAAAACTGAAACTTCATTTTGAAAATGTTCAATTTTGACCCTTTGTTTTTTCCCAATGTTTTTTCGAATCGGGAAAGTCACCGAAAGCGACCCTTTCCCGCCGACAGCCCTGCTGCCGACGAACCAGCACTGGGTGTTGAAAAAATGCTTTGTCAAAAACTCCCCTCCCAGCTCTAGTGTTCCCTTGATATTGCAGACGCCACAGGAATGGGCAGTGGTTAGAGCGCGCCGCGGGGACGGTGCTGGGTCTGGGGAGAGGAGGCTGAGTGGAGGGGAGCTGGGGCGGGGTAACAGGACACATTGCTTTGGAAAGAGAGAGGAGCTGGTGATGTGGAACCCTCCGGTGACTCCAGCTCCAAGTGGTCATGGGGTGGCATGTGTCACGAGGTGCTTCAGCCACTGTGATGGGAGCTGGTTCCCCAGCTGTGCTGCTGCTTCCCCCATGGTGTCACGGGGTCCTCGAGGGCCATGGGCTGGGCTTGCCAGGCGGCCTAGTGGTTAGTGCACAGTGCTTGGCCGTCAGGAGAGGTGAATTCTAGTTCTAACCCCTCATGGGCCTGATCCTGGGGGGTGCTGAGCGCTTTGACGGCAAAGGGCATTCAGCACCTTGCACAGGCTGAAGATGAGTCTCTTAAAGTCTCTGCCCGGGCCTCAGGTTCCTCAGATGGGGGGAGAGTGGCGCTTGTCCTTCTCTCTTCAGCCCTTGGGGATACCTCGGCGCAAGGCCAGGTATTGCAGGGCGCGTGAGCCATCTGCAAAGCCTGTCAGCTCCCGCTTTCAAACCACGGCACCTTGAAGTGGGCGTGCTCTGTGCCGATCCGTTGCTAGGCGACGCTCTGCGTGGTGTCCATCTGCCGGCCCCCCCGGAATATCCTGTTTTGTCGAGAGGCCCTTCCTGCGAATGCTGAATGGAGATTAGCGGCACCTCAGCGGCTCTGCCGAGCGGGCTAATGCAAACTATAGACAAACAGCGTAATTACTACCCAGAGCTGGAGAGAGAGGACGCTCAGCAGCCAGTGTGCAGCGCGGCCTCTCCCTCCGCGCACACAAGGAGCGGGGAAGCTGCTTTGCCTTTTTAGTCTAATGCCACTGGAAAGTCACAGGTCCCCCGGAGCTGCCCCAAGCCCAGCTTTACCCCGCAGTGCCAGGGCCCTTCTGGCAGACAAGGCCCGTTCGAGGCAGAACCATCGCTCACACATACTGTCCGTGTGCACGGCAGAAATGCTCTGCCCCTAAAACTGCTGTGGCCAGACAGGCGTGTGCTGCCTGATAGCGAATCCGCTCAAAGGTCGTGGGCTCATAAGGGCGGCTTGGATGCGATCCGGCACTGGTTCCACTCCCCAGAGGCTCTGCAAACGGAGCAGAGAGGGATGTTGCAATGGGAAGCAAAGGGCTGGACGGGAGATCATCCCCCATGCTTCCAGGCATAAGCCAATCTCTAACTAATGGGGGTTGGGAGGGGACTTCCCCCGGAGGCATGTCACTGCCTCCTGTAGGTTTTCTTGTAACTTCCTCTGAAGCAGCTGGTAAACAGGTCCCCAGCTGGCCCCATTGGTCTCAGCCAATGTGCAGTTGCAGGGTCCCAGGGTTTTCTAGTTGGATGGCACCTTTGCTTTGTAAAGGGGTAGGAGAAGCCTCACCTCCAAGCTGAGTTGGCCTAGGCGGGCTCCCTGGCAGTACGCTGGGTCTGTGTTGACAGTAGAATTTTTCTCTCTCTTTCACTCTACTCCAAGGTCACCCTCCTTTGCTTTCATTCTCTGGTTTCTCTCTCTCTCCCCCCTCCATGCATGGCCCAAGCTGATCTTCAGAAGCGTTTTCCCTTTAAGTTGAAAAATATGCATCTGCTGCAATTACAGGATAAAAAGGGGAGTGACCTTGGCTAGTTTGATGAACCCTAGAACCCTCCCCAAATACTCTCACAAGCCTGGACGCCGTGAGTCTCCGCCACGCTCTCGGAATGAGATGTGAACACAGCGCAGCCACATTGGCTTTGGCTGCCATGCTGTTTTTAGAACGGTGTAAGGTTTGGCGCTTGAAGGGTCCTGCAGTATAGACTGAGCTTGCTCCTCCCATCCCAAAGATGCTAAAGCATTCCACAAATTGATATGCAACCAGTATATGCTTCATCCATCACTGAAATGCAGCTACCTCTAGCGTGCAGCAGCTATTTAACACACAACAACATTGTACAAAGACGCTGCGGCCTCATACACCTCACAGTCACCAGCAGGGATTGAACCCAGAACATTCAACATCAAAAGCACAAGCCCTGTCACCTGAGCTAAGGAGAAATGCCAATGGCTAAATAGCAGGCTGTTAGAGTTGCAAGGGCCAGTCACTAGATGGAGACAAAATCATTGGTACTAATCTAGCACATTGCAGTTACTCAGCAGCATGGGAAAGGAAGTGGATAGCAAGGCGTTTTAATGAATCCGTAAACTCAAGCAAAGGCGATGCATAGACGGGGCATGTGGGGTCAAGTGCCCCCTCCCTGGTTTCTGCTTGGCATGCCCGTGGTGGAGCAGGGGGAAGGGAGCTATGTCCTTCTCCCGCTGCGCCTCCCCCCAGCATGCTTGACCCCTGTCCCTGGCAGCTGGGCCCGGGTGGGGAGCAGAAGGGACGGGACCAGCCACTTCTCATTCTGGCTGCTCTGGGTTGCTGCTCTGTGCACTGATTTTCTAGACAACGGAAATGCAGTACATCTAATCTACCTGGATTTCAGTAAGGCATTTGTTACCATTTCAAATGGGAAATTATTAGTTGCATTGGAGAAGATGGGGATTAATATGAGAATCGAAAGGTTCTGATAAAGGGGGAGACTACAAGGGTCATACTGAAAGGTGAACTGTCAGGTGGGAGGGAGGTTACTAGTAGAGTTTCTCAAGGATCAGTCTTGGGACCACCTTATTTAACATTTTTATTAATGACCTTGGCACAAAAAGTGGGAGTGTGCTAATACAATTTGTGGATGACACAGAGTTGGGAGGTATTGCCAACATGGAGAAGGACCGGAATATCATGCAAGAAGATCTGGACAACCTTGAAAACTGGAGTAATAGAAATGGGATGAAATTTAATAGTGCAAACTGCAAGGTCATGCATTTAGGGACTAACAAGAAGAATTTTTTCTGTAAGCTGGGGACATATCAGTTGGAAATGACAGAGGAGGAGAAAGACCTGGCTGTATTGGTCGATTACAGGATGACTAGGGGCACTAATGTGATGTGGCCGTGAAAAAAGGCTATGATACCTCAGGCGAGGTATTTCCAGTAGAGATAAGGAACTGTTTAGTACCGTTATACAAGGCACTGGTGAGACTTCATCTGGAGTACTCTGTGCAGTTCCGGTCTCCCATGTTGAAGAAAGATTAATTCAAATTAGAACAGGTGCAGAGAAGGGCTACTAGAATGATCTGAGTAATGGAAAACCTGCCTTATGAAAGGACACTTAAGGAGCTTGGCTTGTTTAGTCTAACAAAATGAAGGCTGAGGGGAGATAGGATTGCTCTCTATAAATACATTAGAGGGATACATACCAGGGAGGAAGAGGAGTTATTTAAGTTAACAGCCAGTGTTGGCACAAGAACAAATGGATATAAACTGGCCATTAAGTTTAGGCTTGAAATTAGGTGAAGGTTTCTAACCATCAGAGGAATGAAGTTCTGGAACAGCCTCCCAAGGGGAGCAGTGGGGGCAAAAATCCTAACTGGCTTCAAGACTGAACTTGATAAGTTTATGGAGAGGATGGGATGATGAGGTCACCTACAATGGCATGTGGCCCATCCACGACTGCTATTAGCTAATATCCCCAACGGCCAGAGATGGGACACTAGATGGGGAAGACTTTGAGTTACTACCGAGAATTCTTTCCCAGGTGTCTGGCCAGTGGATCTCAGCCCACATGCTCATGGTCTAACCGATTGCTGTATTTGGGGTTGGGAAGGAATTTTCCCCAGGTCAGATCGGCAGAGACCGTGGGGGGGGTTTCACCTTTAAGTGAAGTGTTCGGTGTGGGCCACTTGCTGGTTTGAACTAGAGTAAATGTTGGATTCTCTGTAACCTGGAGCCTTTAAATAAGGATTTGAGGACTTCAGTAACTCAGCCAGAGGTTAGGGGTCTGTTACAGGAGTTGTTGGGTGAGGTTCTGTGGCCATCGATGTGCAGGATGATGACCATGATCGTCCCTTCTGGCCTTAAAGCTTATGAGTCCTTGAGCACATTACAGCTACACAGCAGCCTGGGGCAGGAAGTGGATGGTACCACATGTGGTTGAAAAGGCCTGGGGATTTATAATGTTATAATGTAATCACCATTTCACCATTCACCATCTCACCAATGCTGAAAGGACTTGGAAAAGAGCAAAATGAACGAAATATGTACAAAATTATACAATGACCTCTACTCCTTGCATGTCAATGTCCAACGTACATCGTCAAGGCAGCAGGTTACAGAATAAGTTCCCAGTGTTATGTGGGAAGAAATTGAATACGCAGTTTGTAACATAAAGAGAGGGAAGAGTCCAGGAGTGGACAATGTTTGGACGGAATATCTCAAAGCAGAGGAAGATATTCTCTTCAAAGCATTGGCACAACAGTTCACCATCTACATCAATAGTAAGCATATTCCAGATGCATGGAAGAAATCGAAAACAATACTATTGATGAAGAAAGGTGATCCAGAAAAACCGAGCAACTACCGTCTGATTACACTCCTCTCACAAGTGTATAAAGTCTTCACCCGCATCATACTCAATCAGATTAAGAAGGATCTTGAAATGCACAAAAGCAGAGAACAAGCTGGTTTCTGCGCAGGGTATTTGACAATTGATCACATCCACTCAGTTTGGCAGCTCATTGAAAAATGCAAAGAATACAAAGTACCATTGTGTATTGCATTTGTCGACTACAAAAAGGCATTTGACTCGGTAGAGATTAACGCTGTATTCAACGCGCTCAATGAAATCAGAATCGACCCGAGGTACATTGACGTGCTGGAAGAAATGAACTGCAAATGCTCAACAGAGATAACATTATTCAATATTCCCTGCATCATTACTATACGCAGAGGAGTCAGACAAGGCGACACAATCTCACTGAAGCTGTTGGCAGCAGTACTGGAGTCACTGTTCAAGAAATTGAACTGGGAAGAAGGAATCAGAATTGATGGAAAACAGTTAACACATCTTCTTTTCGCTGACAACTGTGTAATAGTGGCAAAGGACACAGCAGAACTGGAGAACAAATTGCAGCAACTGCAAACACTTTCACATGATATCGGGTTGGAAGTGAACACGTTGAAGATGAAGTGGATGCGGAATGAGCATTGTGCAGAAGGAATCGTCACTGTAAATGGGAAAGAAATCAAGGAGGCTGACAAATATATTTACCTGGGTCAGCAGCTGAGCAGAGACAACTCGTTCGAAGGGGAATGCAATAGGAGGTGAAAGGCGGGGTGGGCAAGTTTCAACCAAATAAAGACAGCTCTAATGGATGATGAACTGCCCATGAAGAAAAGGAAAGAACTGTTTAACTCTGCTGTTCTGCCAGCCATGGTATACGGAGCAGAAACCTGGTCAACGACGAAAGCGGAGGAAGGAAAATTCGCTGTCACCCAGAGAGCAATGAGAAGGCGAATGTGTAAGATATCGCTCCGAGATCATATACCGAATGAGGAGATCAGAAGGCTTACAGAGGTGGCAGATGTAGTGCAGGCAATGTACGACGCAAAGCGAGGATGGGCGGGTCACGTAGTCCGCAGGCAAGACAATAGGTGGACAACCTGCATCAGTGACTGGATCCCCACCAACCACAAGCTGGGCAGAATGAAAATGCGCTGGGCCAATCCCATGACAAAAAACTCTTTAGCCAGAAATGGAAAGAACATACTCGCAACAAAATAGAATGGTATGGCGTCGACGTGCGTTCGTGGAGGGACAGACGAGGACAAGCTGGACAAAGGTGACAAAGGTGATAATGTAATCACAGCCAGTCTGTTATAGAATTTAGCCAGGCCTAACAAAACCTTTCCACTGGCCATTGACCTTCTGGAAGCAGCCTCCTTAGTGACTGCAGTGCTCATGGCCTCAGTTTACCA
The DNA here is from genome assembly GCF_965152275.1 of Natator depressus. Lineage (NCBI taxonomy): Eukaryota > Metazoa > Chordata > Testudines > Cheloniidae > Natator > Natator depressus. Next base: position 22,245,492 of record NC_134247.1, on the reverse strand, counting down.
TCAGATCTAGTAGAAAGCAGCTTCAGCATGCCCATGCCAGGCACAGTCTGACTTCAGAGAGAAGAGCGCCACCTACGGATTTTGTGCCATTGTTGTGAGAAAGACCTTCTGTGTTGGTTCGTGGTCCTGCTCCAAGGCCTGACCTAGCCTTGCACTGCCTCATTTGCTTTTCAGTTGGAATATCGAAGAGGCTACAACATTGATAAGGGAGGCAGCAGGAAAGAAGCATCTGATAGTAGAGGCAAGCTTTTCATGGGGACTTCAGGGTCCAACTCCTGCTGAAAGTGCTTTTTGCCTTCCCCTTCAGGGCTTTCCCACTGAAAGTGTCCCCCTGTATATGCAGGAGGAGGGCAAAGAGTGACAGGGGAGCTTTCTCCTTCCTATGGAGTGGTACCAGACTGGGCGGACCCTTGGTTGGACCCAGTATCTGGTCCCAGACTGGGCGGACCCTTGGTTGGACCCGGTATCTGGTCCCAGACTGGATGAACCATTGGTTGCACCTGGTATCTGGTCCCAGACTGGACAGACCCTTGGTTGGATCCGGTATCCAGTGCCAGATTGGGCGGACCATTGGTTGGACCCGGTATGTGGTCCCAGACTGGGCGGGCCATTGGTTGGACCACCCGGTGACCGATCAGAGACTGGACAGACCATTGGTTGGACCCGGTATCCAGTCCCAGACTGGATGGACCATTGGTTGGACTGGGTCGTTTTGTTCCCATAGCATGGACCATGCACTGCCAGGAGAACGATCCATCTAACACTCCCCAAGCATGGCAGGGCCATGGTGTCCTTGAGCTAGGGTGCAGCAGTAAATGCCATGTCCCTGCTCTGTGCAGACCCCCTCTGGGAGGAGCTTTCAGAGCCCTGCAGAGAGCGGGGGTCACACACACCACTCATTCGCCTTGGAGTGGGGGCATCACGCTCTCCACATTGAGGACCCATCCCCCGGCAGCGGAGTGTGCATCACCAGCCAGACGTATACGTGTCATGGCAACGCAGCGACTGTCACAGTGCAATCATCCATCTCGGAGATGTCTGTTTGCAGATAGACCCCGCTCTCAATTCTGAGCACAGCCTGGCTCCGCAGCACACGGTTCACCTTGGGTGAGAACACGAGAGAGCAATCCTAATGCATCCTCTCCCCTTCAGGCTCTCCTCCCACCACACAGCCAGCTCTGCCCTCCTGCCGGCGGTCCCTGAGCCAGGGCCACCATGCTCGCCTGCGTGCGCTTCAGTCCCCAGCCAGAGGGCTCCTAATAAACTCTGGTCACCGGGAAAATGAGCTGCTGGAGCAGGTGGGGGCGCTGGATGCTCGAGCCTGGCCTGGCCCATCCAAGCAGCCTGGGGTTGTGTTGCCACACAGGGTGCCGCTGAGACTCCCGAACTTCTTCTGCTGGTGAGCAAAGGCAGATTCAAACCCCGTGTCCAGCAGGTGAAAGGCTAATGGGTGGCTCAGTGCCCCCTGCTGCGTAACATGCTGTCGAGCCCACGCTGTGTGCATGAATCGGTGCAGGATGCAGAAGAGAGGCTGGTGCAGTGACTGTCAGAGCAGCTCAGCCCCAGACTTCACAGCATTGCAACAGGGGTTCAGTTTCTCTCTCCATTGAGCTCGAACCCTGCACTGGTACCTGGGACCACGGCCTTACTGATGCTGGTACCAGAGTACACCTGCTTTCCCGGCCAGGTCCTCTTTTAAATGCAGCAGTGCTCCTTGAGATTGGACAAATCTATTTCCCACCCCCCACATGTGCACACAGACCTCTAGGCCCTGCTCTCGACCACATAGCAAAGGAAAGGTCAGGGTGGGGCTGAAGCAGATGTGTCCGCTGCTGTCACACATCCATGGTGGGCAAATCCAGCCGCTTCTGCAAAAGGAAACATTTTGCTGTCCCGGGCTGATGGCAAAAGGAGGATTGGCAGGGCATGGCCTCTTGTGCAGGGGCTTTTCCAGACTCCAGGGCCGGGTGCCCTGCTGGTACCCAGCACAGCTCCAGCAATGCCAACAGAGGTCGCTAAGGATCTGGCCCACGATGCCGAAAGCCATAGTATGTGTGTCGCCACGGGAGAAGGAGCCGAGGCGCACGTATGGACTGCTCACAGGGATTTGGATCATTATCAAGGTGCTCAGCTACCAGGCAGATGGGTGGGGGATGGACGGACGGATGCCCCAGCCCGTCTCAGTTCTGTGAAGCTTCTTCCCCTTTGTGCTTGCTCCTCTTTTTCTTCTCCCTCTGATGCCCGCGGGGAGAGGCCGAGGTCCCACATGGTGCATGAGTGAAGCAGGCAGCTCAGGGATGGAGGGGAGGGAGCCATCAGCATGTCTTTTCCTGAGGCTAAATATGCACTCTGCCTGGAGTGGAGAACCCAAGGCTGCTGGCACTCATCCCACGGAGTTGGCTGCATTGGCACTCTCAGGGCATGGAGAAACCACTGAGAAGAGGCCATGCTCCTGCCCTTCTGTCTGGAGAGATGCCCCCCACCCCACCGGAACCGGGGAGTGTATGGGTTTGTGACATTCCCTAGGGTACAATCTGGACTGTTGGACAGCTATGTCCCCTCCGTTCTCCAAGTTGGGGTGCCTTTTACACTGCTTCACTGGGAGAGTCCCCACTCCTGATCTTCTCACACACAGCCTCCAGCATGCAAATTACCCCTGGCTATGCTGCAAGGGTGCTTCTGCCAGCCAGCCTGCCACCCTTGAATTACACTGCAGAGTGACACCAGAAAATTCCCAATCCTAGACTTGTCCCCGGAAATGTGCATCTTGTCCTGCCCAGCCCCATCCTGGACAATACAAGCTCATAGAAAGTCTGTCATTTCATTAATAGAAAATGCTATTCACAAACCTTGTTTTCTCAATGGAGTTCCCAAACACTACACTCCAAACACACTGGCTTAGCTAAAGCAATAAAAGAAGTTTATTAACTACAAAAGATAGATTTTAAGTGATTACAAGTAATGAGGCATAAAAGTCAGAATTTGGTTACAAGAAAATAAGAAGTAAAACGCAAACTAAAACCTAGGGCCACATCTGCACAAGTGAGCTGACAGCAGGACACCTGTACCAGTGCAGCTGCACTGCTGTAAGCTCGCTCGTGTAGCTGCCCTGTGCCAACGGGAGAGAGCTCTCACCCCCATGAGTGGCAGTCACTATGTTGGCGGGAGAAACTCTCCCACGGACATAGCACTGTGCACACTACCACTTATGCCAGCAAAATGTATGTTGCTCATAGGGGTGTTTTTTGACACCCCTGCACGAGATAAATTATACAGACAAATGTGGTAGTGGAGACATGGCCTAACTTAACAAGCTAAGTGAACTTAAAACAAAAGGGTCTCTCTCACCATATGTTCTTTTGCAGCCTTATTGGCTGGATGCTGTTCAACCAGGACCCCTTCTCCAGTCCAGTGCTCCTTTTCTCGTCCTCCAGGCATTGTGGATGTCATGGGCAGAGAGAAGGGGAGGAGAGAGGTGATTTGCAGCCTCTGTTCCTCATTTTTATCTTTTCCTCTTCTTTGAGAACCATCTTCAGCTGGAGTTCAGGCGACAGCAAGTCTGTTTGCACAGGAACCCCCAGCTGTTCCATTGCCAAGACATAAATTCCTCACTCACACCTTTTTTCCTGCCAAAGAATGGCTGCTTAACTAGGTGATGGTCCATTTGATTGTGCTGACACCTGGCTGAAGTGCTGGCTAGCCATTTAGCTCTGGGGAACTTATTTGAAGTTGTTTCCCTAGACTTGGAGCATGTCTTATACAGGAGAATTTTATAATTTTACATATGACATTGCCACGCACATTTTATCAGGACAATAATGCTCAGCAGATTACGAGCTTTCCAGTGATACCTCACAAGGCATACTTTATACAAAATGTATCATAGTCTTGTAAAAAGGGTATAGACTGTCACAGGGTTTCAATGCCAATGTACTTGGCTTTATGGGAAATCACCACCTCAGACCCACCAGGAATCCCACTGTGTGTGCTGGCTGCACTCAGTGTAGAAGGGGAGAGCTCCCCGTCTCTGTGCAGCACTCAGTGCAATGGGGGAGAACTGCCAGTCTGTGGGCAGTGTTCAGTGTAATGGAGGAGAGCACCCCATCTGTATGCAGTGCCCAGTGCAATGGGGGAGAGCACCCCATTTGTATGCAGTGTTCAGTGCAATAGGGGAGAGCATCCCTTCTGTATGCAATGCCCAGTGCAATGGGGGAGAGCACCCCATCTGTATGCAGTGTTCAGTGCTATGGGGGAGAGCACCCCGATTGTGAACAGTGCTCAGAACTATGGGGGAGAGCACCCCATCTGTATGCAATGATCACTGTAATGGGGAGAGCACCCTGCCAGTTTGCTGTGCTCAGTGCAATGGGGGAGAGCACCGTGTCTGTGTACAGTGCTCAGTGCTATGGGGAGAGCCCCCTGTCTGTGTGCAGTGTTCAGTGCAATGGGGGAGAGCCCCCCATCTGTATGCAGTGACCACTGTAAGGGGGACAGCACCCCCTCTGTGTGCAGTGCTCAGTGCAATGCGGAAGAGCTCCCCATCTGTGTGCAGTGCTCAGTGTAATGGGGGATGAGTCCCCTGGTATCTGCCGTGCTCACTGTGCTGGGGTATGTGACGCTAAAGCGGCTGGGCCTGGCTAGGGCCCAGTGCAGTGTCCTCCTGTCACAGGGAGCCAGGCTTTCCTGACATGAGGTGGTATTCTGCGCAGCAACCATCCTGGCGACCTGACACAACAGGCTGGCTCTGCAGAAGAGCCTGTTGGGAGCTGCAGGCCCGGCTGAGCTGCTCTCTGCGCCTGCCGCTCGCCGTGGGATGGAGAAGAGAAGGGGCGGGTCGCTCAGCCAGAGGCCAGCTCTGGCCCAGACGAACCATCCCTGTGGAGGGCAGCAGAGGGGAAAGTCACGGTGCAGGACCTGGGTGGGGAAGTGGCTCCAAGCAGGCAGCGCTCCATGCTGCAGAGCTGGAATCCAGAGCCACTCAGGGCACAGCACGGGGCTGCTCAGATCTGGGGCCACATCTAAATTCTGGGGGCCCCGTTCTGGCCCCCGTGTGATGTGACGAGGTCCACTGGCTGTTACTTGGATGCTGCTGGGCCCGGGGAGTGGCTGGGCCCCAGGCTCCGAGCAGGCTGCGTGTGAGCAGCGGGCAGGGAGTGGGAGCTGTTCATGTGATGGACTGAGGCTTTCCTCACTTGCCCATGGATATGCTGAGATAATTGGGCCTCCCTAATGACGGCCAGAAATCAATCCGGCCGTTTATCAAGGTGGTTCTAATTATGGCCACGTGTGGCTGTTGCCAGCGCACACTGAGCTGGGCCGTGCTCCTGGCCAGTCCGGTGTCTCCTGCGTGGGGGGCAGAGGCTGGAGGTGCCAGGGCAGAGTCAGGGGTCCGAGTACCGACGTTCCTGTGCAAAGCAGAGCCTGGCAGAGCTGGGCCATCTGCGGGTCGGGGTGTTTAGTCTCCATAGGGGCTGGCTGGTGTTGGGGGAGGGGGCTGGTTATGGGTCCTTTCGCTTTCCTAAGGTCACATCGACCCTGCGAAGAGCGACACTGCAGCTCGCTCTGGGGAGGGGCGAGAGCTTGGGCGTGATTCGTGCTGATAAGAGGGAACTGGCAGAAGTTATTACCTGTCTCGAGCGCCTCCCTGGCTGCGTGCCCTGGAGCCGGAGCAAACGCAGCATGGAGCGGTGTGTGTGTGTGCGTGCGTGTATGCACGCACCTGCTTCTGTATGAGTGTTTGCATCTGTGTGTGTATGGGTGTGTGTGTGTGTTTGCGTCCGTATATGTACTGGTGTGTGGGGGTGTGTGGGTGGGTCTGTTTCTGTGTAAGGGGATTCCGTGGTGTAGGGCTGTGGGTGCACATGGGGAGGTGATTTCCCTGCAGCTCTGAAGTCACCAGGATCACTCAAGGGCCGGGTGGGGGGGCCCGCCGGCCCCTGACGTTCACTGAGGACCTTGCCTCCCTCCCCTGTTTATCTTGCAGGCGGAGGCCTGGCGCTGATCAGGATCGTGCCTGGGTGTCTCGGTAATGCCTTCTGCTCGTTCCCATGTATCATACACCTCTCAGCCTGTCCACGATCCTGCACGCTGGCAGCCCCGGGTGCTCCCATCTACCCCCGCAGCACACGGGGAGCCCTCCCGTCTGCGAGGCAGCGGAGGAGGAGGCAGGGCAGCTGGAGAGGACGGTGGAGGGGCCTAAGCATCAGGTGTGCAGCACATGGCCTGCGGGCTCCCTGGCTCCACATGCAGGCAGGGCTGGCTCTGCCCCCTGCCCTTCCCCTGGGGTGCACCGGGGTCCATGCACTCTGCGGGGCCTGCCTGCCTGCCAGGACAGCTGGGGCCTGGTTATGGGTGCAGGAGAGGGTGCCAGAAACAGCTGTCCTCCATCCAGAGCCCAGCTGGTCCCAGTCCCTCTGCTCTCCTGGGCCCAGAGCCTGCTCCCTAGGAACGAGGGTAGGGTTACCACCTTTGAAATGCAAAAAACCCAGCACCATCCCCCAAGGTAAGCCAGCCACAACCTCAACCCAAAGACAGCTCTGCCAACAGCCACATATCGGATCTAAAGAGAGAACATGTATTGATAAGATCACACGTCTCCTCCCTCCCGCGTGACTCAAACTCTCTCACCCAGATGCGCGGGGCACTTGCGTGTTCGTGAGCAGACAGCTGCTGTATTTTTGATCTGTTACCGCTTAAACTGCGGCAGTCAGAAAACAGCAGCATCTTTAGCTGGACACAGAAATGTTTGCCATTCGCTATCCCAGTTTAGTGTTAGAATCATGCAAATCTTTAGACCTACGGTAAAAAAAAACAGGCAAATTAAATTATTTTTCTGGCAACTGGCAAATCCATAAAAAACCTGGCCAGGCTGGTCAAATACCAGCCAGGTGGTTACCCTAAATGGGGTGGGGCTGGCGCCTTGTCCCCCTGCACGCTAGCCGGCTTCCCTGGGCAGTGAATCAGCCCCCTCTGTGCAGGGAGGAGCTCGGCAGGCCTCGTGTCCCCCAGGGCAGCGTGTCTGTGCCCTGCCCACCAGGCAGGGATGGCGCTGAAACCCTCTGGGCGTAGGACAGGCCACAAGGGGGCATTAGCTCCATGCCCGGCGCAGGTAGTGCATGGCCCCAGGCGGCTGTGTCCTGTGGGAGCTGTTCCTGGCCAGCTGCAGTTTCTACGGCTCCTGGGGATGGAAGGTGAGCTGTGTGGGCAGGTATAGGAGCAGCGGGAGCCTGGCGCTGCGTTGCCAGGAAGCAGAAACTCTCATTGTTCCCATGGTTAGAGCTCAGAGCTGCTAGCGAGCCGGGGAGGTTAAGCTGGTGGCAGCAGAGTCTGCGAGAGCGTCTCTAGCAGGACGAGGGCACTAAAGGGTGGGACCCTCGCGCGCTTCAGAGCTTTGAGGAGAAGGTAGTCAGGTGTTTCTCTGTACTGGCCAAGCCCCCGGCAGACTGGTCTGGCAATCTCCTGGGAGCAGGCCAGAGGCCCGGGAGCTGCCTCTGGGCAAAGGCTTGGATCTTCCCCGGCTCAGTTCCCAGCTCTTCTACAGACTCCGTGCGTGACCTTGGGCAAATCACTCAGTCTCTGGGCCCATTGGAGGGCGAGCCTTGCGCAGTATCGCACGCTTCCCATGGCCCTACATGCGTTCCCCCTCCTTTTGCACCTTGCCTCACGCTTGAAAGGCCAGGGTGGCACAAGCAGAGAGTTCACCAGCCTGCTCTCTCAGAGGGACCACGCTGGTCCCTGATGTGAACGGAGTGCCTGTATGGCCCTGGCTTTGCTGGCCAACATTCCTCCCAGGTCAGCCCAGCGAGCTGGAGTATCCTACGGCCTCTCTGCTCGTCACACAGCCCTCTGAGAAGGGACCCAGCGGAGCTCTTCCCTGCCAAAGCCACGGCTCCGGCTCGAACGGGGTTCTACCAGCTCCGAGCACAACACTGGACACAGGGTCCTTCAATCCCAAAGCGTCACTGTTCTCGGCGTTACAGGCCCAAAGCTGCTTTGGGACAGAGCCGGGAATCTGCGCGTGCCAGCACTGGCAGCGACAGGCACCCCGACTCAGGGACCCCAGCAGCAGGACAAGGCTGGACGGTGGAGGATTGCCGCTGGCTGAACGTCTGATCCCCAGGGATGGAGAACAAGGACCCCGCTCCGGAGAAGCGGCTGGGAAGGGCAGTCAAAGGCTTTGCTCGCATCCATCAGCTGCCAGCGCTTCCCAGTGGTACAGCAAGGCTGAGCGCACCTGAGCTAATGAACGAGGGGGGCAGGTCACTGATCACTGGCCAGTCCTGTAAGGAACATCTTCCTCCCCTCGCTGCAGTCTCAGCCAGTTCTGACACGGCCTCCCAACCCTGTGGCACAGGGCGGGAAGGCCAGGCTTGCCCCGGGGGGGGTGGGTCTCTCTTACATGCTGGGCTTGCCAGTGATCCTCCCGCTACACTCCATGCGTGCAATGAGACCGATGCTTCCCCATGGCTCAGAGCGCCTGAGCCGAGGATGCCGGACTGGGCCCAGGAAGGGTCACTTCTGCTTCTTGCCACGTCTCCACAGCCCTGTGACTGGTGACGTGTGTGGGGGGGAGGGGAGGCAGGCACCCTCTCCTCCCATTGATTCTCTGCTGTCCCAACCCACCATCAGCATCCGGCTTCCTGACCCCCGAGATTGGGCTCAGCGATCTCCCTCCGTGGTTCCCAAATGGCTCTGCCTTTTGAGTCATTGCTCTCCCTGCGCTTGCCCTGGCTCACACGGGCTCGCACAGCATCACTCCCTGGTCTTTGGAGCCCCCCTTCATCATCCCTTCAGCCCCCCTCTTGTCCAGGGCTGTGAGTTTGTTACCCAGCATTCCCAGTGAGGGCCTGGGCCAGCGCTCCACAAAGGAAACGCTCCAGAAGCCAGAGGTTTCCGGCTCCCCGCGGGGAGTCAGGAGTCTGAGTCCTTCCCCACCCCAGCACTGTACGCCCTGGGTCAGCCCCAAACCTCGCACCTTGCTTTGTCGCCAGTGCTGCTGGCCGTGGAACGGAGCATGTAGAGGGCAGGACCCCTGCCCCTGGAGGGAATGGGGAGCCAGGTCTGAGCTCTCTCTCCCTGGGGTCCTTCTGGAGCAAAAGTCTGCAGCCTTGCCCAGTCCCTTTACTCCCCTTGACTGGCTTTCCTGGCAGGCCTTACAGGGAAAGCCAGCCTCTGTGCCAGGCCCCAGGCCTCTGCTCTTCCCACCAGCCCCTGGCAGGTGCTGTTCACCCCCTCGCACACATGTAGGCCTGAGGGATGTGGCTGCTATATGCACGGGGGTCCCCAGCAGCACTGGCTTGTTGCTGGCATTTACAGAGCATAGCCCATCCCCCACCCCTGGCCCAGGGTGCACCCTTGACCTGAAGCCCCTCACCCATTTCAGACCCAAGGGTGCCCAATCCAGAGACAGGCTGGAGAACCTTTCCCCCACTGGAGGGCGAGCCTTGCGCACGTGTCCCCCTCCTTTTGCACTTTGGCCTCACACTTGAAAGGCCAGCATGGCACAGGCAGAGAGTTGGGCAACCAGTTCCCACCTTCGCCAGCCCTGCCCTAGGGTGACCAGGTGTCCGGTTTTTGGGAACACCCAGTCAAAAAGTGACCCTGGTGGCTCCGGTCAGCACCGCCGACTGGGCTGTTAGAAGTCTGATCGGCGGTGCTGCGGCACTGGACAGGCTAGTCCCTACCTGTCCTGGCTCCATGCTGTGCCCCAGAAGCGGCCAGCGGGTACAGCTCCTAGGCGGGGGCTGGGGATGGGGTGGACACAGGGCTCCGCGCACTGCCCCTGCCCCAAGCACTGGCTCCGCACTCCTATTGGCCGGGAACTGCGGCCAATGGGAGCTGAGGGAGCAGTACCTGTGGGCGAGAGCAGCGCATGGAGCCTCCTGGCCCCTCCACCTAGGAGCTGGACCTGCTGTCTGCTTCCAGGGCGCAGCACGGAGCCAGGACAGGTAGGGACTAGCCTACCTTAACCCCGCTGCACTGCTGACTGGGAGCTGCCTGAGGTAAGCCCGTGCCCCAACTCCCTGCCCCAGTACTGAGTCCCCCCCAAATCTGGAGCCCCCTCCCTCACCCTGAACCCTTCATCCCCGGCCCCAGCCCAGAGCCCACACCCCCAGCCCAGAGTCCGTACCCCCTCCCACACTCCAACCCCCTGCCTCAACCCGCAGTCCCCTCCCACATTCTGAATCCCTTGACCCCACCCCCCAGCTGGGAGCACCCTCCTGCACCTCAAACCCCTCATTCCCAGCCCCACCCCAGACCCCACACCCCCAGACGTTGCCCTCACCTCCCCCTGGCACCTCAACCCCCTGTCCCAACCCAAAGCCCCCTCCCACACTCTGAACCCCTCTGTCCCACCCCCCAGCCTGGAGCCCCCTCCTGCACCCCAAACCCCTCATCCCAGAGCTCACACCCCCAGCCGGAGCTCTCACTCCCTTCCGCACCCCTCAAACCTGGAGCCCCCTTCTTCACCCCAAACCCCTCATCCCGAGCCCCACCCCAGAGCCTGCACCCCCAGACGTAGCCCTCACTGCCCCCTAGCACCTCAACCCCCTGCCCCAGCCCAAAGCCCCCTCCCATACTCTGAACCTCTCTCCCCCACCCCACAGCCTGGAGCCCCCTCCTGCACCCCAAACCCCTCATCCTAGAGCTCACACCCCCAGCCGGAGCCCTCACCCCCTTCTGCACCCCAACCCACTTCCCCAGCCCGGAGCCCTGCACCCCTCATTTCCGGCCCCACCCCGGAGCCCTCACCCCCTCCTGCACCCTACCCTCATGCCCCAGCCCAGTGAAAGTGAGTGAGGGTGGGGGAATGTAGTGAGCAGGGGGCAAGGCCTCAGGGAAGTGGGGCGGGGGGCTAGAGTGTTCGGTTTCATGCCATTAGAAAGTTGGCAACCCTACCCTGCTCCTTCGGAGGGATCTAGGGCAACCTGCTTTCAAACTGCAAAAATGGGATACATGCGGGAACCACGCCCTGTCTGTGGGCCCGTCCCCTTCTTGCTGCCCCCAGGGGGGCCTTGATGGTGGGGAGGAGGAGCAGGGGGTAGGGCCTCAGGCCCACCTCACCCTAGAGGGACCCCCTGGGTTCCCGGAGCGAATGGAGCGCCTGTGCTGGGCCTGGCTTTGCCGGCGGCCGTTCCTCCCAGCTCAGCCCAACATCGCGGTGTGCTACAGCCCCGCTGCTCATTGCACGGCCCTTTGAGAAGGGACCCAGCCGAGGGGTTGCTCCTTCCCCTTTCTGCTCTGGAGCCGTGTGCAGATCTCCCCGCACCAGCCGCTCTTACGGAGCCAGGCTCTTTTGTTCTGTGACCCGATTCCATCTTTTAACAAACGATGGGAACAATCACCGGCCCAGCGCTAATTTCTCAGCTGTCTCCAGGGGCAGCCGGGGGCCTGGGAGACAAGCGAGACGGGAGTTCATTAACAGGGGGCCTGACAAAGCCATCAGCGCCACCGTGGGAAGGCTGGGCCAGGGTTCAATGCAGTGACATGTGGGGCAGGGAAGCCTGTTTCAGGGTGGCCCCAGGCTGTGATAGGTCTGGTTGGCGGAGCTGCAATGCAGGGAGCAGCGCACGCCGATTGCCTGCAGGAAAGGGGGCCTCAGAATGGGGGTTACCCTCTTCTCTCTGCACCAGGGAACAATGGCTGCTCTACGGGCCGGGGACAGAGGAGAGCTGGGTTCAGTCCTCAGCCGTGCCACAGGCCTTGGGCCAGCGCTTCATCTCCTAGCCCCACAGGGCCTGGGCGGCTCAGTCAATCCACACGAGGGAGAGGCTGGGCTGCTACAGGATGGGAGTCCCCCGGAAAGTCCATGGCAACAATGCCCACCTGGCAGTGGCATGGGGCTGGGGCTGGCACTCTTGCTGCGCACAGGATCGTGCCCCGCCCTTCTCAGCCAGAGGGTTAGCAGCAGCGTCTACCAGTCTGGGAAGCCCCCGACGCCTTCGTAGCTGCACGGCTGAGTGGCAGGCCCGATTGGTACTACGTCAGGTCCCGGGCTCAGCGAGCGCCACGTCAGACAGGCTGTGTAAACGGAGACAGCAGAAGCCGGGTCCTTGCAGCTCTGGTGCTGTCCCGTGGGCCCGTCTGGGAGGACTCCGAACAGGGGAGCCCAGGCTCTTCGCAGCCAGGGAGCGTGGGCTAGCGGCTAGGGTGCTAGTCCGGGCGGCATGAGCCCCAGGCTCTGTCCCTGGCTCTGCCTGCGTGTCCTTAGGGCTCATCTGCACTTAAAACGCTGCCACTCCAGCTGCGACAGAGACGGGAGGAATTCGTCCGTCACCCTCGCGCTGTTTGCCCAGGGCCTTAGGTCAGTGTAACTGCCTTGCTCAGGGGAGAGGGGTTTGCATACCCCGGAACGACGGCTGGGCTGATCTGATTTTCTAGCATGGCCCATCCCTTAGTCTCTCTAGTTTCTAAAGGTTTTTAGGCCTGCCCGTGCTCCTGCTGTGTGGGGCTGTGCAGTGAAGAGGGACAGGTTCTCAGATCCTGCTGTGAAGGGGAATCAGGTGTCCATTAGATTGTATTGATAATCTAGGGCTCTTCCTCCACTGAGAGCACGTCCCTGGCTGGGGGAGCCATCTCACTGCAGCAGAGGTGTTCTGGGTCCCCCCCCCGCAACCTTTTGCTGCATTCATTGTCCTGTCAGCATGGACTGGTGCATGGCAGCTCCTGTATGATCACTGGTAACTGTCTGTTCCTACTAATAGCAACATACAGTCTATAGCATTTTCCAGCCATGAATCTCAAAGGAGAGAAGTGTCATTGGCCCTGTTTTACAGATGGGGAAACTGAGGCACGGAGCAGTGACGTGCCCAAGGTCACCCAGCAGGCCAGTGGCAGAGCCAGGAATAGGACACAGGTCTCCTGAGTCTCAGTCCAGTGCTCTAGCTGCCAGGCCATTCTGCTAGCAAGCAGGCTAGAGGTAAGCAGGGGCTGGCCACTGAGGAGGGGACCCAAGAGGCTGTTAGGTATCGTACACCCTCCTGGCTCCACGGGGACCCAAGAGGCGGTTAGGTATCGTACACCCTCTTGGCTCCACGGGGACCCAAGAGGTGGTTAGGTATCGTACACCCTCTTGGCTCCACGCAGAGGGAAGCCACAGTCCACCCCCCTGTGACCGACTTGACTCAGGCAGGATCTGGTCCCTGGTTCTGGGGTGGATGCTGAAGATGGAGAGTTTGCTGCAGAATCATTCGCGTGCTGCCTGCTCCTCAGCTCTGCCTGTCGGGTGATCTCGCTTTCAGCCTTTAGCTTCTCCACTCCTTTGCTGCCTTCTTTAATTGCCTCCCCCCCCCGCCCGCCCCGACCCACTGGTGGTCTAGTGAGCTGCCAGCCCCACAGGCTGCCTCCGTGCCGGTGCTGCATTTCCAGGCGATTTGATGATTTGTTCTGTGTCGTTAGCAGTGGGATTCCTGACAAAGCGCCCCGCGCTGTGTGCAGAAGCAGAAAGCAGCTGCCTTTGCTTTGGTCACCAAAGACAGCCTCCCCCTAGCTCTCGATTGTGCCGGGGGTATTGAAGCAGTCATCCTTGCTCTGATTTCCTGCCCTGTTCCTAGCAAGAAAGGCTGAGATGTTCCTTCTTTTCACGTACTCTGAAGAGCTGAGGCACTAAAATATCCAGGGGCAGCTGAATTCATTTACACCCCCCTCCCCCTTCTCGTTTTCTTTTTTAAAAGAACTCTACAGTGTGTGGGAAAGAGGCTGGATGGACTCTCTGAAAACAGATTGTCAGCCGTGGGGCAGGGACCATCTGCTTATTTGTTCTGTGTGTCCAGCACCTAGCGCGAAAGGGTCCTGAAGCCCGCCTGGGCTCCTGGGTGCCGATACCACAAATAGTAAATAATAATAACAATAGCCAGGAAGAGTGGCAGTGCAAGCTTCCCCCCACCGCACATCCCTCAGCCCAGACCCAAGCAGCCACCTCTGGGGGGAGACAACAGCTCACAGGAACTGCTATGCTGGCTCAGATTGTCTAGTCCAATATCTTGTCTCTGAAAGAGGCCAGCACCAGCTGCCTCAGAGGAACAAACCCCATAGTGGGTAGTCGTGGGGTAATCTGCCCCCTGGGGATGTTTCCTCTGTTGCCCCTTGTACAGAAGCGAGGACTCACCGCCGTGGCGCCTCCTGCTGGTTGTCTGGGAATTAGCTCTTTCCAGCCTCAGAGCATCCTCTGCTGGCCGGTGTCTTGCCTGCCGCTGGCCCCGTGTCCCTCCCGGACCCCGGTGCCTGTTTTGCTCAGGGTTCTGCCCTAGCAGTACCCCCACACTCTGGGTCTCCCCTCCCAGGGGAACCCGCAACCCTCTAAACCTACCTTGCCTCAGTGGCTACTGCCAGTCGTCATCTAGCCCCTGCTCCCTGGGGCAAACTGCAGTGTAATGGCTACTCATCGTTGGCAAGGAGGTTAGGACCAGCTGCCTCTGCCCATTCCCAGGCTGCCCCTCTGCAGCCCCAGTACCTTTCTGGGCCTTTACCAAGGCCTGCAGCCTGGGGGTTTACCAGGCTGGAGCTCCCCAGCTCCCTTTGCCCTTCCCCAGCACTGCTCCAGTTCAGGTACCTTGCTCCCAGGCAGCTAGCCCTTCCCACTCCAGGGCTAGAGTGAGACTTCTACGGCTCCTGTCCCTCAGCCCTCTTATAGGGCCAGCTGTGCCCTGATTGAGCTGGCCACAGCGGTGGCTGCTTCCCCGCTCAGCTTTTCCCAGCCACAGCCCTCTCCAAGGTTGCTTTTAACCCCTCTTTACTGGAGTGGGGCAGTTGCCCCACTACACCCCCCATCAGTGAACAGTTAGCCTGGGCCCTGGAGCAAATGGATGTTGTCATTGTCTGTACATGTGTCAGCTCCTGTTTGAAACCCTGCCGAGATCTTGACTTCCCGCACATCCAAGGGCAGGGAGTTCCGCAGGCTGTTGAGTGATCAAGCATTTCCAGGCATTGGTTCCACACGTCCTGCCTTTCACTCTCATTCACCACCCCCTTTGGGTTGTGCTGGTGTCAGTAACACTGAAGGCAGCCCACAGGGCTGGGGTCCGTTTGGACCAGAGCCAGCAGAGGGGGTTGAAGCGCGGGGGTGGAGGTCTCTACTTGCTCATGCTAAGGGATGACCAAGGTGGGATCTGGCTGCATACACGCAGTGGAAGGGTATTAATGTGCGGCTGGAGGGGGATATTGAAGGCAACGCCGGGAGCTAGAGCCAGGAGTAAGGGGATAAAAGCCAGGGTTCTCCCCAGCCTACTGGGCCTTTGCCCGACAGGAGCACTGCTGAGTGCCCCCCAAATAAAGGGGCGACAAGCTCTCTGGTGCTCCCCTGGCACACCCCTTCCTATGAGGCAGTGTGTGTTCCCCTCTGTGGCCGGCCAGCTCTGCGTCTTCTGAGGAGGCTGGTCCAGTGACTGGGACACAAGCCTGGGACTCGGGGTAACAGGCTTCTTGGGTAGCCTTGGGCAGTCACTTTGCCTCTTTCTGCCTCAGTTCCCCACCTGTGCGCTGGGCGCAAGGCACGGCACAGCCTTGCCCCCGGGGGGCTGTGGGGATGAGTACAGGGAAGGCTGAGGTGCTCAGTGATGGGACCAGGTAGACGGGCAGAGTGGCAGTCTGGGTCCCTGGTCAGGTTTGGGAATGGTGGGGTGATGCCAGGGGTCATTCGGCAGGGAGATGTCTGGCTGCGGGGAAGCAGTGTCTTTGCTGCTGCTGCTTCCTTGTGTCAGTCCCGGCAGATGGGCCTGCTCCCCCCACCATGCTCTGTTCAGCACCATCGCCCACATGCTAACGGGTCTTCTTGGGTCGGCCTCTCCGTCCTTTGCCCAGGGCTGCGCGTTACACGAGCGACCCTTCGGAGCTGGCGTGCCCTCGCTGTCCTCTACGGGTGTCACTTGGAGCGTGTCTCTCATGTACATGTTCCTCACGGGGTCCTTCTCAACCTTCCCTGTTGTTCCATTCTGGGGAATGGGTCGTTTGCTCACCTGGTTACTTTGTTCCCAATGCTCAGTGGCACACACTACACCTGGCCGGACCCCCGCTGTGTCGACCTTCCCTTTTCACCTTCCTGGCATCTTCCAGACTGCACCACTTCTCTCTCTCCAGCTGAGCCACACAGCCCCTTTGCTTGGGGCGTTTAATTAGACTGGGAGACATGCTGGAGTAGACAGGGTAGGGGGCCAAGTGTCTGGGTTAGATGAACGCAGCTCTGTCCCTCTCTGGTGTGAGGATCCAGACGTGTCCTGGCAAACCACCGTACAGTCCCTGGTACACACTGCACTGGGGAGAGCGCTTGTTCGGACAGATGGCCGCATGGCACCGTGATGCCTCCATGCCCAAACGGCAGCATGGCAGAGTTAGCCAATCGGCAGGGCCTTCCCCATCAGACTTTTTCGGGCATGTCCAGTGTGGGTCTCAGATCTTCAGCAGGTGTGTGCACTGCAGGGTAACACATGAAGGCTGCAGTTCATGCAGAAGCCAACATCTGCACCTCGTTGCCTGCACGTCTGTCTGGAAATGCTCCACTGAGTATTAAGGGGAAATCGCATCTGCCTTGGTTTTTGGATTGAACATCTGTGCATGGCTACCTCCAGCTAATCCCTGTGCAATGAACTGGCTCTCGGTGCACAGAAATCATCTGGATACAAGGAAGATCCACAAGTGGCATGTGATGGTCAGGTCTTGACCTGTTCTCTCCTCCGTATGGCTTAACCCCGTCTCCAAGCACATACCAGAGCGCATGCAGATCTATTCAGCTGTGACACTTTGGAGAGAGACGTCTCTTTGATGCGAGGCTGCGTTTGAACCTTGGGAAAGGCTGAGGTTGAAGCCAGGTTAAATAAATAAAAAATGGAGAAAAGCAAAGCTCTGGAAGCTTGAAGACCTGGAGATGTGACGTTTCCACAGCTCTCCTGCAAAATGTCTTGTGTGAGAAGCAACACACACCAAGCTCAGCCAGCCCAGGCCATCCCACACCGAGCCTCTCCGCCCCTCCCCAACTATGCTGTGTGCCTTTCTGGCGTGGTCCTGCCTGGCACCAGGAACCACACCTCGCAGATGGCCAGAATAACTGTATCAAGCCTGTCTGCAGTGTGTGGCCCGTTCCCCAGCTCCAGCCCTGCAGCGCCAGCCTGTACAGAGATCTCCAGGCTCTGTGGCAGTGATACACCTCTTACAGGATCAGAGACGTGTATATCCAGAGAGCCTGTGTAGTGTTAATGAGCAGCTGGCGGAGATGAGCCATTGGTGTGAACTGGTGGGGTCACTCTGATGTTTCCACTGTGTGTTCCATGGATCGGGTGCAGACGGGTGGCGGGGCCTCTCTTCTGTTCGCAGCTGTGGAGGGAGTCGGCTGGTGCCTGGCCCAGCTTTGGCTCCAGATAAATAACCAGCGAGCATCACCTGATGGAACGGAGTAGCCAGCTGGTGCCACTCCACAGGTGGTTTGCTAACGACAGATGAATGGAGCAGCCAAGTGCAGAGGACACTGAGGGGAGCCCCTGAGATGGCTGACTGGAGAGTGGAGCCTGGGGGAATGGGGGAGCCGGGGCACCTGTAATGCGGGGCTGCTGCTGCACAACAATGAAGTGCCTCCGCAGAGAGGTACAGGGACAGACAGCACGCTCCGGGCCTGCAGCATTTCTGTCCCGAGGCAGAGCTATCCCTGATCCCCTCTCCACCCTCTCCAGCTCCCTCCCTGCCGCAAACAGCAAGAGGAACGTGGTAAAGAGCACAAAGCAGGCTGGCTGGAAACGGCGAATCCAAGCAGTGATCGGCAGCGAGCATCTTCACACCGGGACCCCGAGCCGAACACACACGGGCGCAGAGGAGAGAAGCAGTCACAGCGAGGGGAGATCGCTCAGCCTCGGATCACTGCCCTTCGTGCGGAACGCTCCGTCGTCGGTGGCGATCAAACGGAAAAGCGAAGCACGGCTGGGCGGGTTTCACTGCAGCAAATTCCAGAAAAGGAGGGTGGGGACCATCTGGCTGAAATTCTCTGCAGCCGGCTTCCAGTCTGGGGCTGCCAAAGAAGCAGATGGGGAAGCCGGCTGGACTGCAGATTTACCAGGCAGGTAACTGTAGGCTTAGACTGAGGCACGTAAACATGAAGAGCCACTCTACCTCCAGTGTAAACCCACTGCCATACAGCGTCAGGCGTACTGTATGCACACAGGTACACACACACACGCCCCTCTCCTTCCCTGCACAACACCTGAATGCGTAGGCCATCTCACACACCACACACACATTCACCCAAACCCAGTGTTACCATTCCATCTCCTGGGCCCATTCACCAGTGGGTTATTGTTGCATTGATTCTGTGCCAGGGCAATCTGTGGGTGTATAGGGAGTTTGATGCCTTTCTGGGCCTCCTTGTGAGCTCAGGGCCCTACATTCTGCATTTCCACATGGCCCCATCACTTCCCAGTTCCATGGGCTCCTCCCACTGAGCTCAGGATACCACCCCCGCAGAGGTGAAGGCTGAGCCCTGCCTCTCAGACAGGATAGGCATGGCCCCCACCAGCTCCTGAGTGGCATGTGCTCCAGCAGGCCACTCATTAAAACATCCATTGGGTGTTGGATAGGCTGCGCAGAGGGGAAGGGAGGGCAGCTGAGTAGGGGGCACCTGAGTCTCTTGGGGAGACGTGGGAGGCAGTTTGGGATTGTAGATTAAACACATCAGGTGGTACTTTGGCTAAAATGATCAGTAGTGAATAGCTAACACATGTGGTGTGGCATTAGGTTTCAGAGTTAACAGTCATTTGGGATGAATGGGCAGCCTATGGTGTCAGGCTGTCTGCAGACTCAGGAGCACAGTGCCTCACTGGTGACATTTTGAAGTATTTTTTCTCAACCATGAGGGTCAGAAAGATTTTTTAAATATGAAAACTTAAGATTCGGGAACCCGGGGGGGGGGGGGGTTGGGGAGGATCCTGCTGCGAATTCTGAAGCCCTGGCTTCCCAGAATCCCTGGGGCTTGACCCTCATCTGATTTGTAACGAACATTCATAAAAATGACAGCTGTGTTGAGGAATGTAAGGTTGGAATAGCAGGGGGCTGCGGGTCAGGAGTGAGGAGCATCAGAAGAGTATGTGCCTGTCTCAGGACTGGAATAGCAGAGGGCTGTAGCCCAGACTGCGGTGGCTCAGCACAGCTGCATTTGGGGAGTGCAGGACAGGAGATGCAGGGGTGCTGAAGTCCTCCTTGGGGTGTTCTAGCAAAGCTGCATAGGGAAGCTACAGCCGACTGGCTGTTCACACGAGACAGGGCAGGGCTCTGTCACACAAGTTCACATACGTGGCCCATGGAAGGAAAGCCAACGATGGTTTGATGTTATTGGCTGGGATTTCCTGGAGTCCCTTAGAGCAACGTGTCAGGGAGCTGGTGATGACCCCTGGCACTGGCGGCCAGATGTTGCCGCTGTCGGTTCTCAGGGGCTGCAGAGTGTGGCGCTCCGGGGCGACACTGATGAGAAATGATCTAACTCCTCCCTGCTGGGGAGAGAAGCGAAAGGAGCTGGATCTCCCTCTGCCCCCTTGTTGTATTGTGGACCTGGAGGCTTCCTCTGGAGGCTCTAGACAGGTTTCAGAGGAGCAGCCATGTTAGTCTGTATTCGCAAAAAGAAAAGGAGGACTTGTGGCACCTTAGAGACTAAGAAATGTATTTGAGCATAAGCTTTCGTGAGCTACACTGAATGCATCCGATGCAGTGAGCTGTAGCTCACGAAAGCTTATGCTCAAATAAATTGATTAGTTTCTAAGGTGCCACAAGTCCTCCTTTTCTTTCTGGAGGCTCTGTTCACTTGAGCCAATTGGCCAGCATAAGCTCTGCAGGCTCCCACGCGATCGTCGCTCGGGCTGATTTCTGACGCTGCTTCTGCTGTTCCTAACCTACCAGTCAAGCGAATGCTGCTGGCCCTCTAATGCTGTATGGTTCCTTTCAGGGTAGGAGCCATGAACCCCACCATGGGGAGGACTCTGCCTTTGGTAGCTTTCCTTCAGCCCCATGGCCTAATACTCTGCTCACTGCCATCTAGAGTCTGCTGAGTGTCCCCGGTGACCGGTCTGGCATCCTGCTGGTGTAGATAGTGGCCCGCAGCATGAGATCTGAGTCAGGCTGCAAGAGGCATGACAGAAAGCCCAGCGCCTTGGATTTGTTTGTACCTGTGGCCATCTCAAGCCAGCTAGGCTTTTTGCGGCCTCCTCTCCGGTCTCAGGCAGGGAGACAGCACCAGGATTTGGGAAGAGAGGGATAGAAAAGTGGCAGAGATTAAAGGAAACCAGCCCGTTGCGTGGCAGTGCTCTGTGTCCAGGCCTCAGCGTGGCTGGGGCCTAGTATGGTTGCTAATGGGAGCAGGAGGGGAGAGAGATATTACAAACCAGGGGATGAAACTGACCAAAGTCGGAAGTGGGCTGGTTATCAGGAGAAACTTCCTCTTGGTCAGATCCACAGATGTGGAAGGGGTGGAAGCCCAATTGCCTAGATGGTTTCAGTGCAGACTGCGCTGGAGAACACAGTGTGCACCGTGACAGTTCTGCACTGGAAGGTGAATCACAGCCGGGAATCACAGAACCGGAGCTGTGCCCTCACCCGGGCAGAAGGATGCTGCCCCTGGTTGCTTTTTGCCCTGGGTGGGGTGCACCCTGGGTCAGATCTGCCCATGTTTAATTTGACTGTGGTTTCTTGTTTCATTTTTAGGTCCTCCTTGACCTGCCCGCACTGTCTGAAGCAGAGCAACACCTTTGACCCCTTCCTGTGTGTCTCGTTACCCATCCCCCTGCGCCAGACCAGGTACGTGAGCCTCTGCTCTGAGCTTGCACCTGGATTGGCCCCTGGGAAACATCTTCCATCCCCACGCCATCCCTCTCTTTCCCGCCCTGTCTCCTGTTTTCCGGCAGGGGGCCCTGCTAGCCTGTAAGCCAGCGCAGTGTGCGGTGGGAGCCATGTGCTGCTTGCCTGTCCCTGTCCCTGGCAGGGGGCCCTGCTGCAGAAGGCATAGGTGCTGGAACTAGGGGTGCTGGGGGTGCTGCTGCACCCCTTGGTTTGAAGTGGTTTCCATTATAAACAGGGTTTACAGTTGGGTTCAATGGCTCTCAACACCCCCACTATACAAATTGTTCCAGTGCCCCTGGCCGAAGGTGGGGCTGCTCGCTGTGGGGGAAAGGGGCTAGTATGGATGGAGTGTCGGGGGTCTGTCTCCGGGTTCCAATCACAGTGAGCTGGGCGGGTCCCATCGCAGTTGCTATTGGTCAGTCCACAGCCCAGACGCACCACGCTACTTGTCAATGTGGTGACCTAGGACTGGCAGAATGGGACAGCGGGGCCGGTGGAGGTTCAGCAGAGCTGTGTGTGGGGGGAGCCCAGGGCTGGGATATCAAGTGGCTGCGTGTCGGTGTGGGGGGAGCCCAGGGCTGGGATACCAAGGGCCTGCGGGTCAGGTCGGAAGTGAGGGGCACCGGTACAGCTGTGTGCGTGAGCCCAGGGCTGGCATAGCAGGGGGCTGCAGGTCGGGAGTGAGGGGCATCAGTACAGCTGTGTGCGTGAGCCCAGGGCTGCGATACCAAGGGCCTGCGGGTCAGGTCAGAAGTGAGGGGCACCAGTACAGCCGTGTGCATGAGCCCAGGGCTGGGCTAGCAGGGGGCTGCAGGTCGGGAATGAGGGGCACTGGCAGAGCTGTCGGGGGGGGAGCTCAGGACCGGGAGATCGGAGGATGATGACTGACATGCGCTGGCAAAGCTGCAGGGCAGACTGGTGGGTCCTTGGCTGGAGCTTGGCTTTCAATCAGGACTGAGGTGCATCGGCTGTGGTTGGGCCAGGGAAACACTTGCAAAACTGCCCTCCCTTCATTGCCCTGCACTCCCGCTCTGTCACCTGAAGGGGACATGGCAACAGCTGCGCTCGCCCCAAGCCCCAGCAGGGGGGTGGGACTTCCGACTGTAGGTGTTCGCCCATAAAACACTCCGATACCAAAAGAAAAAGTATTTGGTGTTTATCCAGTGAACACCGGAAATGGCTACTTGTAGTTACAGGCGGCAGGTGGTGCATTCTGCCGGGGAGATTCCTGAAGCACACGAACTGGCTGCACATTAATGGAGCTGCGCAGACCCTGCTGGTGCGCTCTAAACGTTGCCTAGTGCGCTTTAACCCAGAGCCATTTGAAGCAGTCCTACATTAATGTGCACCAGGGAACGTTACCAAGAGACACTCAGTACAGCACATACAAAGGAAAGCCCCCCTGCCATTTTTGGACAGCTGCATAAAACTCAAAATTTGCTAAAAAATACCCCCCCCAAAGAAATTAATAAACCCTTAAAACCAAACGCCCTCCATGGGGGGCAGAGGCAGCTCTGCAGTCGCCATTCTGCCCCCTGCATTAGCCAGCACTGGGCTCTGCAACCTCTAATAGAGAGGTTCTGTTATGGGAGGTCAGCCCATTCTTCTCACAGGGCAGCTTTCGTTCCAGCTCCTTCATCTGTATTTCTAGGAACTCAGCTGCTCTTTCTCCGGCTTGGGCAACATCAAGCAAGGAGTAGCCACCAGGGTGTTTGAAAAGGTGCAAACCTGCAAAGGAAGGAAGGAAAGAAAATGAGACTTTTTACTGAGATTGGTGAGAGCAAAACAACCATTTTCTTACCCGTCAAATCCTCCTTTGCATTCTGAACTAGCAGCCGGTTCCTACAGATCGGCTGCCCCCACGCTGGCTCATTAGGACACAGATCACCGGCTCCTGTGATATCATTTCTCAGACCCGAGGTCTTACAGACGAGAGCTGAGGCCGTCCACCTGACAGGATTTACTCTTCCAAAGAGCTGTTTTCACACTTTGCAATCGATAATAGATGCTGGCGCGAACAGCAGCGTCAGCGCTGAACTGAGAGACGTGTCTGGTAACAATTCCCGCAGCAGGAAGTGTGTTTGGCAAGCGTTTGCGCTGAACGTGCCTCCCGGTCTCGTTGGAGCTGCGACGTTAACGTGCAATTAGTCGCAAAAACCGACAGTGGGAGGAAACACTTGTCCCTGTGTGTCTGGGAGCCCGCCCTGCTGGCAGGTTCTGTTCTGTCTCTGGTTGCACAACACCCGCACAACAGGGCTCCCTCTGCGTGCCGGCAGCGCCTGGGGCTAGTGTGGTACACTCCAGGGGGACAGTACCGCTCTGCACCCACAAACCTGCCCTCCAGCCCTGCCTGAGGGACCTTTACAGGGTGCTGGGGGAAGAGGCAGAAGGAGAATCAGGCAGCTGAGCGTAAGTTCGGAGCAAGGGGCAGCGTGGAGTCGTAAAGTGGTCCTTGGTTCCCCTCTTGCTCCCGGGGCAGTCACCTTGTACCAGGCGCAGACGATACTTTCCCCTCCGCACTGGGTCTGCTGCGCTGGCCAGTGTGCGTGCCTGTGTGGGGGGGTGTGCGTGAGCACATTGTGCAGTCAAGTCTCCACCCAGCTGTGGGGGGAGGAGGGGCGGAGTAGCGGCTACCTTTACACGGCAGAGAAGGGGCCACAGACGCTTTCCTACCAGCCTGTGCGGCTGCGGAGCCAAGGTCTTGGCTGGCTCCCAGGTGCCCGGCCCCACCTCTGCAGAGAAGCCTGGAGGCGGTGGTTCAGGTCTGTCCCAGTCTAACCCCTCAGTAGCGCCGTGTGGGACAGGTACAGCAGCTGGAGGGCGCTGCCCGGAGACTTAGCAGCTGTCTGGGGTTATTTGTCCCGTCCCTCCCCGGGTAAGAGCAGCCTGTGAGGTCCCGTCATAGGGCAGAAGGGGCTGTTAGATCCTGGCCTGACCCCCTGCAGAGCACACGCCACAGGATTTCACCGTTACCTCTGCAGGTAGCCCAGTCACTTGCCTCAGGCCAGCATGTCTCTTCCAGAACAGCAGCCAGCCTTCCTGTGGAGACCGCAAGAGACGGGAGAATCCACCTCTTCCCTCAGCACTGGGGTCCGGTGGGAAATCACCCCACTCTGCTCAGAATGGTTTCTGATGAGATCAGGAGCTTTGCCTCCCCCTGGTGGCTCCAAGTCATGAGTCAGCCCCCCAAAAATCATGAGAGAGGCTTCAAAAGCTTGAGTGTGTGACCAGGAATACATCTGAGGGTTGTTTGTGTGACTGGCTGGCTTTGGAGCCGTGAGGTCGCACCCAGGCCAAGTTTCAGCTTTTCTCCAAAGGCTAAGGACTAAAAAAAAATTTTAAATCCAAGCTGAGATTCTCCTCTCTCCCCAGGACTCCAGGAGCTGGGGCTTTAAGAAAATCCCTGTTAGTGAGAGACTTGGCAACACGGCATCACAGGAAAATTGCAACAAATAACATTTTAAAACCTCTCTAAGAAAGATTTAAAATAGGGACTAAGGGCACCGTTTTAATGTCTGCTACCACAGGCCCTCCCAGGCTTAGAAAGAAGGATTGCAGGGCCCTGAAACACAAACAAGGTCCCGTCTGCAGCAACCCAAAGCTCCCATTGCTTGCGCTGTGGATCCCTGGGACAGCATTTATTAAAAGAACTTGTATCACAGCCGCATCTGGAGGCTTCAGACAAGATCAGAACCTCGTGCTGGGCACTGTGCAGACCCAGAGCGAGGCAGTGTGTGTGCTCCAGAGAGCTCTGATAAGACACAGAGAGGCTGAGAGAGGAAACTGAGGCACAGAGACTTGTTTGAAGTCACACAGTAGGTCACTGGCAGAACCATATCTCCTGAGTCCTGGCCCATTAGCTCACCCTGCCTCTTAAACTGGAACCTCTCCCCAGTCCGGACTGAGCACAGCCCACCCTGGGGCCTGGGAGGTTACGGGGAGGGGGGGGAAATGTCTCTGCTGGGTTGATCCAAATTCTGCAGAAGGTGGTGGCTGTGTGAAGCTGCCCTGAGCTTTGGGGGTCAGGGGCAGTCCTGGCCCAGGTGGGTTAGTGGGCCCAGTCCCAGCACATGTGGGCAGCCCCAGTTGGCAAGGAACCTAGTGTGTCAATAATGCCAGCTGGGTCTTGCATGAGCTTACCAAAGGCAGGCGTAAATGCCAGTAGGGTTGTGAGTGTACAGCAGAGCTCTGTGTGTGTGTGTGTGCGCACGCATGCGCAGGCAGAGACGTGTGGGTGTGCAGTGGGTGTGCGTACGGAGGCAGCAGGGCTGTGTGTGTGCGCGCGCGCAGGATGGGGGATGAAGTGCGGAAAGTGCTTGTAATGTTCGCGGACTCATCCCAACCTTCCTGCCACCAGCGGCTCAAACCGGCTGTTTCTGGGGAGGGAGTCGGTCAGCTCCTCCTGCTGGGCACTGGGGCACGGCACTGCACAGGCTAAGCCCCTGGCTGCTTAGTCTGGGGTTCCTTTAAGACCCACAGTCGCCCAGTCTTTTACACACTTGTAACGAGGCTGGTTCTGGCGGGACCCAACGGAGAGTGCCAATTCAGGGCAACTTGCTTCAAGCAGGGCAGTTACAGCCCAAGGCTGGGGTTTCCGTGCACACCAAGGCAAACCAGACCAGCCAGATAGAGAAGACTTTCGTCTCACCCCACTGGCTAACCACAAGTCACACAAGCAATTCCCTGAGACACCCCAGTTTCCCAGTATCCCCACCAGTGCCACTCATTATGGGGACAAATGGTTATGAAAACCAATATCCCAGTAAAAGAAAAAAGGTTCTCTCGATCCCAAAGGACCAAGCCCCAGACCCAGGTCAATATACAAATCAGATCTTACCCACAAATCACGCTGTTGCCAATCCTTTAGAATCTAAAATCTACAGGTTTATTCATAAAAGGAAAAGATACAGATGAGAGCTAGAACTGGTTAACTGGAATCAATTACATACAGTAATGGCAAAGTTCTTGGTTCAGGCTTGCAGCAGGGATGGAATAAACTGCAGGTTCAAATCAAGTCTCTGGAGTACATCCGCAGCTGGGACGGGTCTTTCAGTCCTTGGTTCAAAGCTTCAGTGTAGCAAAGTCCCTCCAGAGGTAAGAAGCAAGACTGAAGACAAGATGGAGGAGCTGCAGCAGCTTTTTATATTCTCTTGCCGTGTGGTCTTTCTTTCTTGGTCCCAAAGACAAGCTGTCCATCACACGGCCTGGAAAAACCTCAGAGCTCTGTCCATAGGCATGTCCCTGCACACCTTGCTGAGTCCCAAGGCATGTCTGCCTTCTCTCAGTGGGTCAGTTGTATAGCTGATGGGGCCATCAAGCAGGCTAGGCAGAGCTGACACCAACTTGTCTGGGGTGTCCCCCAGAAGCATAGCATAAGTTTGAATACAGACAGTATAGAGCCAATATTCATAACTTCAACTATAAAAATGATACACACATATAGACAGCATAATCATAACCAGCAAACCATAACCTTGTCTTAGACACCTCATTTGACCCCCTTTATATAAGATTTGGTGCCACTACAGGACCTTGGTTGCAACCATGTTCTATATGGTCCCAGTTCAAATCAATAACGTCACAGCACTGTTTGCTTGCTCTGGTACTATTCCTTTGGGCAGTAACACTCCCATGCTCTGCTGCACAGCTTGGCTTCTGCAAATTGATACTATCATTGTTCCGCTAGGGGCTTCACTGACAGATTTAAATACTTTATAAACCCCTGTGGTGGAATGTACAGGGCCCAGCCTCATCCCTCATTGCCCAGCAGCGTCGCTGTGCTAAGTGATTCATTTCCTTGGCTGACTAAATATTGCTCATTGGCTATGAGTCCTGAGGTTTGACATTTCGGAGAAGGGGTGGGGGAATCCCACCGGAGGGTCTGATCCAAAAGCTAAAAGGATTTGTTCCTGCGGACTACAACATCCCGTGTCTCTCTGTGCGTTCCGGGAGGGGAACTCAGGGGCTGTCGCTGGCGACCTCTCAGCCCAGCACTGAACACAGGGAGGGGGAGTTCCCAGCGTGCGGGGTGGTCTGAACACTGTGCCGATATAGATAGATGGATGGATGGGGAGAGTGTGTCCTGGGATAGACAGGTAGGTGGGGGTGTAGGTAGATAAATAGATAGATCGGGAGGGGTGTGTGTGTTGGGATGGATAGAGGGGGAGGGAGTGTATCGTGATGGATAGATGGGGAGGGGGTGTGTTGGGATGGATAGATGTGGAGGGGGTGTATTGGGCTGCATAGATCTGGAGGGAGGTGTATTGGGCTGGATAGCTGAGGAGGGGGTGTATTGGCCTGGATAGAATGGGAGGGAGGTGTATTGGGATGGATAGATGGGGAGGGGGTGTTTTGGGATGGATAGAGGGGGATGGGGGTATTAGGATGGATAGATCTGGAGGGAGGTGTATCACGATGGATAGATGGGGAGGGGGATGTATCGGGAAGGATAGATGGGGAGGGGGTGTTTCGGGATAGATAGATCTGGAAGGAAGTGTATTGGGATGGATAGGTGGGGAGAGGGTGTATTGGGATGGATAGATGGGGAGGGAGGTGTATTGGAATGGATAGATGGGGAGGGGGTGTATTGGGCTGGATAACTAGCTAGATGTTTCTGGGGATAAATGGACAGGCAGACGGGTGTTTGTGTGGATAGATAGAGAGGTGAGACCGTGTTACAGAACTGAGACCATCTTTGTGCTCCCCTCTACCCTGCTCACCTACCTCTATTCAGGGGATCAGCTTGGGTATCAAAATGGGCAGCCCCTGCTGCCTGGCGCACTTCCTGGTCACCACTGGCAACCCTGGGATACTGCCCGGCTTAAGGGATACGGGGCCTGTCAGCTCTGGGGAGTGGGCTCCCCTGAGGACTCCCAGCCCCCCGCCATTCGGAGCAGGGGACTGAAAGGCTGCCCTCGGAGCAGGAGCAGAGCACAGGGGCATAGGCAGCCAGTGTCCCAGGACAGGCTTGGGAGGTCAGTGGGAGAAGGAGGATAGGCTAGTGGTTAGAGTTAGCCAGGGATTTGGGAGACCTGGGTGCAAATCTCTGCTCAGTAATAGACCTTCCTGTGTGTCCTGGAGCAAGTCACCTGCTCTCTTGGTGCCTCCTTTCCCGCAGCTGTACAATGGGGATAACAGGGCTGCAACGCTGTGGGGCGGGTAAAGCCCGTGAGGTGCTCTCGGGCTTTGGTAGTGAGGGCCTGCAAGCTGGATGTGCACGCCTTGGATCGCACCGGGGACCCAGTGCAGCTGGCAGCTCATGGGCTCTGTGTGTTCCTGGCGCCTGCATCTCTGCCAGCGAAGCCCCCGCTTGAGTTTGGCCCCTGGCAGCTGGCTGCGTTTTGACCAGTTTGGCGCTGAGCTTGTGGAGGGGGCGGGGACAACCAATGTAGACCGTGGCTGTATTGACAGAGAGCTGCCTGTCTGCCATGCTGAGCGCTGCCTCGAGTGTTATCTCCCGCCGCACAGTGAAGGCTCTGCCCACTGAGGGCTGTCCCGGGGGCTGGCACTGGTGCTGTCAGCCCCTGGACGATAAACCTGCTCATTCAGCTTAAAGGGTAAGGAACAATGCAGCGGCAGCACGGCGCAGACAGACAGCAGAGGGCACGGACGTGTCTCCCGGGGCAGAGCGGGAGGGGACGCTCTATTTCACTCTCTCCAGGCAAATGCCACGAGTGCCTCTGCATAGCCGTGCTATGGTGTGAGGATGTGACGCAGCAGGGAGGGGGGAGTGTTGACCTGGGAATGTGCCCTGGGGATGGGAGACCTGAGAGCCTGTCACCTGAGCCAGGAGGGGGTGGTGATGCCTCTGCCCAGGAATGTGAACAGAGGCTGCAGAAGGGAGCCTGCTGGGGGGGTTTAGTTTTTTGTCCACCAACCACAGCCTCAGGTCAGAAGGGCACTGTTCATACAGTTGCTCCAGTACGATTAGGTCAAGCAGGTCCTCTTTAGCTTGGGCCCCAGCTGTCCGCTTGCGGGCATACCCCTGTATTCGGTTGACCAGTTGTAGGTATGTGACCTCAGGCGTTTTATGCTGACTCTGGAACCTTCTCCGGTACACCTCGGGGGTCAGCCCAAACTCACAGAGCAGGGCCTGTTTGAACAGTTCGTAGTCCCCTGCCTCCGCCCCTGTCATTCGGCTGTACACCTCCACGGCTTTGGGGTCCAGTAAGGGGGTGAGGAACTGGAGCCTGTCTGCAGGGTCAACGCTGTGCATCTCACAGGCATTCTCAAAGGCCGTCAGGAAGCTATCTATGTCCTCCCCCTCCTTCCGCTGGGCCAGGAAGCACTTATCAAAGCTCCTTGCAGTCTTGGGTCCCCCTCACTCACCGCAGCCAGGGCCCCTCTGCTCCTCAGCCTGGCCAGCTCCAGTGCATGCTGTCTTTGTTTCTCCTTCTCCTGACGTTCCCTCTCCTTCTCCTCCTGCTCATGCTTACGTTGCCTCTCCTTCTCCTGATGTTCCCGCTCCTTCTCCTCCTGCTCATGCTTACGTTGTTTTTCATGATCCTCCAGCTCCCTCATTTTCATCTCCCTCTCCCATTCCAGCCGCATCCACTCCAGGGATGGGGAGCTCTGCTGGGAGGATCCCCTGCTGGCTGCGGGGTCAAGGTGCCCTCGGTATTCGCTGGGCTTCCCCCAACCCCTCCCCTAGGCATAGGTAGGAAGGGTCTTGGGATGTCCTCGCAGCAGTCTGATCCCTCCCAGCCCGGTCAGGCCCCAGGGCCCACGCTGCATCCACCGGGCGGCTTCCCTCAGGGACAGGGATTGGGTCATCCAAGCGATCCCTCTCCTCCAACTGGGCAATCAGCTGTTCCTTGGTGGACCTCCCAATGCGCAGCCCCCTCTGCCTGCACAGCTCCACCAGGTCGCTCTTAAGGCGTTTAGCGTACATCTCCTTGCTGGCCACTCGCAGGCAGGGCAGCTTTCTACGGTTTCCAGGAAAAACTCCTAGTGTGCCAGTCCTTCTTGAGGTCACCACCTCTTTGCCAGGGTCGAGCTGCAGACTCCTCCGCCCCTGGGACCACTCGCTGCAATCCGCCCGGGGACCCTGTTACTGCAAAAGTCCTTCTCTCTGGTCACACACTCCCAGGCGTTAACCGCCCCCTGAATGCCCCCTTCAGAGGGCATTTCTCTCTTACTGACAGGCACTGCGCCGAGTGCCTTGCAGAGCAGGTCTAAGGTCGCGTTGTCTCACTCCCGAGGCTGCAGTGCAGCACGGCTGTGTGGGGAGGCACCGCGGAGAGCTGGGAAACGACACCAAGAGGTTCGGGGGCTGGGATTCTCCCGATGAGGGATGGTTGCCCCGGCCTGCGGCTCTTGCTGCGCTGAAGATCAGAGCCTGCTGGGAGCAGGTCGAGGGCAGACACTGACCCGGGGCGAGCAGTGCGTGCTGGGAAAGTGCCCGGCTCAGCCCTCAGCTGGCCTCTGTAGTTCACGCATCTCTCTCTGCTGGGCGGCAGAGCAAAGGGAAGAGCACCAAGAGCCATGTGGTAGGACTCCTACACGTGTCAGCTCCTGGAGCGCTGAGGGGGTGTCCGGGCACCCACCTCCACATCTCCCTTAGCAAAGGACAGGGCCTGGGGCTTGGGCGGGGGAGGCAGAGGGTGAGGAGCTTGCCCGGGACAAGGGGTGGAAGGATCAGGTGACCTTTGGGGTTGGAGGTGACCCTGGGGCTGGGTAGCTGAGGGGTGAGCTTGGCAGGGGAGAGAGGTGAAGTTGGGTGTTGCAATGGGGCGCTCAGGAAGTGCAGGGTGTGGGGGAATTGGGGCTGGACAGTCTGGGGGTGCTGAGTTGGGGGAGGGGTAGGAGCGCAGGAGAGACAGTGTGTGACTGCACTGGCATTTCCCCTTTGAAGATCTGGGTTCAAACCCAGCTCAGCATCCCAGTGAAATGCATCTGGCTGTCTCAGCCCAGCTCCAGGAGCCATTTGCCAGCCTCCCTAGGCCACAGGTCTCCCACCTAAGGACAGAGCCCTCGCCCAGTGACAAGGCTTTTTCTAGCCACACGCAAAGGGAAATGCCCCACAGGCCGACATCTCCTCCCAAGCTTCCTTCTCTGGAGCACCCACTGCCCCGTGAATGCCCTGCACAGACCCCCACCAGGACCCGGCCCCTCACTCCGGGCAACAGTCACCCCCATGCAGAGGGGCCTCCGCAGCATGTCCACCCTAGCCTGAGGGGCCGTGGTGCAACACAACCGTTTTGAAAACCTGACCTGTGAGAAAGGTTAAAACAACGGGGCATGTTTGGTCTGGAGAAAAGGAGACTGAGGGGGGACCTGAGACGAGTCTTCAAATATGCCAAGGGGGCTGTTCTGAAAAGAGCAGGGCCCCATTGTTCTCCGTGCCTGCTGACGGGAGGACAAGCAGTAATGGGCTTAATCTGCAGCAAGGGAGAATTAGGTTACGTATTAGGGAAAACTTTCTAACTCTAAGGGCAGTTAAGCTCTGGAACAGGCACCCAAGGGAGGTTGTGGAATCCTACTCGTTGGAGCTTTTCAAGAGCAGGTCGGACAAACCCCTGTCAGGGATGGCCTGGGGTTATTTGGCCCCGCCTCAGCACAGGGAGATGTGCGAGGTGACCTCCCAAGGTCCCTGCCAGCCCCACATTTCTGTGTTTTACCTTTGTTCTGGCTTTACCATGAAAGGGCCGGCGCTATCCCATGATGCTCTGTAGCTGTGGATGCAGCAGGGCTATCGAGCGCTGGCTGCCCTGATGGGAGGCCTTTGCCATCCACAGCCAGAGCGTGAGCAAGGCCCAGGCTTTGGGAGCTACCGCTGGGTTGTAATAAACCACACCCTAAACAGACCTACACGATAGGGTGCCTCCCATAGCCCTTCGCTTGCCAGAATTCCTAGTCAGCTGCTCCCCTGTGTGCAGCCCCAACGCAGTGGTAGAGCAATGGGAAATGCTTGTGATGTGGGAAAAGTGTATTGGATGCTGTCCTGGAGCAGTCCCCTCACGACACAGCGTGCCCGCAGGGCCACGCCGCCCTCGCCTTCCTTTGGCTGCTCCCAAGTCCCATGTCCACAGCAGCGCAGTATCGCAGTATCCCCCTACCTGGGCCCGAGTTATTAAGCCTTAATAAAGCCCACAGGTCCAAACCCTGCCCCGGGTTAAGGGATTCCTCAGCCCTCATGCCTGGGGCTGTGCAATGGGTCAAGCCTGCTTCGCCAGCCCACCAGCTCTGGGTTCCGGCTCTGCTTCGCAGCACCTCCTCTCCAAAGCGGGGTATATCCCGTCCCCAGCGTGTCTGCTGCACCCTTAAACTCCTGTTTCCTTAAAGGGGCCGTGTCATAGACAAGCCCCACCGCTCCTTAAAGGGGCCAGACCACCAGACCATGATGTTAAACGTTATGGGGTAACTCTGCCCCAGTGCAGGCTCTGGCAGCCGGGGGCAGGTGCTCAGTGGAGGGCAAAGCCGAGCCCTATGTGTTTGTGGCCCTTATGGTGGGACTCGGTGCTGAGGTGTGTTCCCAGGTTAGCGCTCAGCTGTCTGCACTCATCACTGCCTGCACGGGGTTGGGAACACACGACGCATCCTAATTCGCAGCCAGAACAAGAGCTCGGGTTCCCTGGGGCACAGACTGTCCAAGGGGAAGGCCCCCCCATGAGCTGCTTATTGGCCCTTCTGCAGCCCATCTGCTCCTCTGTTTTTCAGGCCCTTGAATGTCACCTTAGTCTTCCAGTCCAAGAGCCAGCGGTTCCTGCGGATAGGCTTAGCGGTGCCCCTCTTCAGCACCGTGGCGACCCTCAGGGCAATGGTGGCAGAAGAAGGCAAAATCACCCCCGATCAGGTGAGTCGGGGCCAGACCCTCCCTCCCACTGTCCCAAGCCTGGAGCAGCCAGGTGGCCAGCTATGCCCCCTGCCGAGCGCACTCCTGGCGGCATTGGGGGTGCCCGCTCCGGCCAGGCAGGGCTCACATGGCAAGGAAGGCCCCCCCCCTTTGTCTCAGCCACTCTGGTGCAGGGACTCACTGCGTTGTGCCACAGACGCCAGGTGGCATCGCTGCACCAGCCGGCAGGGTGTGAATGGAACCCCCTGGTGAGTGTGTTTCACAGATGGTATGGGTGTGTTACAACCCTGTCAGCCTGGTCCCAGCTGTAGCAGCTCATGCCTTAGCTCCGGAGACCCCCCGTGGGCACATCCACGTTCACTGCATTGAGCTGCTGTGTGGAGGCCCCTGGCAGCCCTGAGACCCCTTAGTGGTTCTGCAAGCTCAAGGCTCTCCAGATGCAGGAGAGACCGTGGCCACAGGGTGGGTTTCTCCTCAACTCCTGTACGGGAGGGAGACGGGGTCACTGACCATTCCCCTGCGCTGCAGGTGATCCTGGTGGAGCTGTCCCCCAGCGGGTTCCAGCGCTCCTTCCACGACGAGGAGGATCTGAACGCCATCGCGGAGGGCGACAGCATCTATGCCTTCCAGGCCCCGATGCCCTTCACCAGAGGCAGCTCGTCCCGGCTCTCAGGTACCAGACTGCGTTCGGGTTCATTCCTTGCAGGCAGGTGGGAACGTGCACGTGGTAAAAGCCTTGTGAGGCTCTTCTGAGCCTTGGTGGGAGGTTGACTGACTGTAGCTCTGCAGCTTTAATGAGCAGAAATTGATGTGGGATTTACTCCACTCTCCCTGGGACTGAATCCCTGGAGACAGCTCCCCCTGCCCCTCCCAATATGCATCTGTCCCAGCTTCTGGGTGTACCCTGGAAACAAATACGCAGGCTGAGCCCAAACCACTGAGCTGAGGGAATGTCAGGGTACCTCGTCTGATGGCCTATTAGCAACAGATGGCCCCTGTTTAAAGGCACGGGGCATTTTAGACTGAACGCGCGTGGAGCAGAATCTCTCCTGACACAGCCAGACCAGCTGCCCATGAGGGTATCTCACAATGTGTGAGACACAGGGAGGAAGGTGCGGCTACAGCTCTGGGCTGGGATGCAGGAGATCTGAGGTCAGTTCTAGCTCAGTCACAGGCTCCTTGGGGCAGTCACTCAATTTTCTGGGGATAACGATGCTTTCTGGGGATAACAATGCTTAATTCTGGGGGGGCAAGGCCCCCCGTCCTGCGTGTGCAGCGCCCAGCGCAATGGGGCCCTGACCTGCCACATACCCAATGATTTCACCCTGATCTTTAAAGCGCTGCGCTGCCCACTCTCTGTGCTTTGATTTAGGGTGCACTCAGTGCCGGGGGCACAACCGGCTGAGCCCGTGCGATGCAGTGCCGCGGCCTGTTCACAGCTTGCTTGTCCTCGTGGACAAACACCCAACTCCTAATGCTGCCATTTCCCCGCACCCGGCACTGCAGAGTTGCCAGCTGAATGGCCAGGAGCTTAGGGACCATCTCCCTCGCCAGAGGGCAGGGCTAAGGAGCCATGAGGGTCGGGGAACAGGCTCTGTCACCACCTGAGCTGTGTGCCTGCTGCAGGCACAGCCAGAGGACGTCAGCCTCACAGACATCCGAGATGCAGAAGACCTCTCTGGTCATTGGGTCCTGGGGGCCTGGCAGGATTCTGTGTCTGGCCCCTTTCATAGGCCCTGCATTGAGCTCATTCAGAAAGAGGAGGCTATGCCAGTGAATCGTCCCTGGGACAGCCTGATGCACAGCCCCTAGTGCAGCCGTCAGGACGCAGGTGGGTTGCATTTCTCTTGCATTTCTCTGCAGGGAGACCGGACCGCCCTCAGCACCAGCTGCAGGTGTGCAGGTCTGCCCATCCCCTAGGTTTGCAGATGAGAGTTCTAGGACCCAGTGTGAGCCATGCACCCACCCTCCCTTCATCCGAGTCCTCCAACGCTTCCTCTAATAACTCTTTGCACTTCCGTAGCACGGTCTCCCGCACGGTCTCCCACTCAGCCAGTGCCAGGGGCTGCTGTCCTTACCCACCCTGGCCAGCACCCTGCTGGTGCAATGGGGCCCACTAAGCCGCAGGGGATTATCTGGGGAGCAGGGTGCTAGTCAATGGGAGTAAACGCATCCAAATCCCGCCCTGTGTGGGAGGGGCAAGTATCGTTAGCCCTCCCCTGGGAGTCATAGACCCTGACTCCAAAGGGCGCTGTCATTCCAGGTGCAAACAGGGTTTGAAACCTCAAAATGGTTTGCGAAATGGGCGAGTTGTTTTCTGGCCAGCCCGGTGAACCTGCCTCTCCTGGGTGGAGGTGCCCAGCCGGGCCGGAGTGCGCGGGGGCAGGGAGAAGAACCGGAGCAACCGAGCGGCGTGCCCAGATTGCCTACGGAGCTGCAGAGGCAGCAGCCTGCTTAATGCTGCTCTGAGAGGTGCTGCCCCCCTGGGTGTCAATGCACCTGGACCCGCCAGTTTGCTCAGAGCCGCATCCGTCCACTCGGGGACTAAGGAGACACCAAAAGGCTCTGGCTTAAATTCTGGCCTCAGTTATGCCCATGCAGCTCTGCTGGCAGGGAAGGGGGTGCACTGGGGTGGGCTGAGGAGAGAACTGGGCCCCTAACATTCCCTAACAGCAGCTCTTCAGAAGGCCAGACTGACACCTGCCACAGAGCTAACTTCATGGTGCCCAGAGGTAAAGCAGTATCCCTCCAGCACAGCACCAGCTTCAGGGGAATCCTGGGGGCGGAGGCCACTGCCCATCACGCTGTTCCTGACCCAGCTTCACCCCTCCAGCTAACGATAATGGGAGTTTCAAAGGAAAGCGTCACGTACGATGTCCTAGTATCATGCTCATTGGCAAGGCTTGTGCTGGTAATCGGACCCCAGGACTCCCCTTAATGGTGACTTAATTAGAGGCCAGCTGGTGTTCAGTAAACGTTAGCCTAAGTACACATGGCATCTGGGCAGGGTGTGTGGAATGTCTCCTCATGCAGATGCCACCCGCGTTCTGATTAGCTGCCACCAGGGCTAATGCAGCTGCTTGGTGCCGGAATGAGCCGCGCTGCCGCTTGGAGCGGGCCGTGGGCATCCTGGGGCTGATGAAGTAAGAACCGACCCAACCATGGCACCAAATGAAATTTGATTGTTTGAAGTTCAGAAAACACCCCCCGCCCCAATTCTGTTTCACTTTCACTGCCCTCTGCATGTCCTACGTGTGCCTGGAAACACATGATCCAAAACTCGGCAAGAAAGGAGCAGCTCGCAGTGCTGCCCAGAAGCAGGACGCTTGTAAAATCTCCACAGGGAATGTGTTCAATTTTCCAGATTTCCGGGGAACAGGTGGCAGCCAGACTCCTGATTGTTTCTCCAGGCTCCATCCCCAGGCATGGGAGGTTCCCGTACCCCAGGCAGGGTGCTTTGAGATCCCCTCCTTGGGCCTGGGCTGAGCCTGAGTCCAAGCAGAGGGCACCTAACATAAGTGGAAGTTGCTGTCCTAGAGAATGTTCCCTGAGTACTTGCCGCAGGCAAAGGCCTGAACAAAGCAATTCCTGCAGCAGCCCCATCAATAATAGATGTAGCCTAATGGAGCTTGTTGGTCTAATTCTTCCTTCCCCGGCAGCCCCCTGGGGAGCAGTGTTTTCAGGTTCCCCAGGAAAGTGCCAAGCGTGTTTCAGAACCGTATAAGGCACATGTGCAGCTGCATCAGGGCACGGCGTCTCTGGCACCAGGCCTGGGCTGAGAAGGGAAATCTCCCTCCTGGAGCTAACGCCGAGGAGTGTAAAAATACCAGAGCTCCTTCTCCGGCCAAGGATGACACAGCCTGGGGCCGGTGAACAAGGCGGCCTGGGGGACATGGCTTTGCATCCTTTCATGTCACGCAGCATTAACTGCTGAGCTGATTCTCTTCAAGCGGAGCGCTGGTGAGGTCTGAGACACGATGAGCAATCGGGCCCTTCCCTTGTTAGGGAGCTCAGCCCTGCAGCAGAAAGCACCAGATCATGGATCCAGGATAGCTGCAGGGCTTCATCTTTCCTGATAGCCTTTTTTAGAGGCCCCTCACTGTGCTATCTGGACACCTCATGTGCATTTATAGAGCCCCTCCTCCACACCATGAGGTGGGGCGGGTGGGGGGGGAGGAGGGTATCAGAGCCCCGTTTCACAGACAGGGAACTGAGGCCCAGGGGATGTGCCCAAGGTCGCCCGAGGCAGAGCTAGGAATTAGAACCCAGATCTCCTGAGGTCCCTCTCTGGCAGGCTTACTGGGCCTGTCCGAGGAGTGACAACAGGCGAATAGCATGGGGAGGCAGGAGAAGCTGGACTCTGCCCAAGCCAAGGCTGTGGGGAAGGAGGCCTGTTTCTCTCCCCAGGTTCTCAGCCAGCACGAGGCAGCCTGGAGTCCGGTCTGCTCCCTGCAGTACAAGAGCAGGACATGTCCCCCTGGCAGTGTGGCCGGTCTGTGGTGGGGAGATGCCCCCCAGGGCTGATGACTCGGGAGCAGTCCTGATATGGCCCCTCCCCAGGCTGGGACGTTGGACCAGAGTGCGGAGCTGCCACCACAGCCTGCCCCCCGCTGAGCTGCGGGGGGTGGGCAGTAAGTGGGCAGGCATCAGCAGCACCCGGCCCTGCCACGGCCCCTCTCCCTGGGGGTCTGCTCTTCTCCTGTGTGGGCCTCAGACACGCGGAACCCGCCATCCGGCCATGACGTCCCCAGCACGCTGGAGAGGGACTTGGTGCCCCTGCCAGTTGGTGGCAGGCGGGAGCTGCTGGTGGTTCTTTGCTCTGGCAGCAGCTGGGGGCACTTCCCAGTCACACCTGTTTGTCCCCTTCCCTTTGCAGTTTGGCCCAGTTGGGCAGCTCCTTCAGCAGCCTGGCCTCCAGGGGTCTGAGCCCTCCCAGCTCTCGCTGCAGCTGGGCATGGCCCAGGGATTGGTGCCAGGTTTCCCCTCCCTTTCATCCCAGGGCAGTGCTGGTCAGAAATAGCCCTCAGGTGGGCCAGGCAGCTGCGAGGAGGAACGGCCGTGGCTGGTGCTGGGAGGTGGGAGCTGAGACCATCTGTTCCTTTGACGGGCTCTTACCTAGGCTTATGCCTCACTTGAAGGCTGTTGCCATCTATCACGTCCCTCCCAGGTGCGTGCGGATGAGCCCGCCACTGAAAATAGCTGCAGGACGAGTGGTGGTAGGGGCAGTGAGGCTCCATCACTGTTCTGGCCTGTTATTAAGATCTATAACCCGGCAATCGCAGCATGAGGCCGCTGGGAAATAGACTTTTCTCCTGCAGCCCAGCCTTCCCTTCCCGGCCAGCTGCGTTCCTCGCCCCGGGCACCAAGATCCTGGCAGTGAGGCACCCAGCTGGGGGAAGGCAGCCATGGGGCACGTCCCCTGCAAGCCCCAGTTCTTGTTTTTAAGCTCTTTGGACTTGATTCTGCTCCCATGAGTGATCTCCAACTACTGTGGGCAGGGAAGAGAGCCCCCACAGACCCCCAAGGCTGTCCCAGCCCTGGGCTCCCTTCACACAGCTCTGCCATGCCCCTCACTCCCGCCCCACAGGCCCCGTAGCTATCCCAGCCCTGGGCTCCCCTCACACAGCTCTGCCGATGCCCCGCACTCCCGACCAATAGCCCCAGCTACTATCCCAGTCCTGGACTCACTCACTCACCCACAGCTCTGCTGGGACCCCTCAATCCCCATCTGCAACCCTTTGCTATTTCCGCCCTGGGCTCCCCCTGCCCAGCAATGCTGGTGCTCCTCAATCCTGATCCGCGGCCTTCACGGCTATTCCAGGGGCATGCATTAGCACACGTACATGCTGTAAGGGGTGCTATAAACGTTCCCAGGATGAAATGCCCGATACCTACAACTTCCTTGGCTTGAATTCCAGGCTGTGGAGACAAA
This sequence comes from Natator depressus, assembly GCF_965152275.1. NCBI lineage: Eukaryota > Metazoa > Chordata > Testudines > Cheloniidae > Natator > Natator depressus. The sequence continues at coordinate 22,206,964 of NC_134247.1, read as the reverse complement.
TGGCTCAGTAAGGCAAATGCAGGAAGACATCCTGCTTCCCTGGGGCCCTACCTGGATCCCAATCCCGGGGAACCCTCCTAGCGAGGCCTTTCAGCGAGGCACTGGCTGCCGGGGAGCTGCGGGTGGGTGTTCCTGTGGTGTGCAGTGCTCAGCTGAGGGCCATTTGAACTGGGCGGGGTGTTCTGGTTCATTGCCTGTTGTCCTGTGCTGTTAAACAGCTGCCATGTGGCAGGCCAGAAGGAGCTGCATTTCAGCAGTGCGGGAAGCAATTACTGGGTTTGTGAGGTCACGGTATACATTAATACTCAGCACTTATCAAGGCCACAGATCTCACAGTGGGAAAGTATCGTTATTCCCATTTTACAGCGGGGGAAACTGAGGCACAAAGCAGGCAAGTGACTTGTCCAAGGTCCCATGGCCGGGCTGTGGATAGAACATGACTCCCTGTGTGGCACCTCTGCTGTGAGTGGGGCAGCTCGGGTGAGTAAGGCTTACAGGATCACGTCCGGTTTTCTCCAGGCTGGCTTTACGGGAACAAGCTTGGAGCTGCAGGGGCTTCTCAAAGTGGAGGCAAAACGTGGAGCAAAGCAACCTGCTCTGGAGGAGACTGAGGCGGAGACAGAGAACAGCCCGGCACCGAGGGCCCAGGGGCCTCGCTGAATTAACTGAGCTTTGGCGCAACCTCTCAGTGCTCTGCGCAATTCTGACAGCCTGACCGTGCCAGCGCATGGGTCAGTAGACGGCATTTCAAGGTACAAGGCTTAGCGTGGATTGTCCCCAAGGCAGCAGCTTCTCCTGGCTCTTGATTGATATCCATAAATATTTAATGTCCAGAAGTTATGCATCAAGCCGTGATGCTGAAAGCTAGGCTCTGGCCGCTATGTGATCCTGGCATTCCCCAGCCTCAGCAACCGGGGCTGCCTCGGCCTCTGCAAAGCCCCTCAGTACCAGGACCGGAAGGGCACCAGATAGACCGGCCGGCTCTGTGGAAATGGAAACATTGCGCTGGGTGTTAAACGTGTCGGAGCGTCTCCCCAAACGAGTTTGTTTCATATTCTGGTGCAGAGGCACATTGTCCCGAGTGACGTTTGGCCGGCGAGGAGTGGGGCAGGACGAGCAGGGTGGGGTTTGTGATTGGCAGGGTGATTGGGAAGGATGAGTCGGTTGGTGGTGGCAGGGGAAACCCAAGTGCAATGCACGTGCTGGACCGTTTACCTGACAACTCTGCCGATGCCCCTCGCTCCTGACCTGCAGTCCTCCTGCTATTCCAGCTCTGGGCTCCCTAACTTCAAGTGCTGCCTGTGAGCACAAATCCTAACCCCGCTGCCCCCCGTCCCACCTTCAGTCCTGGGCTCCCCTCCCACCCAGCCAATACCTCTCAACACTGCAGAGATTTCTTGGACAGCCCAGAATGTGTCCCGTCATCGCCCCTTCAGAAATGAGCCCGTGCCACCAGGGGCCTTCCCCAGTAAGGGGCTGCCCGGACCCTGGCTAGGGAATGGAGCATGCCTGGCCCCTCTTGCTTTGCCAGTACCCCTCAGCCCAGGCCTGGCTCTGCTTCTGTCTGCTGTGCTCTGTGGCACATCAGGGACGGGGACAGATCTGCACAAAGGACCTGGTTGAAGTGACTGGATTAATTTCCCTCGAGGGCTGGTTTCTCCTCATCCGGTGCAGGGAGGAATCATCATAATTCTAAGGGCTGGCCTGGAGCCCTGGGGCCTGAGGGATGCTTCCCCTCAAGGGTGGGCTTGTCTGTTCCCTTGGTGTGTCTGACAGGGGGGCAGCTGCACGCTGCAGGCAGGGCTCCTGAAGCAGCTGGGCTGGTGCAGAAGGATGCTTGAGAGCACAAGCCCACCCTGGCCAGCCCCCACCCTCTCCCCATGTGCACCCGTCAGGGCAGCCTGCCCCGTGTTGCCCAGGCCCCTGCCTGCTGCCCAGCTGGAGCGACTCTGGGCCTGGATCTTCCACAAGCGAGGGGCATTCAGCCCTCACAGCAGGTCCTCTGGGTGAATAATGATCATTGTTAGTAGCAGTCGGGTGTAAGGCGACAGCTCCTGGAACCATCCAGCAGCTCTTCTCAGCAGCCAGATGTTGATCGCTTCCGTTCGTCCCCGACATCAGGGGAAGCCAAGCTCCAAATCCCATCACGTCTAGCCTGGCAAGGGGCAGCTGTGCACATCTGGAGATGGGGTCTGGAGCACACATCTGGCCCAGTAGGATCCAGTGGCCCTGTCTGTGTGGCACGTGGTTGGGATGGGGCCGGAGAGTGCAGTGCAGGGAGCAGAGACAGGCCCCAGAGCCGGGCCCGGGAGGTCTCTACGGCCATTTCACCCTAAACACGTAGGTCAGTGTCGGGCTGTAGCCTCTGCCGGCTGGATCGCGGGGTTCCAGGTAAAACAGTGGAGGGGATGAGGAGTGAGTGGGAGAGGGGCAGCACTGGCTGCAGGGAAATGCAGCCCCAACTTTCCACACATCTCTGCGGTTGCTGCACCTCAGTCCGACCTTGCAGCTCCACCCCACCGTTCTCATTTAGTCCTCTCACCGAACAGCTCTGCCAGGGTCCCTGAGTCCTGCACCGCTGTGCAGCCCCCTTGCTCCCCAGTCTGCCCACACCCTGCTTTGTCAATGCGCCGTACTCCAACACTGCGGCAGCTGTTCCAGCCCTGGGCACCTCCCGTGTCGCCTGCCAAGCACGCCCAAGTGCTGTGCAGCAACCCCTCCCTTAGGGACTTGAATCGAGGGCTCGGCCCATTGTGACTTGGCAACCGAGGTGGTGTCTGGAGATGAGAGCCTGGTGCACTGACCCGCTGTACCCCTCTAGGCCCCACACTCCCCCACCCCCCCGTGCTGTGCCCGTGCCCTGTTGGCTCGAGTACATTGGTGTTACTCTTCCCTACAGCTCGTTTCTTGCTTTGCCAGATCCGCCAGGGCTCCATCTGAGTTCCTCAGAGTGTGATCAGTGCTCGGTTCTTGTAACAGTTCCCGTGTCAAGGGGCTCGACCACAGGTTTGCGAAGCAGAGGAGGGGCTGGTTGTAGCTGGAAGCCGTCCGAGCAGTGCCTGGTTCAGATGCATTGGCCTTTTGGACTCTGCCTGCTGGCAGATCTCAAGGCAGCGCTCGGCTGGCCTGGTGGGGGCAGCGGCAGGGCAGGGACTTGTCGGTGGGATTGGAAGGGGGACTGTCACTCAAGGGCAGAATGGAGCAGGGAGGGGATAAAATGTGGACCCTGGAGAAAGCAGCAGCCCAGGAAGGTTTGCACCAGCGCATCTGGCTCTTCGGGGGAGGCGCCAGGGGCGTGACGGTATCAGAGTGTGGGGGGGGAGCAGGTGGCATCCAGTCTCCTGTTCTCTGCCAGGGCTGTGTGTGCACCCAGGGCTTCATTCTGCCTAGCATCACTCGGCCGAGTGTCACCCTGTGGCATGTGATTCAGGGGGGTTGGCATTCGGGTGACACCCAGGATGGGCCAGCTGGGTTCTTGTGACTGTCCCTGCTCTCCCCCATCCCCGCCAGCCCCCAAAGTCCTTGTGTTCTGTGCCCACCAGAGGAGAGCTGATTGCCTGCTGCTGAGTGCAAAAGGGGCAGTGGGCGAACCACGCGGTTAAACCACTGACCACTCCCACCCCGGCCATGGTCAGTCCCCACTGTGGTTTCTAGTTTGTGGGGAGTGGCTCTGCAGGGGGAAGGGGGAAAGAACAGCAAAGAGCCCAGGAAGGAGACAAATTCTGCGTGGCTAAAACTCCACCTGCACTGATCAGACATCAGAACCGGAGCTAGTCTCACGCTTCAGGTGCCAGGCTGTTGGGTGGTGGGGGGTGAAACCTCAGGCTGGCAGGAAATCTGGTTCCGCAGCCTCCGCCTGTGTAATTCTGGGCGATGCGGCGTGTGGCCAGATAAGCCTGACAGTGATTAATTACCTCTCCGTGCTAACTGAGAGTCCTGACATGGGAAAGCGTCAGAGGAGATGGAGCGTACGGCACTGGGAGCTGGGGCACGTGGCAGCCCAGCTGCACGGAGAATCTCCTGCTCTCTCCCAACCATACGGAGACTGGTTAATTGCCCAGCCCGGATTGTAAGAAGGTCGGGAGATGGCAGGTACTCCGTGGGCTGGGGCATGCCCTTCTTGCCAGCCGCGCACCCTGCAAATGGATCAATGCTCAGCCCGGGACTCCTTCTGATTCCTCCTGCCCGCGGTGGTGCAGGAAAGTAGTCTTACTCAGTGGATTTACCCGTCAGGGCAGGAGGAGATGTACAGGCCCTAAGCTGGTCACTGATGCCCTTGGGGGTGCCCATGCCTCACAGACTGGTGAGGAGCAGGGGAGCCTAGCGCACAGCCAGGCCTGGTGGACCGGATCTCCCCAGCTTGCAGTCTTGGCAGAGGGAGGAGGAGCCACCGATGGGGTCCTGAGGCATGCGGCCTGCCTGAGACAGCATGTCATTGGCCCTCCATGGTCACCAGCCTGCCAGGAGTTCACTGCCCCACTCTCTTTGGGGTAACAAGTTGGTAACTGTCCCCTGCTCAGTGCTTCCATACGTGCCCCCTGCAGCGTGCGATGCTGGAGCCCTGGCTCGGGGATTCATTCTCTGCCCTCTTGCTCTTGTATTTCTCCTCTACAGGCTGCCCCCTCAGCCTTCCATCTTCCCCCAACTCCTCTGATCCCGAAGGCCAGCGACTGCCCCATGCCGGGGCCATGTCCTCGGAGTTCTTGCACCATGGTGGAGGCGGAAGAGTGCTGCTTCTCCTCTGCAACACAGCAGGGACGGGGCTGCAAGCTGCCAGGTATGTCGCTTTGCCTCCATTATATGCTGGGGGATGTGCCTATCATGCAGTTCGGTGCACGCATTGTGCAGCCGGGAGTGCAAACCGGAGGGTGCAATTGCAAATGCATTATGGTTCAACGTGCACTTGCCCAAATCCACACGGAGAAGCTCCTGCTGGCTTCTCCGGGATCCATTGTGTTACCGCGCTGGGTGGCTCATGGCACCTGTCTCCTTGGGATGGAGCAGGCAAGCCATGGCCGAGTCTCTGAATCTCTTGTCTAGTGGTTAGAGCACTGTCCTGGGGCTCCGGAGACCTGGGGGGTGGGGGGGGTTTATTCCTGGCTCTGCCACTGGCCTACTGGGTGGCCTTGGGTAAGTCACTTCACCGCTCTGTGCCTCAGTTTCCCCCTCTGTAATATGGGGATAATGCTACTGGCCTCCTTTGAGAGCGGCTGCTGACAATCATTATATAAGAGCTAGCTGCTGGGGTTGTTGTTGTTATAATTATGATTATTAACGAAGCACCAGAAATGGTAGGTGCTTGATTGAACCTCTTGGGTCCGCAGAACTGATCTTGAAATCTTGTGCCAGTGAGCCCACTCCCTTTTGTCAGAGCCACTCCCCCCGCTTCTTGCACTTAAGCTGTTGCCCCGTGTAGCCCCCGTGGCTGGGCTGGGCTGGGCTGAGCTGCCAGTGCTGACAGGCAGGGGAAGCAGAGCAGACAGGCTGCCTGCATGGGACAAGGAGCCTGGCTCAGGACAGGAACCACAGACTGCCCGAGGCCCTGGGCAGCAGGAGAGCATGCCAGGCCCTGGATGGTGGGACTGCAGACCGGGAATGGGGGTCAGCATTGCCAGTCATTGCAGCTGGGACTTGTCTGGGGGGTGGAGGGCCAGATCAGTCTGATCGCCAAAGAAGAGAGTGGGGAAACTGAGGCAGAGCTGCTGCAATACTCTATCTGGCCATGAGGGGGCTCTGTGCCCCCCTCACTCTGGGACAAGGACTCCGTCCCAGCCTCTCCTCCTCCAACAACATAAAGCCATTTACCGAGTACCTTGTCTGATCCCTCTGCTCCCTGTTCTCCTGGGCCCAGCCACGCTGGGGCTCTGTTCTCCTCTCTCCATGCGCAGGGGGAGGGATGCTCACAGATGCCGCCGGTTCAGGACCCTGCCTGGCCTCTCAATCCTCCTTCCAAAGACAGCTTGGAGGAAGGAAGCCGCGGCCCCCTCCCACTCTCCAGGGGGCAGAGCTGTCGCTGAGAGCCCATCTGAGCTCTCGGAGGGCCGTGCCAGTCACAGGGCATCTCAGTCTCTCCCTGCCCGGGCCGGGGGTGGGGTTGTCAGGGTCTGTGTATGGGGGGAGGGCTGGAGGAAAAGTCACAGGCCCCCCCTGCCTCCACATCTCTGAGACGATGCCACATTGGCCGTCTCGTGGGGCATCGCTCCCTGGAACGGCCCAGCACCAGAGTGGGGCAGAGGGCACAGGAGTGCAGCAGGGCACTCAGAGGGCAGACAGGCAGCAGCCCACATCTCACTGGGGATCCTTCCCGCCCCTTGTCGGCGGCTGTGGGTCGGGAATGTTAATGCCATTGGCAGCACTCGTCCAGCCCCTTCAGCAGAGCGTCCCCACGGGCCCTGGGCCTCGCACCGGCGGGAGGTCGGCCAGCTGTCCGCGTAGGGAAGGAAACCGAGTCAGGGAGGGCTGGAGCCATGTGCACGAGGTCCCACAAGCGGCCTGTGGCGGAGCTGGGCTGCAGCCCAGGCCTCGTCTGTCCAGTGTTGAGCGTTAACTTTCCCGCTGGCAGGGACGAGGGGAGCCCGGTGCTTCCCCAGCGCTTTTCACAGCCTGCATTTCAGTGTTGCTTTGCCTGACCTCCGCAGGGGCCCTGTGTCCCAGAGGGCTGTATGGTAGGTCAGCATGGCCCCTGGCTAGCTGGGGTCGTGCCAGCAGCAAGCTGCTCGTCGGATGCCCCAGGGGCCGGTGGCCGTTGTGGCAGCTGGAGCCATACAGCCGAGGAGGCTCAGTGTAATAGCTCCCATGCCAATGCCTCTGGCACCCCGACACAGGCCCCGCAGAGCTGGGAGCCACATGCTGGGGTCACAGATGTGACACACTGACCATGCCCACCCTGAGCCGGTGCCTTCCCAGCAGCTATGGCAGGCGTGTGAGGTGAACGCGGTGGGTACAGCCCTGGCCATGTGCCGTCGGGGCTGTCCTGTCACAGATCACCCGCTGGAGGAGCTGATGGGCATTGCATGTGTGCGTGTTGGGGGGAGGACTGGATTGTCCTTCCTTGGGTCTCTTCTCTGTTTCATGCACCTGCTGGGCCCAATTTGCCCTGGGCGTAAGCATGGTGCCCCCAGCTGGCTTTCTTGGGTGGGAGCCAGCTCCTGGCAGGGCTGAACTGGCAGGCTGAACTGGAGCCAGGAGGTGTATGAATCCGTGGGGGTCCAGGAGTTTGTTTCTCCCGTGGCTGGGTTACTCCTTCTCTCACTCTTGCTCTGAACTTTCTGGGACTCTGGTTTTGCTCTGTCCTCTTCGTTGACTCTGCACCCGGCTGGGACTTTATCCCAGCATCGGGTGTGTCTCCTCTCGTGTGCTGTGGCTGTTGTGTGGTACTCCCTCAGCCCATGTGTCAGGATAAAGGGCAGAGGGAATTGTAGGCACGTGTCTGCTTTTTCCTTGCTGCTCCTGCAGTGCGGGCTGCCTTTTCGGATGCAGCCTGGATTTGCTGACAAACTTTAGTTATTTATTGGTTTATTTTGATGGCTGAAATGTGTAAACCAGGGGTGGGCAAATTTTTTGGCCTGAGGGCCACATCTGGGAATAGAAATTGTATGGCGGGCCATGAATGCTCACAAAATTGGGATTGGGGTGCGGAAGGGGGTAAGGGCTCTGGTTGGGGGTGCGGGCTCCAGAGTGGGGCCAGAAATGAGGAGTTCAGGGTGCAGAAGGGGGCTCCAGGCTGGGGCAGGGGAGTGGGGTGTGGGTAGGGGGGTTGAGGGCTCCAGCTGGGGGGCCATGCGGCTGCTTCCGGGAGCCATGTGGAGCGGCCCCTTACCTTGCTCCTCGGCTGGAGCTCTGGAGCAGGGCCATGAGGCTGCTTCCAGGAGCCACGTGGAGCCCCCAACCCTGCTCCTCGGCTGGAGTGCCGAAGCAGAGCAAGCCCCAGACCCAGCTTCCCTGTGGGAGCTCGAGGGCCGAATTAAAACAGCTGGCGAGCCAGATCTGGTCCACTGGCCGTTTTTTGCCCACCACGGTGTAAACGATTGAAGAATGCTCCAGAATTGGGATTTGTCTGGGTTGGATGAGTGTTATTTTAATAACCACACCTAGCTCTTGCTTAGCCCTCTACAGCTGTAAGTGCTGTACAGAGGAGAGTAAGTATCGCTAAGCCCATTTTATGGATGGGGGAACTGAGGCACAGACTGGGGCGTGATTTGCACGGGATCGTGCAGTAAGTCATGGCTGGGAATTAGACCGAAGAGTCCTGCATCCTACCCACGTGGCTGTGCTGCCTTCTCAGAGAACTTAGCCTGACTCACAATCGCCCATGTTTTAGGAAAGTCCACAATTTGTGACCGACCCCAGCCCTTAGAAGGGGTTGAACCAAAACCCAGGATCCGAAGTCTACAGCTCAACGCCGTATCTGTGTTCCAGCGAGCTGTTCTGGGCCCTTTCTTGCGTGTCAGATACATAGCGTGAGTGTCAATAAAGAGACAATAGTGAGTCTGGTCAGTTAGAACGAGTGTTTTCGGTGGGTGTTCCTGGCTGCTCTGGGAGTAGAGTGACATGCACGGCCAGGCATGTGCAGAGGAGTGATGGAGAGACAGAGGCAGGTATGGTATATACAGCTACTGGGGTGCGTCTGTCCGGAGACACAAACAGAAGCATGGGTTTTGTGTAGCTCTGGCAATATCAGCCCCCCCACACCTTCTCCCATGCCTGCTCGTCTGAGCTGGGACTTCCCTGGGAACAACGCAGGAAGCAGAGCTCTGTAACTGTTGTGACTCCTGTGGACTGTACCTTGAATTATTCCCCAAGGACACTGCTGGGACAGGCACCCATTTTGTGTTCAGCTGCGTGCAGAGCATGCCAGAGGAGATGCACACAGCATGCTTTCTGATGCGCTCTGTCCTCCCTTGGTTTGCTTTCCCCTTAATGGAAACTCAGAGTCGTTCTGGCAACAGGCAGCTATTTGCTCGTCGCTCAGGCAGGATCCTTGTAAACGGCCTCTCTGGATTGCCAGCGCCAGCAGCTCCCACAAGAACAGTCTCAATGCTTCTGCTCCAGGTTGCACCTGGAAATGGGAAACCTGGAGGACTGTGGGCATAAGCGAGAGCTGAACTGATCAATGGGGCCTCAGGCAAGGTTGGGTTTGAGCCCTGGGCCAGGTTCTCCTCAGCTCCTGTCTGACCCACCCCTCTTTGCCCATCCTGAGTCTGGCAGGCAGGTGAGAAGCAACATTGCCCAAAGTCCAAGCTGGGAGCTTGGCTACTCAGTGGGTCAGTCAGTGATGTAGTAGGGGTGGGGGCCATAGCGCCTGCCCCATCGATGCCTCCCTGTGCTGGCTGTGAACGTCACCAGGAAAGATTTCTTAGCACCAAAAATGGCCCAGCAACGAAAACATGATCTAGCAGAGAATGGTCTCCTGACCCTTCCCATCTCCAGCAGCCAGGATCCTACCCTGGCATCCTCCTGTTAGGGGCTGCCAGCTCTCCAGACACGTTAGCAATACCCCTGACTTTCAGAGGCCTCTCATGCACGCACAGACTCCTCCATTGATTCACGTCGTGTCATTGCACCCACCCCATGCTGGGTGGGGTCTGCGAACACAGCGTTCGGTCCCCGGGGCCAGGCCGAGTGCAGGGGTTTGGATCCATTGGTTGGTTCCCTGCTCGATGGAGAACACAGTGGCTCAGTTCGGAACAGGCCTCTGCCTCCCCCTTCCTGAGCCCGGGCCGAGCCAGCTCGACATCTCTGGAAAGGCAGGCGCCGGAACAAGTGGGCAATGAAGCAGAAGCTGGGGCTTGTTGGAAGTGATTTTCTTTCTGTGGCTTGGCCCAGCAGCTGGGCTCTCATTAAGTCCGGAGAAAGCAGGCATTCTGGCGTGCTAATTGCT